>NW_006408671.1:8278665-8290160 GCF_000296735.1 Chrysochloris asiatica | reverse complement strand
ACATGTTATCCCTTTCTAATATTGATAGTGGAGAAAAGAGAAAACCATTTATTTTGCCTTATATTACACACCTCTTCAACGGTCTATTTTAGTTCATACAGCTCAATCATTTTTAGTACTATTAAAAACTTAACATTGGAAATAATTCTGGAAAAGCGCATTTTCATTTGAAGTCTTGCTTCTGGTTTCACCTTTGCCCTGTTCACTCTCCCATAGTTTTCACTCTTTCATTTAATTTCCTGCTAATTCTCATCATCTACTTGTGGTACTGTAGTATAAGTACAAGACTGTGGTTCAAACTGACTGACAGCTTCTTGGAAATCCAATATAGGGTTGCTATGAGTTGGAATCAACTTGATGGCACTTAACAACAAGTAACCTAGTATGATCTTAAGAAGGAATATAATAAAGATTGCCTTGGTTGACCTGGCATATTCTTACACATGATGGAATTGACCTGATATAATTTTGATTTACAGTATGCAGAAGAAAACATTGATACTAATCAGCTGTATTCAGTGACCAATAATTGAATTCACCAAGTGACATAACTGAATTTCCTGATTGAAAGTTTCCTTATGGATAAGAATCAACACTGGTGTTTGTAAGGGTAAGCATGTTTCATTGACATGTAAGATGGGTCTCTTTCTAAGAAATTTAGGCCCTGTGCTTAGGATTTTCTTGAACATCACCCTCTGTTTAAATTTGTTTCTGTTTATATTATTTGTTTATAGCCTTCTGTTATTACATTTTCCATTGAAGTCTGGTTTGCATGAGTTCTCTGTGATTATTCCAATGAATTATTGAATCCAACAGAGAAAGTGGGGAAAACAACTGGTGTCAGAAAAGGCAGATAAGTTGGAGAATTGGGTTATATTTGACCTCCACTTCATATGAATCACCTTGGTGCTGATTTCTTATAGTCAGAGTTCTTACTACTGTATATCTCTATTAGGTATAGCACATTTTAAGTTTCTCAGTTACTTTGAGAACTAAAATAAGAAATCTGTGACTCTCTGTATCTGCACGCATTTAACTCTTTTCCATTCAACAGATGATATTCTTTAGTTTCCTCTTTGCCATTCAACAGATAATAGTCTTTAGTTTCCAGATCAGAATAAAAACAATAAATATTTTGAAATCCCAGAGCTCTTAAACATATATGAATATTTGTGTGAACATTTTGAATAAAATTTCCCTTGTGCTTCTGATTTCCACTCTCATTGGTTTCATTAAAATCACGGAGTTAAGCCTCTTTATCACTCCCTTGGAAAGAGTAACAATTTTCTGCCTGACTATATTTAGAATTTTAAAATTTTCTAAATGAGGTCTCTAATCTTAAGTTCATGAAGTACTGTGAAGGAATTTTGTGATTCTCAATAAATACATTAAGAAAATAGAGTAAGAAATGTGAAAATATTTAAATAAGCAAGAACAGTATTATGTGTACAAATAATATATATTCCTATAAATTAGAATAGAAATATTTGCATCTTACCTTTTGATATTAAAAAATATTTAAACATTTTATTCCCTCTATAAGTTTAACTTTTTGAAATAATGTATTTTACACAAATAACACATGTGTTATTTATACTTTTTCCAACTGCACCCTCCTTGATAAAGGATTTTTATAAGCACTATATTAATTTAAGAAGCTCTGGTGATGTAGAGGTTATGAGTCCAGCTTCTAATCCCAAGGTCAGCATTTCGAAACTACTAGTTGCTTCCTAGGATAAAGATGAGGCTTTCTTCTCCAGAAAAGATTTATAGCTTCAAAACCCCTATACAGAGTTACTATGTGTTGGAACTGACTCCACAGCACATAACCATCACCATCACACCATAGTAATTTAAAATTTTTTTACAACATGTAAAAAATTAGCAAAGTATGCTTGTGTAAATGCCTCACAGAAATAGGGGTAGTGTGTGATTTCCTAAAACAGTACAACATGCATGTTATTTGCATAAAACACAGTAATTATGTCACATCTTTTCTTTTGTACATATTTTGAATTATAAATTCCTAAACAAGGCTTCTTAATACTAAAGCAAAGATGCTCAAACTGTTAGTTTATTGTCTTTACTAAGCAATATATAGTACACAAAGTTGAGAATACTAAACTTTCAAGTATTCTGAGAGTGGAATTTTTTTGTGTTTGTTTGTATCTTGGTTAGTTTATATTCTATCATCATAATATTCTTAGACTAGTAAATCTAGGCAGACATAGATGTACCAGAGGTGTAGCATATATAGACTTCATGTAAGTCATCTTTAGTACATTTGCTATCATATAAAAATTAATAAATATTAAATCCAAATTATTACTTCATCAAAGAAATGCTCAGCATCCCTAATACCTAAGAAATATTCACTATTATCACTTAAAATTTATATTGTTAGCAAAAAGTTGGAAGCACCCTAAGTGCGCACCAATGGAAGAACAGATAAACAAACTTTGGTACATACACACAATGGAATATTATGCTACGTTGAAGAATAGCAAAGAAGCTACAAGCCATCACATAACATGGATCAATCTTGAAGATATTATGCTGAGTGAAATAATTCCGTCACAAGAGGACAAATATTGCATAAGACCTTTATTATAAAAGCTTAAGAAAAGATATCTATAATAAAAGGGGGGAAATATTTTTTTGTTAGTTACCAGGAGTGGGAGGGAGGGGATGGTAGAGTACAGAGTAGGAGATCGACACATCATAGTTCAGTGTTGCAGAGGGCAATACACAAGAAGGGAGAGGGGGATGGAAGAGTAGGGTGGATAGGAGAACACTTAAGCAAGTTTGCATGGGCAAAATGGGAAAGAGGTAAATAGTGATGTATGCTCAACCTTGAAATGACAGGGCTTTGTGTTACAGGGATCATGGCATAGTCTGAATGGGTAAAAGAGGAGAAATAATGTTAAGATGCTTGACTGCCTTATGAATATTGGTTTCCTTTGTCTACTATTGTAAAATAGACACTTGAGTGAGATAGAAAGGAATATCCAGCAAAATAATTATAGAAAGCTTGTAAGTATGTCTTCAGCCCATAATTGATTAGAATACCTAAAAGGGGTTCTAGAACTTGCCCAGTGAAAGAGACTTCTTGTGGAGGCTTTGTAGTGTATAAGACCTAAGGTGGAATCTTGATAACGTATCCAAAACCTTCTGAGGTGGGGCATTCCCACTTGAAAGGACAAGAAGACCAGCCTGGAACAGCTGGAGGAACAGAAGATATTTCTTGAAAGAAACACAAGCAGGAAAACTCAAAACAAAAATAGCAGTCGAATTGACTACTACAAGAACAAGCAAGTTGTACGCTGGAGAGCCGTCAAGGCAAGTGAACTCAAAGGAAATACACAAGCAGGAATGTAAGCTTGCTGGCAATCTCAAGGGTCTACTGGTGATTGGAAATGGGGGAAAAGCAGCAAAGAAGATATGGGCTGAGTTCCACCAAGTTCCATAGAGTCCCATCAACCTGGAGATGAGAGAAAGAGAGAGAGAGGAAAGGCTGGTTGGACAGAAATATGGTGAGACCTGGGGACTCCTGGACCCATGGACATGGATATAGCCATGGAGGACTAAGAGTGAAGCATCCAGCTGATATGAAGTGAGGGGAAACACACAAAAATACCCAAACTTTTGTCCTAACTTGAATGGCTGGATGATCAGAACTAGACTAGAGGAAGCTAAAAAAAAATTGATAAAGGAAACAAGAGTAATGAACTTGACCTATACTTATGGAAGTTGGGATTGGCAATTTAGACATTAGCTATCTAAAATGTAAATGCTTAAGAAAAGGTATCTATCAAGGTACAAAGTGACTGGCTTACAAGTTTTTAAGAGGGAATTTAGTTTCAGAGTGTGCAGGGGAAGGTAGAATCTCCACTGCATAGTTTTCATCATGTCTAGATAGGCCTGGTGAAAAGAGATGGGGATAAGATTTTTATGATTCAATAGTGACTAATTGTTATCATGACTAATTGTGATTTTCACAACTGTAAAGGTAGAAGTTTTGTAACATAAAGGGAGGAGTCATTAATCTTACATTCCAGAAACAGAGGGTTCTAGGACCATAAAGGGAGAATAACATGAGAGGAATGTGGGCCCCTATCCAGAGAAGCAGCGACACCAGAAATGGAGGGAGAGATGATGGCAAGGACAGATAGAGCAGCTGAGGATTCTAGACTTATGGGAAGAGAAAGGTTGTGTTCTGGAAGCCAGGAGGCAGGCTTGCCGAATGTGCCCTTTGGTTGTTTAAATGATTATATATTCTGAGTGTTTTGTGTACACCCAAATTTAAAAAACAAAAACACAAAAGGAATAGAAGCAAATACTATTAAATACTGTTGAATGATGATGCATGCAAAAGATTGTAATCATTGCAATGAAATGATGAGTGTATGTTCTCCCATGTAAACTATCATTCAATTCACAATAAAAACATTAAAAAAAAAATTATAATGTTGCTAATTATCATCTATTTAGCTCAACTTCATGGCTGCCCCATGTACAAGAGATTACTGTCTGGCCCTACATTGTCAGTACTATGTTCCAGTGCATTGCTGTGGCCAAGGTTCATCTTCCAGCATCACATTAGACAATATTATGTTTTGATCCATAGTGTTTGAATTGAGTAATATTTGGAAACAGTTCACCAGGCCTTTATTCTTAGTCTATCTTTGACTGGAAACTGCTAAAACCTTTCCACCATGGTTGGTATTCAAGACCTCAGTGGCATAGCTTCCAACATCATTACAGCACACATGTCACTGCAGAATGACAGACAGGTGGTGGAAGTTTAAATGATAATGCTACATTTATTATCAGATAGCACAATTTTCATTAATAAATTGTTTATGAAAAAACTTTCTGTAATGGGTGTGAGATCACATGTTTTCCCTACATTCATGCCACTTAGTAGTACTATAAAACCTTCAAGAGCTGGTAAGAAAGGAATCTTTATAAGTTATCTCGTCTATCCCTATCAATGGAGTCTCGGTGTGGTGCTGTAGGATAGGCATTGGACTGCTAAATGCAAATTAAATGGTTCAAACCAACAGTTGTTTCTCAGAAACTTTATACGGGGTCACTATGAGTTGGTGTCAACTTGACAGCACTTAACAATCACAAGGAGTACAGATTGGGGTGAAACTAATGATTAAGGATTCCCCTGCCTTATTAGAGGGTGTGACACAAGTCAATACCCTTTGTCTCCCTTGGAAACATGATCTGAATCCAGTTTATAGGTCTGCTTTGGCAAAGTTTACTCTCTTGCCATGGATCTTATACCTGGCTCATGTGTCTGACCTCCAGATCATGGAACTTTCAGCCTATCAGCTCACCTGATTTACCAACAGCCTTGTGCATCAACAGTCTGTCATATGACGACTGATCTGGGTCCTCAGCTCCTGAGTCTACTTGGGTAAGAAGATTCCTCCAGATTGATCTCTGCAGTAAAGATTTCAGATGTACCAGCCTCCACAATTATGTGCCCCATTTCCTTTGACAGTCATGAGTATTATGAGACATTGCAGCATGTTGTGGAACCCTGAGGCATGAGGAAGGGGAGGTGTGGTCATTTACATCCATAATTATGAAGTGGTATAACATGTTGGAAATGTCAGACAATTAGGGCAACTTTAACCACCACATAGAGACCAGACTCTCAATAATGTTTCTAGAGGAAATTACTTATGTACCTTGGCTTTACATAATATGTCTTCTCACAAAATTTTCATAACAAATCCTATATTAGAAATTATGCATTTTTATTAGCTCCTCCAATTAGATCATCTTAGTTACTCACTAAATTAACTTCAATGTGAATATTACAGAGCCCTGGTGCCATGATGCAGGATAAGCACTGGACTACTAACTTCAAAGTTTGTGGTTCAAACCCACCAGCCACTCCTTGAAAATGCTATAGAGTATATCTATGAGTAGGAACCTGCTCGATGGCACTTAACAAAGATAGTATGGATCTTACTGATACAGAAAGCTTATATATTAGACAAAGAAACCTATGAGATCAGAAAAGATGCTAGCAAACTTCTGATGTGAGATTATTTTATAGTAGAGTGTTCTTAAATATTGAAGCAACAACATCAAGGCAATGACATTTTTGTAGCAATTTAAATTTCACAAAAATTACTCATTTTTTTCTTATTTCTATAGAAGGAGACACATTTTAGGTCATAAGCAGACTTATCTATAGTCCTATTAATAGTATGGAAGAGCTGAAATTCAAGACATTATCTTCTGCCTGCTTTTTCTACCAGAAAACTGGAAATCTGATCAATGTTGTTATGAAGAATTATTGCCCGTCAATTTGTATTTGAAAATTTGACTTCCAAAATAGTATCAATAATAAAAATAACATGGTTGTGTTGCATTGAATTATTTAATATGCATCTTACAACCTCAGATTTCTGGTATGGTGCTGTTAGATAAGCACTGAACTGTGAACTGCAAGGTCAGCAGTTCAAACCTACCAGCCAATCCTCAGAAACTCTATACATGGTTGGTATACATCAGAACCAAAACAATGGTACTTAACAACAACAACTTCTGGCATTAATATTTGTAACTCCTACCAAACTACTCTTTTCCTGATGGATCTGGGTAAAAAAGATGGGATAAGATTCTGATACAATTATATGATTCAGCTTTGAATAATTGCTAACAGAGCTAATTGTGATTGTAAAACCTTGGAACTCTAACCTGAGTATAAAATTAACTGTGTCAGAATCAGAGGGGGTCAAGATTATACTGCCGTCAAGAAAGAGCCAGCGGTAGTGCATGTCCTTATGACCTGAGATTCCCTACACATTGAACCTCCTCAACCCAGGGACAGAAAGCTGTGATACCAGGGAAGCAACACAGTAGCAGCAGAGGAGTGACAGCAGCAGAAGCAAGAGCCAGAACACAAGACAGAGTGGTGCAATTCCTGGCCAATGGAGCAAGTATAGCTGAGCGCCTTTGTGCAGCAAACTTATTTGCTGAAGTGGTGTGCCTCCAGACACTTAATTGGGGAGCTAGGTTTGCTGACCCATGTACCTAGAATTGAGTGCCTTCAGACTGAGGCGTATAGCGAGTGGAATGTCCTTTGGTCATTTTTTAGCAGCCCTAATAGAAATTTGTTACATTGCCTGGGGAGACAAGGCCTGCATATGAGCTTTACAGTTGATAGACTGTTGTGATTGAATAAACTGTCCCTTCCCTTCAGAGAAGTTTGTTACCTTCCCTGATAAACCCCATAACTGGGAATATGGAGTCTGAGTTCTGTGTGGCCATTATAATCAATTATTTAACTCCACTTAATAGACTGCTGTAGGGAGTGGTGGTTTGGAGCCACTATTTTTTTTTTTTTTTTAATTTTAATGAAGGTCTTAACATGCTTACAATAAGATATTCCTTCTTAGTCTCTTTCTCATGTCATAGGTAAGCTGATGACATGAGAACAGACTTAGTCCAGTTTTTACAAATAATGACTTCCTGTCCCAGGTTGAAAGTCAATATTAAGGAAGAGTATTAAATTATCAGCATGGCCTAGTGGTATAATGCCAAAACTATCAAAACCTTTACACAACAATTTCTCCCTGAAGAAGCATACTTTAACTATTGCTGGTACTCTTAAGGTTTATTGATTTGGAGATAGGAGCCCAGTTAGAAGGGAGAGATGACAGAGATGAAATACATTTCTCAGACAAGCATAATAAACATACTCCCAAGTCAGAGATCATATAAATACAAAAACAAAACACAGTTAATTGCCATATGTTCTGTTTTCACAGCTGTATTTGCATCAGATTATAAATAACCAGAAAGACAAAGACATTACTTCTCAGAATGTTGGCAACTATATTTCCTTCTTTTCTGATAGAAAAAGATGAATAAGAGCTTAAAAAATTGAAAGAGACTTCTGTTTTGGGGGTGGGAGAAGTAGAGAGAGGTAAGGTAGGTTCCTCTTCATGGAGGCACGAAAAAAATCAAGAAATTGCTTTCCCAGACCAGTGCCAGAGCTTCTGATCTAATAGAAGGTGGGGCGGGGGGTGGGGGGGGCATCAGTTTCCTGTACCCACGAGTAGAGAAATTTGACGGTGGCAGGAATACTCAGCAATTTCTGAATTGATCGGGATGCTGCCTGTGGGGCCCTCAGCCTGGGCTGAGATTAGAGGGTGGGGCCACAGCCAAGCAGATACAGCACCAAAAGCCATACAGTGGTATCTGGAAAAAGAAGTGTGACAGATTTTTCACTTTTCTTTCCTCTTTTCCCCTGCCATATCCTCTTTGCTTGATGTGGGCACCTTCAGGCAGGTGGACGTGCACTCCCACATGAGTCCAGTGTTGTGCCAATATTTTTACCATAGCACAGGGCGGAAATCCATGGGAGCCCCAGCTGTCCCAAAAGCTAATCTTTTGGTGCTTCTTAAGATGTCTGACTCTGGGACTCAGCCCTAAAGTTGACCTGGGCAGGACCCTTTATTCCTGCTTTACCTAACAAAAGACAACAGGTATGGCCATACAACCAAACCATATGTGCACCTTGTAAAACCCCAACATAAAAGGCAAGAGCTAACACCAACTACTATATGCAAGGATGCTGCTATTTTGAGAACTATGTTGTTCATTTGCATATACCTAATTGACCTTCAGAGAAAAAATAGTGAACAATCTTTCTTCCATATATTTCTCAATATATATCTGTGCACCTCTGTGGTGGTGAGTAGAGGAGGGGCCTGAGCGAGCAGACACCTCCACCCAAAGCTAGAGATTTCTATTGTGCATGCACACTAACATTTGAAGTAAAGGCTAGTAGACATTTGGCTGCAGATTTAGTTTAGTTTTTGAGTGGTAGTTTTTGTTTCTGCTTTTATATTGTTTCTATTTTTGGTTCTTTTGGTATCACTTTTTTTCTGGGGGTGGGAGCTTTCTCTCCCTATGTTACCAAAGAAGAGAAAGCATTTGAGGCCATATAGCCAAGCTACAAGCATATACCATAATATCCCACCATCTGAACAGGAGCCAATACCAGATACTAGACATTACACAAGCAGTCAACACTTGCTAAGACAGTTTGCAGCTGAGTAATAAGAGACATGAACAGGGAATCCTATCTCCAGATCACATCCACTAGGAGACACTCAGTAAGCTTAACAACTCAGCAATGTACATTCATTTAATCATTAAAAACACATCTAACTATTGAAAATGCCCCCCAAAACAAAACAAAACAAACAAAACAAAAAACAAAACAAAACAGGAAAAAACCAAAGACTTAATCACATGTCCACAAACAGAAAAGAATAACTGATACAAATGAACAGGAGGCAGATATGGACTTCCCATTAGAAAAAGAATAGGCTTTGGATCTGCCAAAGGAGGAATTAAGAAGAATGATATGGAGATAAGTCCAAATGCTCCACAGAGGGGTGGAGGAAAATAAGGAAGAAATCAGGAAAGTGCTACAGGAGCAATCAAATGAGATAGACATACCATTGGACAATTCAAATTCTTCAAAAAGAGGTCCAGATGTTTAATAATAAAATATCGGAAATGTACAATACACTGAGAGAGCAAAGGAATAGAACTAAAGAGAAGGAAGCCAAAGCCAGCAAGTTGGAAGATAAATCTCTTAATATTTCTAAGATAGAAGAGCAAGCAGGAAAAAAAAAAATTGAAAAATCTGAAGAGAGTCTAAGATTCATGTTGGACAACACGAAGAAGAATAACTTAAGAATTATTGACATTCTGGAACAGGAAGAATTGCAGAAGTCCACAGAGGAGATAGTTGAGGAGCTTATGAACGAATATTTCCCTAACATCTTGAAGTATGAGAAGAGAAGCATTCAAGAAACTGAACGAGCACCAGGAAGGATAGACCCCAAAAGAATATCACCAAGACATATCATAATCAAGCTCTCCAAAATCAAAGACAAGGAGAGACTCCTAAAAGCAGCCAGAGAAAAGAGAAGTGTTATATACTAAGGCAAGCAAATCAGATTAAGCTCAGATTTCTCAACAGAAACCATGCAGGCAAGAAGGCAATGGAGAGACATATATAAAACCCTAAAAGAAAACAAAAACAAAAACAAAAAAACCTGCCAACCAAGAATCATCTACGCAGTAAAACTGTCAATCAAATACAATGGTGCTATCCAAATATTACAGGATAAACAGAATCTAAGAGATTTTGTCAAAGACAATCCAGCACTTCAAAACATCCTAAAAGGAGTTCTTTGGAATGAAAATCAGCAAGAACAGGCAACAACCAGAGATTGACAGTTGTGGCACCACCATTCAGAACTCAGTTGACAGATAGCAGAGTTCATAATAGAACAAAATTACAACAACAAATTCAGAGGACCTGTGAGGCCAATCAAAGATCAAAATAATAACAATGCCAATGAAGGGAAAAATATAGGAACAGAGATCCAGGTGATGAGGAGGTCAGATAGATTGCAGGACACAACAGACTGTCTTAAATGGAGGAAAAATTTAATAGACTACAGGATTACATAAAAAAAAATAAAATAATAATACTTCACAAATTAGCATGGAAATGAAGATCCAAGCAGAACAAGGAAACATGAAAGCTAAGAAGAAACTGACATAAATAGCAAAAAAAAATATGCAAACTCAGCACAAGAAGGCAGACAGAACAAAGGAATAAAAAGTACTACCAAAATTTAACATACTGGCAAAAATTAATTCATACCTATCTATAAATATATTGAATGTCAATGGATTAAATGCACCAGTGAAGAGAAAGAGAGTGGCAGAATGGATAAGAAAACAAGACCCTTCAATATGCTTCCTGCAAGAGATACACCTTACACAAAAGACAAAAACAGACTAAAAGTTAAAGGATGGAAAAAATATATATACCAAGTGAACTGCAGCAATAAACAAACAGGAGTGGCAATACTAATCTCAGATAAAATAAACATTAAGGCAAAAAGTAGCATAAGAAGTAAAGAAGTGCAGTATCTCATGATTAAAGTGTCATTTGAGCAAGATAACATAACCATAATAAATATTTATGCTTCTAATGAAAGAGTACCAAGATATATAAACTAAACCCAACTAGAATTAAAGAAAGAAATAACAAATCTACAATTATAGTGTGAAATTTTAATAAACCACTTTTGAAAAGGGGTAGAATAGCCAAAAATAAACTCAACAAAGGTACAGAAGAACAAAACTGCACAATCAACCAACTTGACCTCATAGATATGTATAGAGTATTCAACCCAAAACAGCATAATACACATTCTTTTCCAGTACACATGGAATATTCTCCAGAATAGACCATATGTTAGGTCACAAAGCAAGCATTCATAAATTTACAAACATTAAAATACTACTAACCATCTTTTTCAACAACAACAACAACAACCATCTTTTTAGACTACAATGCTATAAAACTTGTTGTTGTTGTTGTTAGGTGCTGTCGAGTCAGTACTGACTCATAGCCACCCCTATGTACA
>NW_006408671.1:8267746-8276137 GCF_000296735.1 Chrysochloris asiatica | reverse complement strand
TTCATGATCACTAGCCATTCGAGAGATGCAAATCAAAACAACAATGAGATATCATCTCACATTAGCAATAATAACAAAGATAAAAAAGTAGAGGACAAAAAATGTTTGAGACAATGTAGAGAGACTGGGACCGTCCTACATTGCTGGTGGGAACGCAAAATGGTCCAAGTACTCTGGAAAAAAATATGGCTCTTTCTCAGAAAGTTGGAAATAGAAATATATTATGATTTAGCAATTCCTCTACATGGTATTTATCCACAAGAAATATAAGCCATAACACAAGTAGATACATGCACACTAATGTTACTAGCAGCACTATTTACAATAGCAAATAGATGGAAACTGCTTAGTGCCCATCAATGGAAGAATGGATAAACAAACTTTGGTACATACACATGATGGAATATTATGCTACCTTGAAGAATAACATGGATGCTACAAGCCACCGTATAACATGGATGAACCTTGAGGACATTATGCTGAGTGAAATTAATCAGTCACAAAAATGAGAAATGCTGCATAGGACCATTATTGTAAAAGCTTAAGAAAAAGTACCCAAAAAATTATTTGTTGGTTACTGGGTAGGGAAAGGGGAAGTAAGGGAAGGTGGAGCACAGGGTAGGGAATAGATACAAGATAGTTTGGGTCCTTGGGTGGGGGTGGGGGGCTCAATACCCAAGAAGGGGGAAAGGGAAATGGAAGAACTAGGCAGATGAGAGAACATTTAGGCAGGTTTGCATGGTCTAAGTTGGATGTATGCTCAACCTTGGAACAAGAGGGTTCTGTGATGTGGGTATTGAGGCATGGTTTGAATGTGTGGAGGAGGGAAAGTGATGTTGAGATGCTTGGCTGCCTTTTGAATCTTGGCTTTACTTGCCTACTATTGTAAAATAAACACTTGAGGGGGAGAGAAAGGAATAGCCAGAAATATCACCATAGAAAGCTTGTAAGTCTATCTTCAACCTATAACTGATTGGAATACCTAAAATGTGGCTAGAATTTGCTCGGTGTAGGAGGTTTCTTGTGTTGCCTTTACACTGCATAAGACCATCAGTAGAATCCTGATCCCCATCCAGAATCTTCTATGGTAGGAAATTTCCACTTGAAAGGACAAGTAGCCTAGAGGAGCTAGAAGAACAGAAGATACTTCTTGAAAGAAAGACCTGGAGGAAAAAACAAAACAATAACGACAGTCTGATTGACTGGTTGGGTCCCCTCAGGGCAAAACCCCTTCCAAGACTGAGACTCAAGGGGAATACATGAGCAGACATGTGGTTTTACTGGTAACCTCATTGGTTTACCAATAAGGGGAAGTGAGGGGAAAACAGCAATGAAGTTGTGAACTAAGTCCGACCACCTTCAATAGACTCCTGTCAACCTGGGTTGAGACCTGATTGACCACCAGTGTGGCAAGACCTGGGACTTCTGGGCCCTGGGACAGTGACATGGCCACAGAGGACTAGAGCAGAGAGTGAAGCAGCCAGCCAGCTGATATGAAGTTGGGGAGATGCACAAGAATACCAAGACTTACAGAACTCGACTAGAGGAAGAAAGAAGAGGAAAACTAAAATAATCTGCTATAATGTGATGAACTTGACCTATACTTATGGATGTAGTGGCTCAAAAGAGGGAGTGAATGCTTACAGCAAGCATCACTCCCAGCCCTTCAGTACACAGGATTGACAGGGATGGGCAACTTAGACAGTGGCTATTCAAAATGGGGGTAGGGGGAAGATACAAAGGCAATAAGTGACTGGCTTACAAGCTTTCAAGAGGGAGCCTAGTTCCAGTGAGTGCTGGGGAAGGTAGAACCTCCAAGGGTGGTTTCCAACCTGGCAGGACCAGGCTGGTGAAAGGAGATGGGGGTAAGATTCTTGTGGTTCATTAGTGAATTCTTGCTATCAGGACTGACTGCTAGTGTTGCATATGTAAAGATAGCTGTTTTGTAACAAAAGGAAGGGAATGGTTGTAATTGCTGTTCAGGAATGGAGGACCCTGGGATCATCAAGAAAAAGAGTGGAGTGGGGGACCCTATCCCAAGAAGCAGTGACAGCAATGCCAGAGATGGAGACAGGTGATGATGTGGAGAGAGGGAGCGGCTGGGGACTCTGGATTCAGGGGAGGGGCTCTGTGCTGATAGCCATGGAGCAGGCTTGCAGCATGTACCCTTTGGTTGTTTGAATGATTATATATTCCTGAGTGCTTCTTTGTATGTCTGAAAAAAATAAAATAATAGAGGAAATGGAAGCAAATGTTGTTGAATGATGATGCATGGATTCCTGTAATAATTGCACTGAAACAAAATACTATAGGATGAATGAAAAGTTGATATTCTTGCATGTAAACTATCACTCAATTCACAATAAAAACTAAAATAAAAAACTTGAGGAATTCTGTATACAGATAAAGATATCATAGGTGACTTAAAGAACTCTGTGCAGTATCATGACATCAAATTCAGTAGAATTCAAGAAATTGACTAACCTTTTTCCATTTTTGTTTTCTCTCTACCTTGCTGTAGTATGTTGTTGTTGTTATTAGGTGCCATCGAGTTGGTACCAACTCATAGCGACCTTATGCACAGCAGATGAAACACTGCCCAGTCCTGGGCCATGTTTGAGTCCATTGATGCTGCCACTTGACCAATCCATCTCGTTGGAGGTCTTCCTCTTTTTCTCTGACTCTCTACCTTACCAAGCATGATATCCTTCACCAGTGACTGGTCCCTCCTGACAATATGTCCAAAGTGTGGGAAATGAAGTGTGGCCATCTTGGCCTCCAAGGAGCACTCTGGTTGTACTTCTTCCAAAATGGATCTATTGTGTTCTTTTGGCAGCCTATGGAACTTTCAATATTCTTCTCCAACACCATGACTCAAAAGCATCAATTCTTCTATGGTCTTCCTTATTCACTGTCTAGCTTTTGTATGTATATGAAGTTACTGAAAATACCATGGCTTGGGTCAGGCACACCTTAGTCCTCAAGCTGACATCTTTGCTCTTCAACACTTTAAAAGTCTTGTGCAGCAGATTTGCCTAATGCAATATGTCGTTTGATTTCTTGATTGCTGCTTCCGTGAGTGTTGATAGTTGATCCAAGAAGAATGACGTTCTTGACAACTTCAATATTTTCTCATTGATAAGAATGTTGTTTATTGGTCCAGTGGTGAGGATTTCGTTTCCATAACATTGAGATGTAACCCATACCGAAGGCTGTGCTCTTTGATCTTCATCAATAAATGTTCTAAATCCTCTTCACTTTCAGCAAGCAAAGTTGTATCATCTGCATATCGCAGGTTGTTAATGTGGTCCTCTAATCCTGATGCCACATTTTTCTTCATAGAACCCAGCTTCTCGTATTATTTGCTCCGCATACAGGTTGAATAAATATGGTGAAAGAAAATAACCTTGTTGCACACCTTTTTTAATTTTAAAATCCTGTAGTATAGGATTTATATAATGCAGATATGGGTAAAGGTAAAAAACATCCAATTCATGTTTACCTTGGTAATCAATATAAATATGTATGCTTGTTTGTTGTTGTTGTTTAGTGCCATGTGTCGATTCCGACCAGACTCACCAGCTGTTCCTCACTGAAATGTATGGTTTCTGAGGAACAGCTGGTGAGTTTGAACCACCAACCTTGAAGTTCAAACCAACCTTATGGTTGAGTGCTTATTCTACAGAGCCACGCCAGCACTCTTCTTTGTTGTTGTTGTTGTTATTAAGTTCTGTCGAATTGATTTCAACCTATAACAACCCTGTACAGGGTTTCCAAGGAGCAGTTGGTGAGCTTAAACCACCGATCTTGCAGTTCAAACAATTTTGCAGTCTGACACATTAGCCCACAGCACCACACCAGGACTCCTTGTTTACACTACTATAAATAGCAGCAATAGGCATAAAGTGTGGTTTTAGTAAACACCACTTCAAGAATAATGTAGTCTTTTACATGCCACTTAGATAGTGTTTCCTCAAAGTTATTTGACCGAACCTGTATTCTATAAAACATCGAACACATATATGTCCTTCTATAATGCCATTAGGTCCTTCGTTATTGGGTAAGGAATAACAGATCTCCTTTTGCTTATAAGTTTTACAGATGAAAGAAGACCACAAACTCATACCCCTGTGTCACTAAATCAGAGGTGGGATACAGACAAATGAAGCATAGGCTATGGTTCTCGTCACAGAGTTTAGGACTTCTCAGGCAGGCAGTGCCAGCAGATCTGCTATTGCTCTTCAAGCAGGCAGAATAGTGGACCAAACTGGGCACACTCTGTTCCATTCTTCCTAGCTTTCTCTCACTTTTCTCATCCTCTTTGTCACCAGTCCTGCTGGTGAACATTCCTTCAGTCTCCACCAGCAAATCCAGAAACAGCAGAAGTGGTGACAAGGACAATTGGAAGCAGGATCCCATAAGGGTTCTGTCTGAACATTACATTACAAAATCACACAATGTCCTGTTTCACAGAACATGCTACGGACATTAAGCAATACATATCTGTGTTGAAACTGGTAAATCATGAATTAATTATAATAAAAGGTACTCTTAAGTATATATAATAATTTTCTAATTAAATAAGTCATAGTACATGCTTCCTAATGTTTTAATAATAAGAATGCTAATACCTTTAATACCCAAGACATATTTTGAATTATCTCAGATGCATGTGTAAGGAGGATAATGAATAAAGAAGAATGGAGCAATGGTGCATTTGAATTATGGTGTTGGTGAACAATATTAAAAGAACCAGTGACTGCACCCAAACAAAAACAAATAAATTAGTTTGGAAAGTGGTACAGCCAGAGTGTTCCTTAGAAGCTAGTATAACAACTGTATAGCAACTGCAAAGCTAGTATAGCAACTCACATACTTTGGACATGTTATGAGAAGGGACCAGTCTCTGGGAAAGGACATGATGCTTGCTAAAGTGGAAAGTCAGTAAAAAAGAGGAAGATCTCCAGCATTATGGATTGACAGAAGGACTGCAACAATGGCTCAAACAGCAGTTGTGAGGAAGGCACAGCACCAGTCAGTGTTTTGTTGTGTTGTGCATGAATCACAGCAACTTGACTACATCCAACAACAACACCTTTAAAATAAATCTTATGAAATTATTTATATATGATGATACAATTTCTGTTCATAGTAAAGTAAAATTTTAATAGTAATTCAAATTTTATAAATTTAGTCCAAAATTGTTATGTGATTATTTAAAAACAATTCCAAACATTTAAATCTCCTCAATGTTGTTGTTGTTAAGTGACATTGAGTTGGTTCTGACTATCATCAACTGTGTATAGGGTTTCTGAGGAACGACTGGTGAGTTTGAACCACTGACTTTCTGGTTAGCAGTCCAGTGCTTAACCTACAGAGCACACCAGGAATCCAATGTTACAAAAGTCCTTGTATTTTAATTAAATGTTTAATTCTGGGTCCTAGATGTCATTGTATTTTATAAAAATTTAGAATAGAAGACTACATATATTTATTCAACTTTATATTTTTAAAAGATGGAAGTTAATATGTGAGTCAGATCCACTCAAATACAAGAATTGTTTCTGGTTAAAAAAATATTTTTGGGAAGCAAGGTATGCAACAAGGTATCAGACAAACAAGGTATGAGATATACTCTAACATGGAAATGCATGTATAGTATATGCTTCCTAATGCATTCCCATGTTACAGTATATCTCATACCTTTAATTAATAGCTCTAGATGAAACACTTGTTGTTAATGGGTACATTTCAAGAGCTGCATGAAGCTATAAAATTGTTGAAATATTTTTGTATGTGAGTATTTTGGTTCTTCAAAGGCAGGGGTCCATAACTTTCATGAGATTTTCAATGGGTTTTGTAACCTTCACACACTAGTGAACACCACTTTAAAGTAATTTCCACTTCAGTAATTCTGAAGAAAATTGACAATGTCCATTTACATATATTTATTATCTGCATTGTTCTAAACATTTCAGCTTAAATGTATGAAGACATAAAATATATGTACAATGGTGGAAAAATGTGCCTTTATCTACATAAATGAAGGCATTTTACAGAGCATTCAACTGCTAAATATTTTTAGCCTCAGGCCAATAGAAGGATAAAAGAAAAATTCTCAGTATTAAAATTAATCATTTTAATTGCTGCAAGCATGAGTTATGGGTAATGGGCAACAGTCTCATTCACAATAGCAAACATAGTAATAAAATCATTAGGATAATATGATTATAGATAGATATGTTTCTGTTAACTGCTATATTGTTGGTTCTAACTCATGTGGTGATGATGGTAGTGGTGGTGTGCTGTGGACTTGGTTTCAACTCATAGCTTCCCTGCATAGAGTTCCTGAGGCTATAAATCTTTACAAGAGCAGAAAGCCAAATCTTTCTCCATGGAATGGCTGGTAGTTTCAAACAATTGACCTTGAGGTTATCAGCCCAACTCGTAACCAGTACTTCACAATATTGTCCATAGCTTGTCATAAGCCACATAATCGAAAGCCTTTGCATAGTCAATAAAGCACAAATAAACATCTTTCTGATATTATTTGCTTTCAGCCAAGATCCATCAGACATCAGCCATGATGTTCCACAGCCTCTTATGAATCCAGCTTGAACCTCTGTAATTTCTGTCAATGTATGATTATAGTTGTTTCTGTATTACCTTTAGCAAAACTTTATTCGCATGGGATATCAAAGAGATTGTCCCATGATTTCCGCATTCCATTGGGAGTATCCCACCTCAAAAGGTTCTGGATGGTGCTCAGGATTCCACTTAAGGTCCTGTACACTACAAAGACTTCACAAGAAGCCTATTTCACTGGGCAAGTTCTAGAACCCCCTTTAGATATTCGAATCCACTGTATGTTGAAGATGGACTTCCAAGCTTTCTGTTACTATGTTTACCAATATTCCTTTATAGTCCACTCAAGTGTCTATTTTACAATAGTAAGCAAGGGAAACCAATATTCATAAGAAAATCTAGCACCTTAATATTATTTCCCCTATTCAGAGTGTGGCCATTCCCTGTATCACAGAGCCCTGTTGTTCCAAGGTTGAGCATGCACCACTATTTATTTCTGTCCCATTTAAATCACTCAAATCTGCCTCAGTGTCCCCCTATTTACCTTGTTCTTCCACCCCTTCCCCTTCTTGTGTATGGCGCTCTCCAACACCCGAATTATGATGTATCTGTGCCCTATTCTGTGCTCTAAAGTCCCCTCCCTCCACCTTACCCCTCCATGAGTATTTGTAAATAAATTTGTTTGTTATTAAAAATAATATTTGCAATCAATAAATCATTGTTGTTTGTTGTTGCAATGTGTCATCAATTCATTTCCAACCCATAGTGACACTGTATAGGGTTCCCAAGGAACAGATGGTGAGCTTGAAACATCGACCCTGCAGTTCTAACCAACTTTGTAGTCCAGCACTTTAACTCACAGGCACCAACCACACTGTGAGATTCTAGCACACAAAATCCAACATCTTTCTGTAATCAAGGCAATAGTTTCCAATTAATGATCCTTTCTCTTTGTTTCTAAAATTTGTATGTCAATCACCAGCACTTGTCCATACATTTTGATTTTATGCTTGACAAATTTCAGACTAACGGAGTTGGTAGAATTCTTCAATTCTTCATCTTAGACTTTATTGGTGGATGCATAAATTTGAATTTTAGTGGTTTTATCTAATCTTTCTTGTAAGCATATGAATATTATACTATTATAAACAGAGATCTTGAGATGTTCATTTTGATAATGAATGTGATTCCTTCTTAATTTCTCATTTTAGCATTGTAACCATATGATTGTCAGATTCAAAATGGCCAATGCCATCCCATTTTAGCTCACTATAACTTAATATATATAATCTTTATGTTTTCCATTTCATTTTTGACAACTTCCAGTATTCCTAGATTCATACTTAATGCATTGCATGTTCTGTTTATTAATGGAATAAATTCTGACCCTTTCTTATTTTTTTAAATTAATTTTCTATATTCTCTAACAATGTGCTTTCTTAATTTGCTAGATTGTTCAAAAACTTAGAAGGATACATTCACATTCTCCTCTATTTTGCAGCGCAAAAAAACTTTCAAAAAACAATATCCTATTTCATTGCTCAAATTCTGCTCACTATTTAAGCTCAGTTGACATTTTATTTCCACTATATTTTCTTTTCTAAACAATTTAAGTTAAAACTTTTTTCTTCTTTGTTGTTTATTTGTCTTCTCTGTTTATGTATATTGTCTTCTTAATGACCTGGTACTTTCTCATGCATGATGCTCTTGATGTCTTCCCCAAATCTTCAGGTCTTTGTTCATTAATATCTAATATATCTATATCTGTATCTCTCTCTATATCTATCTGTATCTATCTATCTATAT
>NW_006408671.1:8263929-8267646 GCF_000296735.1 Chrysochloris asiatica | reverse complement strand
ATAAAACTTCTCTTGGCTGCACTGTCTTATCAGTGCCTTCTATTGAAGGCTATTGTAGTGCAGGTGGAAATATGGACATTTGCAAAAAAAATTTGAACACAGACTCAAAAGAAGTTTCTTTCAAAAATCATTACTGTTGATGAGGCTGTATCCATCACTATGAACTTGAGAGTAAACAGCAGAGTATGGAATGTAAACATCCTCAATTGCTGACCAAGAAAATGTGCAAAAGTCAACCATCAGCTGGAAAATTGATGCTTACAGTTTTCTGGGATACTAAAGAGTCAGTTTTGGAACTATCAAGAATAGGGTTCAACAATCAACAGTTCTCATTCCAGTGAGATGCACATTAAAGAGCTGAAGCCTAAACTTCAGAATTAATACACAGGAATGCTATCCAAGTACATTGCAATCTTGCATGACAATCACATCGGCACACCTCTGCCCACACTGTTGAAACTCTGCAAAAACTTCATTTTGAAGTGTTAAAGCATCCTCCCTATATTCTTGATCTTGCTTAGATTTTCACCTGCTAGGTCCTCTGAAGGCAGCCCTTAAAGTGCAATGATTCTCCTCTAACGAAGAAGTTAAGACAGCAGTGTCTTCATGGTTTGCAGTTCACCCTAAAACATTTTTTAAACGAATATGGAAGCTTGCTGAAGGATGCACAAAATGTGTTGAAAAGCAAGGAGATTATGTCAAAAAATGATGTATCTGTTTTGTTTTGTTTTTTAAAGTTGATTAAAATAAAATTGACAGCCAGAAAGTGGATAATTTTTTAACTCACCCTGTGTATGTGTGCTTGTGTATATACATAAAGTAGGAAGCTGTAAGAACTTTTTCTTATTTTTAAATGCTCTTTATGATTCTCCTTGGACATCCATTCAGTGGATTTGTAAGCTTTATCAATGTAACAAAATTATATATGCAGCATATATTATACATGAGCCTAGTACAGAAATTATACTCCACAATCACTCCCAAGGAGTATTTTCTCCTTTGAACATTTGGAAGTTTCATTTCAATTTTTATTTCTCTAATAATTTTGTTCCACCACTCATTTGTCAGTTTGTTGTATTGTGGTGGCTTGTGAGTTGCTTTGATTCTGAAAGCTATGCCTCCAGCAGGCTTACCCATAGTGGACAGGTTTCAGATGAGATTCCAGACAAAGACAGACTAGGAAGAAGGAGTGAAAAATTACCTCCAAATATTTAGTCACTGAAAACCTTATGGATAGCAGAGAAACACTGTCGGATATAATGCCAGATTAGTAGCCCCTCAGATTGGAAGGCACTCAAAAGGTGATTGTGGAAGACCAGTCTCCTCAAAGAAGAGTTGACCATGATAAAGAGAATGGAAGAAAAGCCCACAGTACCTTCATTTGCTAATGGGTCACAACTCAAAATGAAGAGAAACAGCTGCAAACATCCATTGAAAATCAGAACATGGAATGTATGAAGTATGGAGCTGAGAAAATTGGAAGTGGTCAAAAATGAAATGGAATGCATGAACATCGGTATCTTAGGCATTAGTAAGCTGAAATGGACTGGTATTGACCATTTTGAATCTGATAACTGCATGGTTTATTATGCCTTGAATGACAAATTGAAGAGCAACGGTGTGAAATTCATTGTCAGAAAGAGCATGTCCAGATCAATCATGAGGTCCAACACTGTCTGTGATAGGATAATATCCATGCACCTACAGGGAAGCCCAGTTCATACCATTATTATTCAAATTTATGCACCAACCACTAAAGCCAGTGAGGTTGAGCTAGAAGAATTCTACCAATTTTTCAATCAAACATGCAATCTAGACGTACTGATCATTATTGGTGATTGGAATGCAAAGGTTGTGAGCAAAAAGGAAGAATCAATAGTTGGAAAACATGGCCTTAGTGATAAAAATGATGCTGGTGAATTCATGATAGAATTCTGCAAAATCAATGATTTGTTCATTTCAAATACCTACTTAAACAGCATAAAAGACAACTATACACATGAACCTCACCAGATGGAATACATAGAAATCAAATTGACTACATCTGTGGAAAAAGATGATGGAAAAGCTCCATATCATCAGTGAAAATAAGGTCAGGGCCAGACTGTGGAACAGACCACCAATTACTTTATGCAAATTCAAACTGAACCTGAAGAAAATGAAAACAAGTCTATGAGAGACAAAATATGACCTTGAATATATCCCACTGAATTTAGAGATCATCTGAAGAACAGATTTGATACATTAAACACTAAAGACTGAAGACCAGCAGAGTTGTGGGATGCCATCAAGAACATCATACATGAAGAAACAAAAAGTCATTAAGAAAATAAAAAAGAAGAAAAAGGTCAAAATGGATGTCAGAATAGACACTGAAGCTTGCTCTCCAGGTAGAGATGCTAAAGCAAAAGGAAAAAATGAGAAGGTCCAAGACCTGAACAGAAAATTTCTAAGATCAGCTCGAGAAGATAAAGCCAAGTATTACAACAAAATTTGCAAAGATCTGGAATCATAAAACCAAAAAGGAAGAACATGCTCAGCATTTTTCAAGCTGGAGGAACTGAAGAAAAAGTTCAAGCCTCGACTTTCATTATTGAAAGTTCTCTGGGCAAATTATTGAATGATGCAGAAAGCATCAAGAGAAGATAGAAAGAATAGCAGAATCACTGTACCAATAGGAAATGGTTCATGTTCAACCATTTCAAGAGATAGTATAATATTGAAGGAGGAAGTTCCAAGGTACATTGAAGGAATTGGCAAAGAACAAGGCACCAGGAGTTGATGGAATCAAAATTGAAATATTTCAAGAAAGTGACGCGGCACAGGAAGCACTCACTCATCTCTGCCAAGAAATTTGGAAGACAACAATCTGGCCAACTGATTGGAAAAGATCCATATTTTTGCCCATTCTAAACAGAGGTGACCCAATGGAATGCAGAAATCATCAGAAAATCTCTTTGATTTCCCATGAGAGTAAAGTTTTGCTAAAGGTAATACAGAAACGACTGCAAATATACATTAACAGAAAACTTCTAGAGGTGCAAGCCGGATTCTGAAGAGGCTGTGGAATGAGGGACATCATTGTTGATGTCCAATGGATCTTGGCTTAAAGCAGAGAATATCAGAAAGATGTTTAACTGTGCTTTAATGACTGTGCAACGGTCTTCGACTGTGTGCATCATAACAAGCTATGGACAATCTTGTGAAGTTTGAGTATTCTGGAACACTTAATTGTGCTCATGAGAAATCTGTACTTAGACCAATAGGCAGTTGTTTGAAAAGAACATGGGAACACTGAATGGTTAAAAATTAAGAAAGATATGCTACAAGGCTGTATTCTTTCACCATACTTATTCAACCGTATGCTGAGCAGATAACCCAAGAAGCTGGTTATACGAAGAAAATCGTGGTATCAGGATTGGAGGAAGACTCATTAACAACCTGCGATACAACCTTGCTTGCTGAAAGTGAAGAGGTCTTAAAACATTTACTGATGAAGATCAAAGAGCACAGCCTTCAGTATGGATTACATCTCAAAGAGCACAGCCTTCAGTATGGATTACATCTCAATGTCAAGAAAACAAAATTCCTCACCACCGGACCAATAAACAACATTCTTATCAACAGAGAAAAGATCGAAGTTGTCAAGGACTTCATTCTTCTTGGATCAACTATCAACACTCATGGAAGCAGCAGTCAAGAAATCAAACAATGTAT
>NW_006408671.1:8262158-8263829 GCF_000296735.1 Chrysochloris asiatica | reverse complement strand
GAAAAAACAATTACAAACTTTATATGGAAAGGAAAGAGATCAAGTATAAGCAAAGCACTGCTTAAGAAGAACAGGGTGGAAAGCCTCTCACTCCCTGATTTCAAAATTTACTACATGGCTACAGTGATCAAAATAGCCTGGTATATAATGAAAGTTACATTGATAAATGGAACAGAATAGAGAATCCAGAAATTAACCCATCCACATACAGCCAACTCATTTTCGACAAAGCACCTAAGTATATTGCATGGGGAGGAGATGGGCTCTTCAACAAATAGTGCTGGCAGAATTGGAAAGCGATATGCAAAAGACTGAAACAAGACCTTTACCTAATGCCTTATACAAAAACCAACTCAGCATGGATTAAAAAGCTAAATGTGAATTCCAGAATTACAAAGATCATATATGTAAAAATAGAAAAAAAGATGTGAGAGCTCAAATACAGGGCATACACAGACTACCAAACATTTTGAAAGTTACACAAACAAAAATAGACAAAATAGATCAATGGGACATACTAAAAATTAAAAACTTACATGTATTAAAAGATTTCATCAAAAGAGTAAAAAGGGAGCCCACAGAATGGGAAAAAAATCTTTTGCAACAACACATCAGACAAAGGACTAATTTCCAAAATATATAGGAACCTATAATACCTCTACAAGAAAACAACAAATAATCCAATTAAATAATGAGCACAGTACATGAATAGACACTTCACCAAGGAGGAGATCCAGGCAGTCAGAAAACATATGAAGAAATGCTCACGATCACTAGCCATTATAGAGATGTGAATAAAAACAACAGTGAGATATCATCTCACACCAGTAACAATAGCAAAGATTAAAAAATAGAGGACAAAAAGTGTTGGCGAGGATGTGGAGAGACTGGGACCCTCCTACATTGGTGATGGGATTGCAAAATGGTCCAAGCACTCTGAAAAACAATATGGTGCTTCCTCAGAAGGTTGGAAATAGAAATAACTTATGATCCATCAATTCCTCTACTTGGTATTTATGCACAAGAAATATGAGCCATAATGCGAGTAGATATATGCACACCAATGTTTATAGCAGTACTATTTACAATAGCAAAAAGATGGAGATAGCCAAAGTGCCCATCAACTGAAGAATGGATAAATAAACTTTGGTACATACACACAATGGAATACTACGCTACCCTGAAGAATAACAAGGAAGCAGCAAGCCACTGCATAACATGGATGAACCTTGAGTACATTATACTGAGTGAAATAAGTCAGTCACAAAAGGAGAAATACGGCAACAGAGCCATTATTGTAAAAGATTAAGGAAAAGCACCCACATTAAAAGGAGAAAAATTATCTTTTTAAAAAATTGTATTATTATTTTAAATTTTTTTGGCTGGTTATCGAGGTGTATGGGGTGAGGTGAGGGGGAGAGATGGGAAGGTGGAGCATAGGGTAGGGACTAGGCACAGGATAGTGGAACACAGGGTATGGAATAGACACAGTATAGTTTTGAGTTGGGGGGAAGGGCAGGCAATATACTAGAAGGGGCAGTGGTTGTTGTTGTTAAGTGCTGTCGAGAGTAAATTCTGACCCATAGCAACCCTGTATAGGGTTTCCAAGCAGCAGCTGGTGAGCTTGAACTGCTGACCTTGCAGTTCAAATGACTTTGCAGTCTGACGCAT
>NW_006408671.1:8258634-8262058 GCF_000296735.1 Chrysochloris asiatica | reverse complement strand
AAGCTCACCAGCCACTGCTTAGAAACCCTATACAGGGTGCTATGGGTTGGAAAGGACTCTATGGCACTTAACAACAATAAATCACTTTGTTATTAATAAAAAGGTATCAATACATGACTAAATCTAGATTAATAAATTAGTCTACATCACATTTTACATTCATGTTTTCCTGAATATATATAAACCCAAGTTATTCAATGTCTTTATTTTATCCTATAAATACTTAACCTCTATCTTTATTCTTTGTTTCGCACCCATAAGGTACCAAGGTTCAAATACACCACCCACTCCTCAGAAAACTTATACAGTTTGAAATGAGTCAAAAACGACTCAAAGGCACATAACAAAAATAACAGTTTTACATGTTGTTGTTATGTGCCGTGGAGTTAGTTCCAACAACCCAATTCATAACCACTACGTTACCAGAGATCCTTAACAGTTTTACGTAGGTAAGTTAATTCACTGTGAATCTCAATTTTTGCATCTGTAAAATGGAGATAAATATAGTACACTATCAGAGAACAAGGACTCCTGGTGACATGCTATAGGATCAGCACTTGACTGTGAACCACAGTTCGGCAGTTCAAACCCACCAGCTGCTCTTTGAAAATACTATACAGGGTTGCTGTGAGTCAGAACTGACTTGATGACACTTAACAACAACAACATCAGAGAACCAGAGTCCTGTTGTGGCACTGCTGGATAATCACTGGTTTGTCAAGTGTGGTTTGAGCCATCCACTCCATGGAAACCCTATACAGGGTCACTGTGAGTCAGTACCAACTCAACAACACTTATCAACCACAACATCAGAAAGCATTTGAAAATTTTGAATTGTTTTTAAGAAATATGCTTAAATTTATGTTATCTCAAGTTTTTATTTGTTAATAATGATAAAAAAAACAGCCATTGTTATTACTGTAATATTATTAAAGCCATGTGTTATTGTTGGTAACTGCCACTGAATCAATTCTGACTTATAGTATCATGTTTATGGTTTCCAAGAAGTCGCTGGTGAGTTTTAACCATTGATATTGCAGTACAAGTTGACTTTTCTATGTAGCACTTATCCTACAATGTCACATCAGGTTCTTATTAAGATAGTAGTGGTTGCTGTCACTCAAGTTCTTTGAAAAATATCTTGCTTCTAAGAAAAAAATCCCCATTTCTTCAGTCAAAATACCTTCTAGATTTCACTCATTACCAATCACTACTTCAAAAGGAGCCAAAAAAGGGTCCAGCAAGATGGTGGAATCAGTGGTTCCCCTCATTTACTCACCAAGCAACTAAATCACTGAACAACATGTAAAAAGAAGGACAGACTGAAATTTCAGAGTTCTAGATGTCTGATGATGTTTTAGAGAGTCAAAATGAGGCCAGAAAAAAGGGAAATGAAAAGCAGGGAAAGGACAGAAACTGTAAGAACTTACCCACTAGCATTAGGTGTACTCATCCATGACAGACATTTTGGATCAATACTCCAAATGGTGAACACAGAAAAGGAGCTTATGTGAGGAAGGTGTAGTCCAATCTTTTTTCAAGTCAGCACATAAATTGATTGTGGGGCTTTGCAAGCCATGCAGTTTGGAGGTGGTAAGGTAAGACTATAGATCAATGAAAGCATGCTGTTGAATATCACTGTGGCCTAATGCAGGGAAGCATTAGGACTGGAAAAAACTGCAAGTACAGCATGGTGAAGGGAATACTTCAGAATTATGGGCAACACAGAGTCAAATGACTGGCTCTTGCCCACAGTGCAAAAGTCAATGCAAGTGCACTCATGAGGGAAAGATATAGAAAATGTTCCACCTTCACCATAGGAAAGACAAGTCTCACATACACATCAGTCTGCAATAAGATAAATTCCCTCTACTATACATGTGTATTGAATTCCAAACATCAAGTATCCAGAACTCTTAAATCAGCACTTACAAATCTAAGGATAAGAGTATTCTCCATTGATTGTCAGAAGAATATACCCAGACCATTAAAATTGGGTTGTTTCTGACTAATAGCGGTTCTTTGGGTTGAAGTAGGGCTGCTCCACAGAATTCCCAGCACTATGAGTCTTTGTGGAGGTAGTCTGTGATACCTTTTGCCCATAGAATGACCAGTGGGTGTGGGCCCTTTTTATTTGGCAGCTGGTAACTTGAGTGCTCTGCCACAAGAGCACCAAATTAGAAAAAATTCCACAAAAGTCAGTGTATACATTTAAAGTGAAAAATTTTTTAAAAAGATAAAATACAACTGAAGTTCAACAACAACAACAAAATAGTTAAACACATAATATCACAAGAGAAGAAGAACCATTCAAAAGCCAATCATAAAGAAGAAATTTCCCTTTGGAAATCAGAATAATCCAAACATAAAATTTGATAAATTTCAGGCTTTGGTGCTTAATATGCTGAAAGAAAGTAAAAAGCACACAGAACTCAAACTAGCAGTGATCAGGAAACAAATGTTGGGAAAAAAAACACTGAGAGACTCAACAAGGAGACTGAAAACATTAAAAAAATAATAATGATGTTGAAGAATAAAACAACTGAATTTGAAAAAATCAGGAGAAGGAATTGTGGCAACCAATAGTCCTAGACAGAATATAGAATAAATACATTAGGAGACATAATAAGTTACCTTACCAAATGTCAAGACAAATATGAGAAAAGAACAAAGAAGAGTGAGCATACCTGAAGGGAAATATAGATTCAATAAATTAATCTAACATTAGAATTATTGGAATCCCCAAAGGATGGACTGATACACTTGCAGCAACAATGGACTCAAAGGTAACAACAATGGTGAGGATGGCACAGGACTGGACAGTGTTTTATTTTGTTTACTTAGAGAACCAACTCGACAGTATCTACCAGCAACAACAAAGCATAAGAAACAATTTTTAAAAAGATAATCAAAGATAATTTCCAAGACCGAAAATACAGAAAGCTACAAGAAACCCAACCAGAAAAGACACAAAGAAACCCTCTCCATGTCATATCCTAATTAAATTTTTGAAAATTGAACATAAGAAGAAAATTCTGAAAGCAGCAAGAGGAAAGCACAGTATGGCATACTAAACAAAGGCCTTTCATAAGAATCAGTACAGTTTCTTCCCCAGAAACTCTACAGACCAGAGGACAATGTTGTTGTTAAACGCTGTTGAGTCAATTCTGACTCATAGTGATCCTGTATAGGCTTTCCAAGGAGTAGCTGATAGGTTTTAACCGCTAATCTTGTGGTTTGCAGTTCAGTGCTTATCCTAAATTGTCTCACCAGGAGTACAGAGCTAGATGTAAAATACCCAACAGAAACAATCGCAAACTAAGAATTCTTCAACCTAAAAAAGTTGTCCTTCAGAATGAGGAGGAAATTGAGATATTTCCAACTACCAGAGCATATTTTCAAGTATCATTCCAAGGAAAGACAA
>NW_006408671.1:8246021-8251742 GCF_000296735.1 Chrysochloris asiatica | reverse complement strand
ATAGCAACCCTGTATAGGGTTTCCAAGCAGCAGCTGGTGAGCTTGAACTGCTGACCTTGCAGTTCAAATGACTTTGCAGTCTGACGCATTAGTCCATAGCACCACACCAGGACTCCAGAAGGGGAAGGGGAAAGGAAAAATAAGGCAGATGGGAGAATAGCTAGGCAGGTTTACATGGGCTAAATGGGACAGACGTAAATAACACTCTAAGCACAAATTTGGAACAACAGTGTTCGTGGATACAAAGATTGAGGCATGGCTTGTTTGAATGGGTAAAAGTGGAGATATGATGTTAAGATGTTTGGCTGTTTGTTGAATCTTGACTTCCCTTGCTTACTATTGCAAAATAGACACTTGAAGGGGAGAGAGAGGAATAGCAAGAAATATCACCAGAGAAAACTTGTAAGTCCGTCTTCAGCCTATAACTGTTTGGAATAATGAAAATGGGGCTAGAACTTGCCCAGTGAAGGAGGCTTCCTGTGGAGTCTTTGCATAGCACAAGACCATAGGTGGAATCTGATCCTCATCCAGAATCTTCTGAGGTGGGACATTCCCATGTGAAAGGACAAGCAGACCAGTCTGGAGCTGCTAGAAGAACAGAAGACACTTCTTGAAAGAAAGACAGCATGAAAACAACAACAAAAAACAACAACAAAAACAATAACAGCAGTCCAATTGACTTCTACAAGAACAAGCAAGTTGTTCCCCAGGGAGCCATCAAGGCAAGTGGTCAGGATCCTTCAAGAAAAATCCCCTTCCAAGATTGAAACTCAAATGGAATACACTAGCAGGCATATGATCCTGCTGCTGACCACGTTGGTCACTGATAAGGGGAACAGGGAAAAAAACAGCAATGAAGTTGTGAACTAAGTCCAACCACATTCAACAGGCTCCTGTTAACCTGGACTGAGACTTAGTTAACCAGCAGTATGATGAGACCTGGGGACTCCTGGGCCCAGGGGCAGGAACATGGCCCCAGAGGACTAGAACGGAGTGTGAAGCATCCAGCTGATATAAAGTGAGAGGGGATGCACAAGAACATTCACACTTGCAGATAGTACCCATTTGACCTGGCATCAATGGCTGGATGATCAGAACACGAATAGAGGAAGAAAGAAGAGGGGGAAAAAAAAGGAGTAACCTACTATGATCTTGACCTATGCTTGTGGATGCAGTATGACAAAGGGGCAGACAAATCTCTACAGTGAGGATCATTCCCAACCCCTTGATACACAGTGTCGACAAGGATGGGGTACTTAGATATTGGCTTCCCAAAATGAGGGGACTACAAAGGCAAAAAACGACTGGATTACAAGCTTTCAATAGTGAACCTAGCTCCAGAGCATACAGGGAAAGGAGAATCTCCATTGAATTGTTTCCAACTTGTCTGGATGGAGTTGATAAAAGGTGAGGGAGAAAGGACTCCTGTGGTTCAATAGGGAATGATTGCTATTAGGTCTGACAGTGAGTGTTGGAAAGGTAAGTGTAAATGTCTGGTAACAAAAGGAGGGGAGTGGCTGATTTTGCAGTCCAGGAGTGGAGATCCCTAGAACCATCAAGGGAGAAAAGAGAAGCGTAGCCCGTGTCCAGAGAGGCAGTGACACTAGGGATGGAAGCAGATGCAATGACTTGGACAGAAGGAGCAGTTGGGGACTCTGGACTCAGGGAGGGAGAGGGGTTCTGTGCTGGTGGGCAGGGGGATGGAGTATGGGGTGTACCCTTTGAGTGTTTGACGATGCATGAAGGGGATTGTGATCATTGCAATGAAACAAAGTACAGTAGGATGAATGTAAAGATAATGTTCACCCATGTAAACTAACACATAATTCACAATAAAAACTTAAAAAAACATTGACAAAGTGGCAGCAGCAATTTGCTCAAATGCAAGAACAATTGTAAGGCTAAAGCAGGGCAGTGTCTAATTCTGTCTTGCATAGGGTTACATTGTGTTGTTGAGTCAGAAGGGATTTGACATTAGCTAACAATAACAACAACAAAGCAAAGATTTTTCAGTGTTTCAGTTCAAGAAACTAGGAGAGGATCTAATAGTTTATTTGTTGGTTCACTCAAGTAAGGATTGTGCAATGGCTTACAATACATCCAGTTTTAGTACCAGACCAGCCTTGGTATTTTGTAGAGGAAGGAATCAAAAACTTTTGGGAAATTGGTACGCTAGAGTGGATTCATAAGGATCTATTGGTGTGGCACAAACCAATACTGCTGTGGTACAGCAATCCTACCTCAGGGAAATATCAACTCTCCAGAACTCTCTCTTTATTTAGTCCACAGGGAACTTAATCACCATTCCCTGCCACAATACATTACACTGATCCATTACATTAAAGACTTTATGTTGATTGGACCTGGTAAGGAATATGTATTAATGACTCTAGGCTTATTGGTAAAACATCTGAGTGCTATAGCATGGGAAATTAATCTAACAAAAATCCAGGTGACTTCTACCTCAGTAGAATTTCTGGGGTTCAGTGGTGTGGAGCATGTTGAGGTATTCCTGCTAAATGTATCACATTTGCTTCCTCCCACAACAATGTTGTTGTTGTTGTTAAGTGTCGTCGAGTAGATTCTGACCCATAGCAACCCTGTATAGCGTTTCCAAGGAGCAGCTGGTGAATTTGAACCACCGATACTGCAGTTCAAACAACTTTGAAGTCTGACACATTTCCCACAGTGCCACACCAGCACACACAACTATAAAAGATGCAAAATGCCTGATGGACTTTTTTGGATTTTTGAGGCAATGAGTATGCTATTTGGCCAATTTATTCAATGACTTGAAAAGCTGCTTGTTTTGAGCAGGGCTTTGCAAGAAAAGACTGTGCCACAGTTTCAGGCTTTCGTGTAAGCCACTCTGCCACTTGAACCATATGATCTAGCTGATCCAATGGTGTTTGAAATGTTAGTGGCAGATAGAAATGCAACTTGGAATCTTTAGCAGGCCCCTATTGGTGTATCATAGCACACACTCCTTGGATTTTAGAGCAAATCTCTGCCATCTTTTGCAGATAATTACTAAGAATTAATGCTTTTGAGTTATGGTGTTGGAGGAGAATACTGAAAGTACCATGGGCTGCCAAAAGAACCAATGGGTCCATTTTGGAAGAAGTGCAGCCAGAGTGCTCCTTGGAGGCCAAGATGGCCAAACTTGGTCTCTCATACTTTAGACATATTGTCAGGAGGGACCAGTTGCTGGAGAAGAATATCATGTTTGGTAAGGTGGAAGGTCAGAGAAAAAGAGGAAGACCCCCAGTGAGGTAGATTGGCCACGTGGCAACATCAGTGGGCTCAAGCGTGGCAAAAATAGTGAGGTTGGCCCAGGATAGGGCAGTATTTCATTCTGCTGTGCATAAGGTCTCTATGAGTTGGCACTGACTCGATGGCACCTACCAAAAACAACAACTATCATTTTGAGAAACAGTTTTTGCCTTGTTACTGGGACATAGTACAGACTCAGCACCTAACCGTGGTCCACCAAGTCACCATGCAGACTGAGCTACTCATTATGAACTGGTGTTGTCTGTTATAAAGTCAGATGTGCACAGCATCACTCCATCATTAAATGGAAATGGTATGTACCTGACCAGGTTCGAACAGGACCTGAAGCCAAAAGTAAGTTGCATAGTCTTCAATCCTGTAACAATAACTTTTCTCTCTCTGTTTATGCCTATGGTTTTGTAATCAGTTGACTGAGGAAGAGAAAACTCATGCTTGATTTAGAGATGGTTCTGCACAATATGTAGGCATCACTGGAAAGTAAACAGCAGTTGCACTAGCATGTCTTTTTGAGACTTCCATAATGGACAGTATAGAGTGGAAATACTCCCAAAATTAACAAGCAGTACATCTGGTTGTTCATTTTGCTTGGAAGCAGAAATGGCCAGATGTGCAATTGTATATTGATTCATGAGCTGTTGCCAATGGTTTGGCTGCATTGTCAGGGACTTGGAAGGAACATGACTACAAAATTGGTGACAACGTGGTGTGGGGAACAGTGAATACAGGCCCCTCTGAATGCCTCAAAAAGTGAAGATATTTGTGTCTTATGTGAAGGCTCAGCAAAGGTTTACCTCAGCAGAGGAGGATTTTAACAATCAAATTGATAGGATGACATGTTCTATGGAAACTAATCATTTTCTTTCTCCAGCCACTCCTGTCATTTCCCAATAGGCTCATGAAAAAAGGAGGCATGGTAGCAGGGATGTTGATTATGTATGGACTCAGCAACTTGGACTTCCACTAACCAAGGCTGACTTGGCTACAGCCACTGATGAGTGCCAAATCTGCCTGCAGCAGAAACAAACAATGAGTCTGAGATATGGGTCCATTATTCAGGGATATCAACCAGCAACCTGGTGGAAACTTGATTACATTAGACCACTTCAATCATGGGATGGGTACTATTTTGTTCTTACTGGAGTAGATAGACACTTACTCTAGATATATATTTGCCTTTCCTGCATACAAGTCCTCCACCAAAACTACCATCCAAAGACTTACAGATGCTTTATCTACTTCCATGGTATCCTACACAGCATTGCCTTAGATCAAGGGACTTACTTCTCACCAAATGAAGTGAGGCAATGGAATTCACTTGTCTTATCATACTCTTCATCATGCTGAAGAAACTGGCTTGATCAAACAATGGAATGCCCTTGTAAAGACACAATTAGTGGTCCACTTGGTGGCAACACTATACAAGATTGGGGATATATTCTCCAGAAGGCTGTGTATGCTCTAGACCAGCATCCAGTATACAGTACTCATAATCCAATAGCATTTTTCACAGGTCTAGGAACCAAGGGGTAGAAATGGAAGTGGTACCACCCACTGTTACTCCTAATCACCCACTTGAAAAAGTTTTGCTACCTGTCCCTGTGACCCTATGCTCTTTGGGTCTGGGCATTTTGTTCAAAAGGAAGGAATGCTCTGACCTGGAGACACAACACTGATTCAATTGAACAGGAAGATAAGAGTGCCTCATGACTCTTTTTTTGTACCCCACACCTTTGGATCAACAAAGAAAGTAGTTACAGTCTTTGATAGTGTGATTTATCCTGGTTATGAAAGAGAAATCAGGTTGTTATTGCATGATAAAGTTCTGGTGTTGTGCAGCAGGCTAATGTGTTGGACTGCAAGGTTGGTTTGAACTTCAAGGTCTCTGGTTCAAACTCACCAGCTGTTCCTCAGAAATCTTGTACAGAGTCACTATGAGTCAGGACTGACTTGATGTCACTTTAAGAGCAATAACAATGGAGCTACAGAAAAATATATGTGGAATCCAGGAAATGTCCTAAGATATTTATTAGTATTACCATATCCTGAGTTTAAAGTCAATGGTAAATCACAACAATTCAATTCCAACAAGACTGCTAATGTCACAGTCCCCTCTAAAATCAAGATTTGTGATACCCCACCAGGCAATAAGTCTTCAACAGCTGAGGTACTTGTCATGGGCAAAAAGTATATAAACTAAATGGTGGAAGAAAGCAGTTCTAAACAAGTCCATGAGAGCCTAAATATGACCTTAAATATATCCCACTTAAATTTAGAGATCATCTGAAGAACATATTTGATACATTAAATACTAAAGACTGAAGACCAGAGAGTTATGGTATGACATCAAGAACATCATACAGGAAGAAAGCAAAAAGTCATTAAGAAGACAAGAAAGAAGGAAAAGATCAAAATGGATGTCAGAAGACA
>NW_006408671.1:8243922-8245921 GCF_000296735.1 Chrysochloris asiatica | reverse complement strand
CTAAAAAAAAAAAAAAAAAAAGACCAAAACAGGGAATTTTAATAACCAAATGTATGACAATTTTTGGAAATAGACTAAATACATGACTGCAAACCCAAAGGGTGGCAGTTCAAACACACCAGCTTCTCCTCAGAAACTCTATACTGGGTTGTTATAAGTTGGAACCAACTCAATGACACTTTATAGCAACAAATAATATAGCATTGTCTCTTAGAAATAAGCATAAAGTTAACTTATTGAATATAGATTGCATATTGATATTAACAGAGATAGAACAACAGAAATGGAGAAAGAAGGAACATATCAATAACATTTATTATGTTAAAAATTGTTGGAATTGCAAGCTTTGTAATAAATTATATATGGTGATTTCTGAATCGACCCAGCCAAAGCAGCCTGCAGCCAGAAGTCCTCAGGCCAGAGGTCGGGACCACAACCAAGCAGAGGCAGCAACCAAGCACTAGAAGCCACGGAGCTGTGCATCTGAAGGGAAAGGTATGACCGATATTTCATCTTTCACGTTTCAATTTTCACGTATCTCTCCCTCACTCCAATCACATCCCCACAGCACAGTCCAGATGCCTTCAGGTGAACAGGAGCACAACCACAACAGGGTCCAGCATTGCAACCACAATTTTCCAAAGGCACAGAATGGAAACCCGCAGGCTGATTCTTATGACATTTTGATCCTGGGAACCAGTCCCAAAGTTTACCTAGGCAGGACCCTTTGCACCGCAAAGGCCAATGGACAGTGTCAATCATAATTTTTTTTTTGTCTTTGATTGGTGGTTTCTGTCTCTGATTTTATATTGTTTCTGTTTTTGGTGCTTTTGTTCTCACTCTTCTCCCAGGGATTGGAGTTTTCTCCCCCTACCTTACCCAAGAAGAGACAGCAACTGTGCTCATATAGCCAAGTTACAAGCATTCCTTGTAGGACCCCACCATCTGGACAAAAGCCAAAAACAGCTGCTAGGCATCACACATAAAAAGGGAAATCTATCTCCAGATCATATCCACCAGGAGACTCTCAGCAAGCTTAAAAACAAAGCAACGTATATCCATTTAAGCATTTAAAAAATCACATAACTGTTGAAAATGTCCAAGAAAACACAATTAAAAATCTCAAAATATGCCAAACAGAGAAAAATGAAACTGAGACAAATGAGCTGGAAGCAGACACAGACTTTCCAGTAGAAAAACAGGCTCTGAATATCCCTGAGAAGGAATTCAGGAGAGTAATATGGAAACACATTCAAAGGCTTCATAAAGGGGAGGATGAAAATAAGGAAAAAGTTACAAAAGTGCTATAGGAGCAATTAAACAAGATAGATGGATACAATACTGGAAATAATCCAAAACATACAAAAAGAAGTCCAGATGATTAATAATAAAATTTCAGAAGTGGACAATACACCGAAAGGGCAAAGAAACAGAATGGAAGACATGGAAGCAAGAAACAGGGAGCTGGAAGACAAATCTCTCAATACTGCTAAGATAGAAAAGCAAGCAGAAAAAAGACTAAAAAATCTGAAGCCAGTCTAAGATTCGTGCTGGATAATATGAAGAGGAATAACTTAAGAATGATTGGCATTCCAAAACAGGAAGAATCACAGAAGTCCACAGAAGAGACACTTGAAGAGCTTCTGGAAGAAAATTTTCCTAACATCTTGAAGGATGAGAAGTTAAACATTCAAGAAGTTGACAGAACCCCAGGAAGGATAGATCCCAAAAGAAAATCATAGAGACATATCATAATCAAGCTCACCAAAATTAAAATCAAGGAGAGAATTCTAAAAGCAGCCAGGGAAAAGAGAAGTGTTACCTACAAAGGCAAGCAAATTAGATTAAGATTTGACTTCTTAGCAGAAACCATGAAGACAAGAAGGCAATGGGGAGACATACATAAAAACCTAAAATAAAAAACTGCCAACCAAGAATCGTCTATCCAGCAAAGCTGTCAATCAAATACAATGGTACAATCAAACCATTCCAGGATAAA
>NW_006408671.1:8237637-8242692 GCF_000296735.1 Chrysochloris asiatica | reverse complement strand
TAGAAGAATTGATGCTTTTGAGTTATGGTGTTGAAGGAGAATATTGAAAGTGCTATGGGCTGCCAAAAGAACTAACAAATCTGTGTTATAAGAAGTGCAACCAGAGTGCTCTTTGGAGCCCAGGATGGCCAAACTTCATCTCTCATACTTTGGACATATTATCAGGAGGGACCAGTTTCTGGAGAAGGATATCATGTTTGGTAAGGTGTCAGAGAAAAAGAGGAAGACCCCCAGCAAGATGGATTTGCAAAGTGGCAGCCTCAATGGGCTCAAGTGAGGCAACAACTGTGAGGTATGCCGAGGACCAGGCAGTGTTTCGTTCTGCTGTGCATTGGGTCTCTATGAGTCAGTACCGACTCCATGGCATCTAACAACAACCACAATAACCTTAGCTGGCATGTGTCTAAACTCAAGCCAGTGAATTAATCTCCCTTCCCTCCCACCCCTGGTAACCATCAATAAATGTTTCTTTTAGTATGAGCATTTATAATCGTGGGCTCATATAATATTTGCCCTTTCTTGAACAAACACCATTTTTAAACAGCATAAAAGGTGACTATACTATAGACTTCACTAGATGGAATACACAGGAAACAAATTGACTACTTCTGTGGTAAGACATGAAAAATAAGCTAAATATCATTAGCCAAAACAAAATTAGGGTCCCACTGTGAAATAGACAATAAATTGTTCATATATAAGTTCAGATTGAAGCTGAAAAAAAATTAAAATTAGTCCATGATAGTAGCTCTGGTAGCGTAGTGGTTACGAATCGAGCTGCGAACCACAAGGTCAGCAGTTCGAAACTACCAGCTGTTCCGCGGGAGAAAGATGAGGTTTTCTACTCCCATAAAGATTTACAGCCTTGGAAACCCTGTACAGGGTCGCTATGAGTCGGAACCGACTCCACAGCACATAACAACAACAAGTCAAAATAGAAACTTGAATGTGTCCCGCCTTTATTTAGATTCCATCTCAGAAGCAGATCTGAGGCATTAGACACTATCAATCAAAGATCAGAGAAGATGTGTAATATCTTCAAGAACATCACACATGAAGGAAACATAAGGCCATTAAAAAGACAGGAAATAAGAGAAAATATCATAATGGATGTCAGAAAAGGTTCTGAGATTTGCTCTGCAACATAGAGATGGTGGATTTGAACTGCCAAACTTGTAGTTTGAAGTTTAGTGCTTATCCTATGGAGCTACCACATCCCTCAATTCTCCTTCCTCCCTTACAAATACTTTCACATGATATTGCATATTTAATGTATAGATTTATATAAAAATATTTTAAAATAGAAATTGCCTATTAAATAGAAACAATAGTAGCAGATAGCAACACACTCTTCTTCAACACCATGTTTAATGGAATTTGGTCACAACTATTTTAACATTTTAACTGTCAGATTAACTCTCAACTCTCAGTTATAATTGAATCACCTCTGTGTTCCCACCCTTTCCCATTACTGCAATGAATATGCAGATCAGGGTCTTTATTAGCTGCACCATTAGCCATCTGTAATTGAAATTTCCAGTTGGTTGATTAATGGATATAAGGAAAACTATAATCTTAAAACATATTTATATTCCTCAAATGTGGCTGTATTTTCTTTATTTAAAAATTTTATTGTACTTTAGCTGAAAATTTTCATAGAAAATTAGTTTTCAAATTAATATACAATTGCTTTTTTATGTTGGTTGCAATCTCCAAAAAGTGTCAATAACTTCATATTTCCTCCCTGTGTTCACTGCTTCCATTCATCTCGTTGCCTAGATGCTCTCTGTCTTCTGATTTAGGGTTTTAGGCAAATGTCCTTTTGATACAGGATAGTTGAGTGCTCTAAGAAGACTTTCTTCACTGGTGTTATCGTCCTATGGTGGTGATGGTGGCAGTGAGCAGTGGAGTCAGTTCCGACTCATGGAGACCTTGTATAGGGTTTCCAAGGCTGTAAATATTAATGGGAGTAGAAGGCCTCATCTTTCCCCACTGAACAACTGGTAGTTTCAAACTGCTGACCTTGAGGTTAACAGCCCGACTTATAACCACTATGCTACCAGAGCTCCATTTATTTTCATATGGTTGGTTGGTTATGTGCCGTGGAGTCGGTTCTGACTCATAGCAACCCTGTACAGGGTTTCCAAGGCTGTAAATCTTTACAGGAACAGAAAGCCTCATCTTTCTCCTGTGCAACAGCTGGTAGTTTCGAACTGCTGACCTTAAGGTTCACAGCCCAATTCGTAACCACTATGCTTATTTGGCTCCAAGATGGCCTTTAGGAGTGTCTTCAGCAGTTTCAAGGGCTTTCTTCTAACATATTTAAGAGTTTATTCCAAATTTATTTTGTTTGGGTACATTTCTGAAGAAGTTTTTATCTATTGCTTCTTAAAACAACTCTTAAAATTTGTTTTATGGAATTTTAGAAGGAGAAATCAAAAACAAATACCCCACAGCCAAACAGATTGCAATTCTTTAAACTGAAACTCAAAACTATGTGACTCAAGTACAATTATGTCTTTTTATTTAATTAATTAATTTATTTGACATGAATAAAAACAGAAGTTCTTTAGTATTTTAATATTTTAGCTTTTTCTAAACATAAAAAATAAACTACCTGCAAGTCTGTTATAACACAGGTGATGAAGTTAGATCAAAGTGACAAGGGAGAAAACACCATTAAGATTTCATAACTCTGCTCCCAAACTAACATTTCAAACACCTGGTGAACTTCAGAAAAGGGAGTGAGAACTTCTAAAAGAAAACAGAAAAACTTTTGATTGCACACAGGTGTACCAAATGCACTGTGAAAAATATGTGATTTTTAAATTACACCTAGTTCTTAGAGATTAGGTCTTAATTACATAAATCATCTGGAATATTCTGTAAGATCAAAGAGTTACTGAGGCAGTTAAAGAAAATACATTCCCCTTCAAATTATTCTTACTGTCTTTAATTTCTGCCTTGAAAATAATGATGAATCTAAAACTTTAGGTTTAAATCATAAAGCAGACAATGTTTTCCTCTTGCTCATTAAATGTTGGTGAAGGCATTTTTTTAAGTTGAAAAAATATCCATATTTATAATGTCTATTTATATACTTTATTAAAGAATGCACATGCATTAATATGTATTATTAAGGGAAAAATCAATGTTTCTTTGTGTGTTTTGGGGTCATATCTAGATCATTCGTAATATCATTAAGTGTTCTAGTACTAACTGCCTTTGAGATTATAATCTCAATAAAAGTTTTCCATGTTTATATGGATCCTGAGATTTAATAAATATTTCTCTTTTCTAATAATTTTATGATTTTTAACTAAAAGAGAGAAGACTAATATATGTGTTCCTTGAGAAAGCTTTTAAATATATAGAGATTTGAACTTCAAGTAACTGGAGTTCCTTTGAACAACTTATTTTCTTACCCAAATCAATATTTCAATAACAAGGAAAAGATTTTCTCTTTTCTTGAAATATTGACAGCTTGTTTGAATGTCAAATACAATGAACTTTATATGCTAAGACCTTTCTAGACAGAAACCTGCAAAAATATACCCTCATCTCAAATTATTCATTTTCAGCATCACATTCTGTTTCTCATTGTTTGTTTTGTTTTGTTTTTTTCATTTATTCACACAGAAATAGTATTGAAACAGATTATCACTAGGCAGTTTGAAAAACTTATTTGAATGTTGGCAGCAGAATGAAGAAGACAAATGTAGACATAAGTTGGAATGCAAGGGTTAAAGGAGATACAGGTAAATACTATTATATACAACCCAACAACAGTGTCCTATGGATAAACAGAAGCACAGGCTGAACAAGTATAGGAGGCAGCATGGGAGAATACCCACACATATATAAGGGTTTAGAAGAGGATAATTACCTTTGTTGCAAAAACACCCATGAGTGTAGTGGAGCATACAGGAGACAAAATGATGAAAACTTCTTAGACTTTAGCAAATACCTTGAAGCAATGAGTTGATGGGCCTGGAGTCTCACGACCATATTCTAAAGGGACACTATTGTTAATTGTCAAAACATAGCCCACAAAGATGACGTTATGCATCATAATTTGGTGAGTAGCAACTGGGATCCTAAAAGTTCCTGAACAGTCATCTAAAGTGTAACTGTTGTTCTCTCCATGTGGAGAAGAAAGAAGAGCGATGAAATTTGAAGATGTTTGAAATCAATTAGTCAATGGTAGAAGGGAACATGACTCAGACCAGAAGAACTAGATGGTTCCTGGATACCAATACTAACTGCTCCAAAAGGATTGCATTGGAAGGTCCCAGATAGAGTGGGAGACAACGTGGGACAAAATTCAAAATTATAAATATGACTGGACTTATCTTCTTTATAATTTTGAGTTTTGTTCTCATTGTCTAGAAGAACATGAGACTATGACCCTCAGCCACTTGTAAGGTCTAGAATGGAACTTTATCTCAGGCAGTACATAGGTATATATGGAGGACAATGTTAGTTAGGTATGCTCACCATAAAATGGTCTGCCATTCAGGATCAAAAGGGCAACATTTACCTGGGGACATATTCAGAGGGATTGGGGAAGAGAGTAAAAAGGAAATAGAAATCACAGGGAGGAAATGGGATAACTGTTGCTATATATGAAAAAAAAAATGTGTAATTTGTTGGATATAAAACTGATGATCTACTGTGTAAACCTCCACTCAATTCACAATAAAGAGTCTTAAAGCAGAAAAAACTACATATCTCTCTTTTTTTTTTTTTTTCAAGTTTTCTCTGTAGTTATGTTTTTGTTGTTGTTCAGGGCCATGGAGTCAGTACTGACTCATGATAACATTATGCACAATGGAATGAAACCGTTCTTGGTCCTGGGTCAATCTCATAATTCTTGCTACCCTTGAGCCCAATGCTACACCCACTGTGCCAATCCATCTTGATTGGGTTCCTTCTCTTTTTCACTGTCCCTCAGTTTTACAAAGCATAATGTCCTTCTCCAGGGACTGCTCCTTGCTGATTATATATACAAAGTATGAGAGATGAAGTCTGGACCTCCAGGCTTCTAAGAAGCAT
>NW_006408671.1:8216162-8217033 GCF_000296735.1 Chrysochloris asiatica | reverse complement strand
TTGTCAAAAATGAAATGGAATGCATAAACATCGATGTCTTGGGCATTAGTGAGCTGAAATGGACTGGTATTGACCATTTTGAATCTGACAACCCCATGGTTTAGTATGCCAGAATGACAAATAGAAGAGGAATGGTGTTGCATTCATTGTCAAAAAGAACATATCCAAATCAGTCATGAGGCACAATGCTGTCTGTGACAGCATAATATCCATGCGCCTACAGGGAAGCCTAGTTAATACTACTATTATTCAAATTTACACACCAACCAGTAAAGCCAATGAGGACGAAATAGAAGAATTCTACCAATTTGTTCAATCTGAAGTCGATCAAACATGCAATCAAGATATATTGATCATTACTGGTGATTGGAATGCAAAGTGTTGGGAGCAAAGAGGAAAGATCAGTAATTGGAAAATATGGCCTTGGTGATAGAAATTATGTTGGAGACCAAATGATAGAATTCTGTAAAACCAATGATTTGCTCATTTCAAATACTATCTTTAGAATGCATAAGAGATGACTATACACATGGACCTCACAAGATGGAAAACATAGAAATCAAATTGACTACATCTGTGGAAAGAGAAGATAGAAAAGCCCCATATCCTCAGTGAAAACAAGGCCAGCAGTAGACTGTGGAACATATTATCAATTATTCATATACAAATTTAAAAAGAAGCTGAAGAAAATGCAAACAAGTCCAGGAGAACCAAAATATGACCTTGAATATATCCCACCTGCATTTAGAAATAATCTGAAGAACAGATTTGATACATTAAACACTAAAGACCGAAGACCAATTGTGGGATGACATCAAGAACTTCATACATGAAGAAAGCAAAAAGTCATTGAGAAGGAAAAGGTCAAAAT
>NW_006408671.1:8211066-8215266 GCF_000296735.1 Chrysochloris asiatica | reverse complement strand
GAATATCATAAAGATGTTTATTTGTGCTTTATTGACTATGCAAAGGCTTCCAATTATGTGGATCATGACAAGTTATGGACAACATTGCAAAGTATGAATATTCCCGAACACTTAATTGTGCTCAGGAAGAATCTGTACCTGGACCAAGATGTAGTTGTTTGAAGAGAACATGGGAATACTGCATGGTTTAAAATTAAGAAAGGTGTGTGACAAGGTTGTATTATTTCACCATACTTGTTCAACCTGTATGCTGAGCAAATAATCCAAGAATCTGGGTTAGATGAAGACAAACTTGGCATCAGGATTGGAGGAAGACTCATTAACAACCTGTCATATGCAGATGATACAACCTTGCTTGCTGAAAGTGAAGAGGACTTAAAACATTTACTGATGAAGCTCAAAGAGCACAGCCTTTGTTATAGATTACAGCTGATTGTAAAGAAAACATAAGTCCTCACTATTGGGCCAATAAATAACATTGTTATCAATGGGGAAAAGATTGAAGTTGTCAAGTACTATTCTTCTTGGATCAACTATCAACACTCACGGAAGCAGCTGTCAAGAAATCAAACCAATGTTTTGCATTAGGCGAATCTGCTACACAAGACCTTTTTAAAGTGTTGCAGAGCAAAGATGTCAGTTTGAGGGCTAAGGTGTGCCTGACCCAAGCCATGGATTTTCAATAACTTCATATACATGAGAAATCTGAACAATGAATAAGGAAGACTATAGAAGAATTGACACTTTTGAGTTATGGTGTTGGAGGAGAATATTGAAAATGTCATGAGTTGCCAAATGAACCAATAGATCTCTTTTGGAAGAAGTGCAGCTAGAGTGCTCCTTGGAGGCCAAGATGGCCAAACTTCGTCTTTCATACTTTGGACATATTGTCAGGAAGGACAAGTCACTGAAGAATGATATCATGTTTGTTTAGTGGAGGGTCAGAAAAAAAAGAAGACCCCCAATGAGATGGATTGGCCAAGTGGCAGCATCGATGTACTCAATCGTGGCGACAGTAGTTAGGTTGGCCCAGGATTGGGCAGTGTTTTGTTCTGCTGAGATAAGGTAGCTATGGTTTGGTACCGACTTGATGGCACCTAACAACAACAATATTGATAATTAGACTGAATGCCAGTGGATTAAATGTATCAGTTGAGAGTAAGAGTGACAGAATGCTACGAAAACAAGATCCTTCAATATGCTGCCTATAAAAGACATACCTTACACCCAAAGACAAAAACAGACTAAAAGGGCTGAAAAAAGAAATATATCAAGCTAAATGTAATTAAAAAACAAGCAGGAGTGGCAATACTAATCTTGGATAAAATGAACTTTAAGGCAAAAACCAGCATAATAATGATGGACATTATCTCATGATTAAGGAGTTAGTTAAGCAAGACGTCATAGCCTTAATAAATATCTATGCTCCTAATGAAAGATTTTAATACACCATTTTTGAAAAAAGATAAAACAACCAGAAAGAATCTTGACAAAGACACAGAGGAACTCAACAACACAATCAGACACCTTTTAGGTTAAATGTTCTGTTCACCTCATAGATGTGTACAGAACATTTAACCTAACAACAGCACAATACACATTCTTTTCCAGTGCACATGGAACATTATCCAGAATAGACCATGTGTTAGGCCACAAAACAAACCTCCATAAATTTACAAACATTAAAATACTACAAAGCATCTTCTCAGACAAGTAGACCAACCTGGAGTAGCTAGAGGAACAGAATATACTTCTTGAAAGAAAGACCAGCAGGAAAAGTCTAAAACAAAAATGGCAGTCTGATTTGTTACTGCAAGAAGAAGGAAGTTGTTCGCTGGCAAGTCATCAAGGCAAGCAATCAAATCCCTTCAAGACAAACCTCCCTCCAAGACTGAAACTCAAAGAAAACACATTAGCAGGTATGTAACCTTGCTGGCAACCACGTTGATCTGCTGGTGAGTGGAAGAGGAGGAAAAGCAACTGATATGGGCTAAATTCAACCATGTTCCATAGACTCCCGTTGACCTGGAGATGAGAGAGAGAAGAGGAAGGGCTGACTGGTCCAAAGTATGGTGAGACCTGGGGACTCCTTAGTCCGTGGACTAGGACATAGCCATGGAGGGCTAGACGTGAGAGTGAAACATCCAGCTGATATGAAGTAGGGGGCGATGCACAAAAACATCCAAACTTGCAGAAAGTAACCATTTGATGTAGCTTCAATGGCTTGATGATCTGAATTCCACTAAAGGAAGATAAGCAAAAATTTTTTGATAAAGGAAATAAGAGTAAATTGTTACAATTTGATGAACTTGATCTATGCTTTATGGATATAGTAGCCGAAAATACCAACTGCGAGGGAAGAAGTCTTCACATCAAGGATCAATCCTATCTTCTTTATACACAAAGATGATAGAAAAGTGTAAACTTAGACATTGGGTACCTAAAATGGGGAGAGGGTGGATATAAGGCATAAAGTGACTAGCTTACAAGCTTTCAAGAAGGGGTTTTATTTCATAGTATTTGGGAGATGGGAGAATTCTCGAATAATTTTCATCTTGTGTAGACTGGTCTGGTAAAAGGAGATGGGAATAAAATTCTTACGATTCAATAGTGAGTAATTGTTATCATGATGAACTGTGATTGTCGCAACTGTAAAGGTAGAAGTTTTGTAACATAAAGGGGGGAGTAGTTAATCATATAGACCAGGAACAGAGTACCCTAGGACCATCAAGAAAGAAGAGCATGAGTGGAATGTGGGACCATATCTAATGAAGCAGTAACACCAGAGATAGAGGCAGAGATGATGGCATGGTGAGATAGTGAAGCTGAGAATTCTGGACTCATGGGAAGAGAAAGGCTGTTTGCTGGCAGCCAGGAGGCAGGCTTTTAGAATGCACCCTTTGGTTATTTCAACAACTGTATATATTCCTGAGTAAAAAAGAAAAACAGAAGCAAATACTGTTGAATGATGATACACAGAGGGGATTGTAATCATTGCAATGAAAGTAAATACCATCATCAAAAACATATCATGATCTGCCTTGAAATACAACACTCTCTGTGATAGGATAATAAGAAGACACATAATACGAAGACTAGTTAATACAACTATTATGCAAATTTATTCATAAACTACTAAAGCCAGTGCTGATGAAATTGAAGAGTTCTACTAACTTTTTCAGTCTGAAATTGATTAAATATGCAGTCAAGATGTGTTGATTATTGCTGGCAATTGGAATACAAATGTTGGAAACAAAGAGAAAAGATCAGTTATTCTAATGTCGTCGAGTTGGTTCTGACCCATAACTACCCTTTATAGGGTTTCCAAAGAGTGACTGGTGAGCTTGAACTGCCGACCTTGCAGTTCAAATGGCTTTGCAGTCTGGCGCATTAACCCACAATGCCACACTAGGACATAGGTAACAGAAACAAAGCTGGTGATCCCATAATAGAATTTTGCAATATCAATGACTTCTTTATTGTAAATACCTTTTTTTTTTTTTTTTAAAGTTTTTATTGTGAACTGAGTGATAGCTTACATGGTAGAACACTGCTATTACACTAATCCTATGGTATTTCAGACTGAAGAAGTTGGTAGAATTCTCCAATTTCATCAGCATAATAGTTGTATTAACTAATCTTCTTATTATGTGTCTTCTTATTATCCTATCACAGAGAATGTTGTATTTCAAGGCAGATCATGATATATTTTTGATGATGAATGCAACACTTTTCCTCTTCAATTTGTCATTCCTGGCATAGTAAGCCATTAAATTGTCTGATTCAAAATAGCCAATACCAGTCCATTACAGCTCACTAACGCCTAGGATCTTGGTGTTTACGTGTGTCCATTTAATTTTTACAACTTTCAATTTTCCTAGATACATACTTCATACATTCCAAGTTCAAATTATTAATGGATGTCAACAGCTGTTTCTCCTAATTTTGAGTTGTGCCCTAATAGCAAATGAAGTCCTGAAAGCTTTACTCCATTTGAAATATCATGGTCAACTCTAATTCGAGGAGGTAGCTTTTCTCCAGGTGCATTTTGAGTGCTTTTCAATATGAGGGGTTCATCTTTCAACATTCTATCTGACAATATTCTGGTGCTTTTCATATGTTTCAAAATTTAATATCCTGTGCTGACAATGTTCCAGGTTTTCAGTGACTATATATTTGGAAGTAGTCGGCCTCTCCTGA
>NW_006408671.1:8209774-8210966 GCF_000296735.1 Chrysochloris asiatica | reverse complement strand
ACAAACTTATTTGGTACTGGAGGCACTCACTCATTAATGCCAAGAAATTTGGCAGACAGCTACCTGGCTAACTGATTGGAAGAGATTCATATATGTGCCCATTTGAAAAAGGTGACCCAGTGAATGTGGAAATCATTAGACAATATGATTAATATCATATGCAAGTAAAATATAATTTTTTAATGGCTGCAACAAATGAAGAAATGGGCTGAGTTCAACCATGTTCCACAGATTCCCCTTTGACCTGGAGATGAGAGACAGAAGAGGAAGGGCTGGTTGGTCCAACGTGTGGTGAGACCTGGAGACACCTGAGCCCATGGACAAGGACATAGACACAGAGGGCTAGAGCTGAGAATGAAGCACCCAGCTGATATGAAGTAAGGGGAGATGCACAAGAACACCCAAATTTACAGATAGTACCCATCTGACCTAGCCTCAATAATCAGAACTTGATAATCAGAACTCGACTATAGAAAGCTAAAAAAGAAAACAATTTTTGATAAAGGAAATGAGTGTAAATTGTTAGTTTAATGAACTTGAGCTATATTCATGGAGGTGGTGGTGGTGGTTATGTACTGTGGAGTCAGGTCCAACTCACAGCGGCCCTCTACAGGGTTACCGAGGATGTAATCTTTACAGGAACAGAAAGCCTCATCTTTTTCCCGTGGAACAGCTGGCGGTTTTGAACTGCTTACCTTAAGGTTCATAGCCTGATTTGTAACCACTACGTTACCAGAGCTCCTTATTCATGGAGGTACTAGCTCAAAATACCAACAAAAAATGAAGGAGTCTTCACATCAAGTATCAAAGCTATCCCCTCTGTACACAGGGTAGATAGGGATGGGTAACTTAGACACTGACTAGCTAAAATGAGGGGGCGATGGAGGCACGAAGTGACTGGCTTACAAGGTTTCAAGAGGGAGTATAGTTTAAGAGTGTGTGGGGGAAGATAGAGTCCCCACTGAGTAGTTTTCATCTTGTCCAGATGGGTCTTGTTGAAAGAGATAGGAATAAGATTCTTATGACTCAATAGTAAATAATTGTTATCATGACTAATTGAGACAGTTACAATTGTAAAGACAGAAGTTTTGTAACAAAAATGAGGAAGTAGTTAATCTAACGGTCCAGAAACAGAGGACCCTAGGACCATCAAGGGAGAAGAGCACAAGCAGGATGCGGGACCTTATCCAAA
>NW_006408671.1:8205730-8209394 GCF_000296735.1 Chrysochloris asiatica | reverse complement strand
AGGGATATTATTGCTAACATCATATGGATCTTGGCTGAAAGCAAAGAATACTATAAAGATGTTTTCTTGCACTTTATTGACAACATAAAGTTTTTGATTGTGTGGATCATGACAATATATGGATGTCATTGCTGAGAATGAGTATTCCAGAACACTTAAATTGTGTTCATGAGTAACCTGTATATAGACCAAGAGGCAGTTGTTTGAATCAAATAATGGGACATTTTTTAACCTCAGGAAAGATGTATACCATAACTGTACTCTTTCACCATACTTATTCAATCTGTATGTTGAGCATATAATCAGAGATGCTGAATCACATGAAGAAGAATATGGTATCAGGATTGGAGGAAGAATTATTAACAATCTGTGATATGCAGATGGCACAAGCTTTATTGCTGAAAGTAAAGATGACTTCTATTACTTACTGATGAATAACAATGACCACAATCTTCATTATAGGTTGCACCTCAATGTAGAGAAAATAAAAATCCTCACCACTGAACCAATAAACAACGTCTTGATAAATGGAAAAAAGATTGAAGCTATCAGGGACTTCAGTTTACTAGAATGCACCACCAACATTCCTGGAAACAGCAATCAAGAAATCAAAACATATTGCATTAGGTAAATCTGCTGCACAAGACCTCTTTAAAGCATTCAAGAGCAAAGCAACCAATGTGAGAACTAACAGTGCTTTTCCCAAACTATGGTATTTCAATAGCCTTATATGCACATGAAAGTTGGACAAAGATTAAGAAAGACCATAGAAGAATTGATGCATTTGAGTTACAGTATTGGAGAGGAATATTAAAAGTATCATGGACTGCCAGAAGAAGAAACAATTATGTATTGGAAGAAGTATAAGCAGAATGCTCCTTAGAAGTCAAGATGACCAGACTTCATCTCTCATGCTTCAGATATATTATCAGGAGGGACCAATCCCTGAAGAAGTAGCATCAGCAATGGGTTCAAGCATAACATCTATTGTGAGGGTGATGGAGGACAAGGAACAGACTGCATGGCAATTAATAACAACATCATATCAAGATCTTTAGATGCACTGGTATTGAAAACAATGGCCTTCTTGATTGCATTACCTTTCCTCCTCATTTTATCTGCATTACTGCCAAACTTACAAGTCACACTGTGTTTTGCATGAAAATTAGTATTAACTTATAGTATTTTAACACATCAAACCAAAATGTTGCCTAGTTTTTAGGGTTCTTTATTTAAAAATCCATATGCCGTCTTGATTTGCTTTCTTACACATGTGGTCCTTTTTGCTTAGGTTGATCTCCTATTCTCAGCTGAAATTTGTACTTACTTCCTTTGTTCTTCATGTTTAAATTAAGCAGTCCCATTCATTTAGAGGGAAACCTCTACCTCCTCCATTTAGTTATCTAACACTTACCCATTCCTCTAGATTTTGCTCCTTTAAATGATCTCTAATATGATCTGGGAGTCCCGGTGTGGTGCTGTGGGTTAATGCACCAGACTGCAAAGCTATTTTATCTACAAGGTCAGCAGTTCAAGCTCACCAACTGCTCCTCAGAAACCCTATACAGGGATGCTATGGGTCAGAACTGTCTCGACAGCACTTAACAGCAGTATGATCTGAGAATCATTGATGTGCCACTATGGGTTAATGTGCTGGTCTGCAATCAGTTTAAACTGCAATGCCGGAAGTTCAAGTTCACCAGCTGCCGGTCAGAAACCTTATACAGGTTCACTACGGGTCAGAACAGACTCAGTGGTACTTACTATGTAAAATGTCTAAGGTCACTTGTTCATTTTTCTATTTCTTAAATTCTATAGTACTTTTGACATTTTACATAGATTACTCTTCAAAACCCTGTATAGGGTCACTATGGGTCGGAACTGACTCAACGGCACTTAACAACAACAGCAACTCTTCAAAAATATGCTGTTAACTTTGTTAATTACTTTGTGTGCATTATTTTTATCACTTAGGCTATTTTACATACATTTAAAGGTTTTTGTCTATGACTTATATAGCCTTTATTTATATTTCTTTTATTTTTATACACTCCACATATATCTAGCTTAATAATGACAAGATGATGTGTGCTCAAAAATCCTTGTTGATTGATTGATTGAAATAATTGCACACCATCAGGTTGTTTTTGTCATTAGCTGACAGGATCAAGTTTTGGAGATATAGTTAAATGCCTGGTGATCAACCTGCTAAAAGCTGAAGCAGACAGAAACCATCATCCTGAGAGTCAGACAACTCATTAACTCAAGAGAGATTGCCATATATTAAAAATTCTCTTTATATATTTTGATGAATTGCATTAGTTTGATTTATTCTTTTGTCTTCACACTGTATTTATGATGTGTCTAGAAATAACATCACTTTTGGATACATTAAAAAATTGTCACTCATTTTCCTAAAGTTGTCATCTTAGTTTATTATTTAAGTTTGATTTTTGTGTTTTGTTTTGTTTTTTTAATCACATAACTTTAGCCAAAACTGTGCTTTGCACAGTACATAGAGAAGTGGAATGGTTTTTACAGAAACTGAAAATTTTTTGAGACAATGATATTCCTTGTTATAATAAATATTTGTTGTTGTTGTTAAGTGCCATTGAGTCGGTTCCGACCCATAGCGACCCTGTACAGGGTTTCTGAGGGTGTAAATCTTTACGGAAGTAGAAAGCCTCATCTTTCTCCCGCGGAGCAGCTGGTAGTTTCGAACCGCTGACCTTAAGGTTCACAGCCCAATTCGTAACCACTACGCTACACATAATAAATTAACAGAAGCAATTGCAGCAATATATATTATAGTACATATAAAAGAATAGGCAACTATGATCATAAATACATGTTATAAAACTTTTAAGTTTTTCTATGATACTTTTTTTTGGAGCCCAAAATTGATTAATCTAAATTATTATTAAGCATTTTGCACTTCATAATATTCTTCCATTTTAAGGCCAAATATAGCTGTTAAGTGCCATCTAGTCAGCTCTAACTCATAGCCAACCTGCATTGGATAGCCAAGGAGAGGCTTGGTGTGAATCAATAATCTTGAGGTTATCAGTCCAGTGCATATGCTACAGCATTATACCAGGGGCTCTACAGTGAAGATTTACTTTCCATCTGACTCTGTGTTGTTTTAGTCTTAATTTTCAAGACTTTCTGTCTCATTGACTTCCAGATTTATTAATTCTTTTAATCCTCACCTGTTTAATTTTTATTTTGGGAATATTTTCTGACATTTCTTTTCCAACAGTCGTTCTGTATCTGCAAGGAAAAGGATAGATCATTTTTCATAACTTTCAGATTCTATTTGCTTTCTCCCTGCTTGCTTTTCATATTTTTCTAATGCCTAGCTCTTCACAATACTCACCATCCCCCAGCACACTTTCTATGCTATTGCTTTAACAAATTCCAGAAAAATCACTTGTGTCTAACACATGCAAAATGAGTGCCAGTGGCATTGTTGTGTAAGTACTGGATGATTAGCAGTTCAACCACATCAACTGTGCTGTGGGAGAAAGATGAAGCTTTCTGCTCTAGTAAAGATTTACAGCCTTGGAAGCCCTACACATTGAGACAATGTTTTTGTCAAATACACATACACAACCATTAGGTTGCTGTTGTTGTTAAATGCCATCGAGTCAGTTCTGACTCATAG
>NW_006408671.1:8197625-8205630 GCF_000296735.1 Chrysochloris asiatica | reverse complement strand
GTAACCACTACGCTACCAGAGCTCCTTTACTGGTGGCATAGCACCCAGTATCACAGAAACATGCAAGACACCATAGCATGACAAACTGACAGTTGTGTGGAGGCTAGAGCTATGAGATCCTTTTTAAGTTGGGATAATCATCCTTGATTTGATATGTTGTTGTTGTTAAGTGCCTTTGAGTAGGTTCTGCCTCATAGTGACCCTCTATAGGGTTTCTAAAGAGTGGATGGTGGGTTTGAACCTCTGACTTTGCAGTTCGAACCGACTTTGTGATCCAGTGCTTATCCTATTGCACCATACCAGAATTGACATATTCATATTAATATATGGCACATTGTCTCTAATTGGATGTGTTAGGTAAATTACCTGTCTTACTCTTGACCACAATTCCTCTCATCCTCAAAGTAGAAAGCTGCATTGGGTTGTTAAAAAAAAAAAGGGATCTGCTCATGTAACACTGTGCTATGATACAGAAATATGACTTTCTGTAATAAAACAGTTTTGCATGGTGTTTATCATAAATGTGAAAGAAAACTCCCTATTAAGCATTTACATTTGGATGTCAAATCTAGTACAATGGCAAACTCAGTTTCACAATGTTCTATGTGTCTGTTTGCTATGAATTGCAGTAGAATTTTGCACATTATATACCTAATAATAATTAATATTATTATTTAATTTATTTTTATAATACACAAATACATTGATAATTATATCCAAATACATATGATAATTTTGCCATGTACAGCCAAGTATATGACAGATCAGCTGTCCTTCTTTTTTCAAAATGATCAAATTGATCTAAGATTTGTGAAATTTGGCTATTTGGATGAATGTAGATGATTACAGAAGTGGACATTGGTTGGAAAAATTTAGCATATATTGGGAGCAATCCAGCAGACATACAATAGAAATTTTATCATTTTTAAGTGCCATCAAGTCAATTTCAAATCATAGTGATCCTATATAGGGTGGAATGACTGGTAAGTTTGAATCAGCAGCCTTGTGGTTTGCAGTCTAGTACTTATGTTACAGTGCCAAATGTTGTCTTATTTTTACTTCTTTTATTTTCATATTTTAGCATTGCAATGCAATGATTAGGACTATTCTAACCAAATGGAGCCCTGGTATGGCATTTGACCACAAGATTGGTTTGAACCACAAAGTTGATTTAAACCACAAGGTCAGTGGCTCAAACTCACTAGGTGAATCTCAGAAACCTTATACCCGGTTGCTATGAGTCAGAACCAACGGATTGGCACTTAACAATAACAACACTCCAACCAAATAAGTCTGTGGACTTTACCTAATTTTACTTAATTTTAAAGTCTCAGGATCCGTAACTTTAAAATTGGGATTAAAAAATATCTATCCCATAGCATGGTGGCTTCATAGGTAAGCAGTGGACTGTGAACCACAATGTCGTTGATTTGAACCCACCAACCACTTCGTGGGAGAAAAATGAGGCTTTCCATTCCTGTGAAGATTTAAAGCATCAATATTCCTATCCAGGGCTGCTATGAGTCAAAATTGACTCTAAGGTGCTAAACAAATACAACACATCTCATAGGCACTTTGTAGGATTAACTATAACAATTCTCCATGGTAGAAACAGTTAAGCATTTGATTACTAGATGAATGGTTGATTATTTTAATCAACCCAAGGTCATTATGAAGACAGATCTAATGATCTACTTCCCAAACATCAAAACAATGAAAGTAGTGTGGAGTTACTATGACTCAGAATCCTCTTGAAAGCAACTATTAGCAGCAACAAGCAAAGTGTCTAGCAAACATAAATAATAGTTGTCAATATAAGGTTTTGATGTTAACTTAAGGGCTCTAGTAAATGGCACAACACGCTGTAGAATACAACTATATATATACATTAGAAAATAAAATTGCTGACTGGGACCTCCTAAATATTAAACACTTATGGGCATCCACAGATTTCACCAAAAGAGTAAAAAGAGAGCCCACAGACCAGGAAAAAGTCCTTTTGCAAATACATATCAGACAAAAGACAAATGTCTAATTATTACTTAAAAATAAACTACAACCCTTCATCAAGAAAAAGACAAACAATTAATTTTAAAAATGGGCAGAAGACAGGAACAGACTTTTCTCCAAAAGACATTCACGCAGTCAACAAAGTTATTACAAAATGTTCTGGATCATTGTTGTGTTGTTATTAAGTGTGACCCTGTATAGGGTTTCAAGGAGCAGCTGGTAGGTTTGAACTGCTGACCTTGTAGTTCTCAGTCCAATGCTGATCCACAGCACCATACCAGAAGTACGTGCAAATCTAAACAACAATGAGATATCATCTCACATCAGAATTAATAACACATTTCAGAAAACAGAAAATAGCAAATATTGGTGAGGGTATAGAGAGAGTGGGACTCACCTACATTGCAGGTATAACTATAAAATGGTGCAACCACTGTGGAAAACGGTATGTTGCTTCTTCAAAAATTTGGAAATAGACCTAGTTTATGACCTAGCAATGCTTCTATTTGGCATATAGCCACAAGAAATAGAGCCATGACATGAGTAGATAGATGGACACTGATGTTCATCACAGCATAATTCACAAGAACAAAACGATGCAGACAGCCTAAATATATAAATGTATAAACAAACTTTGGTACATGGAACCAAATGTACCAAATATGGAACGCTATGTAATGATAAAGAATAAAGGTGAATCTGTGAAACAACTCATATCATGGATTAACCAGGAGGTCATTATGCTGAGTGAAATTACAAAAAAGAAATCACAAAAGAGCAAATATTATTTGAGACCACTATTATAAAAACATAAGGAAAGGTTTTTATGTTAAAAGAAATATTCTTTGATAGCAGAGGTGGGAGAGAAGAGAAAGTAATTCACTGGCTTGAGACAAGATACAGCTTAATTCTGATGATTATACAAGACAATATACAAGAAAAGGGAGAATGGCAAGAGAATGATGGAGACAGGTGAAGACAAAGGGCACAGGAAGGTATGCAAGGGCTAAAGGGGATAGATGTAAATAGTGTTACATACACAACCATGAAATAACAGTGTTCTCTGGGTAGATACATTGACAGATACAAAAGCTGAATAGGTGTGGAAGGGAGAGTGGAAGCATACCTAAAAATATATAAGGATTTGGAAGAGGATATTGGTACAATGATATGTTACTTTGCTACAAAATCACCTATGAATTTTATTGGGCATGGGGATGGTAGTGGTGTGTTGCCAACTTGGTTCCAACTCATGGTGACCCTGTATAGGTTTCTGAGGCTGTAAAGAGCCATTATATCTTTACTGGAGCAGAAAACCTCATCTTTCTCCCATGGAGCCACTTGAAGATTTGAAAGGCTGACCTTACAGTTTGCAGTCCAATGCATAATCCACTATGCTGCTAGGGCTCCGTGGCGGAGCATAGAGGGGACAGAATGATGAATGCTTCTTAGATATTATCAATCATCTTAAGGCAATGAATTTCTGGGACTGGGGCTCAGGACCATTGTCTCAGTGGATACCATGGTCAATTGGCATAATATAGTCCACAAAGATAATATATTACTGGATCTGGTAACTTAAAAGTTTATGAGCAGTCATCTGAGGTGGTGCTGTTGGTTTCTCCATGTGCAAAAGAAAGAAGAGTGCTAAAAACTGTAGATGCTTGGTATCATCTAGTCCAGTGGACCAAATGGAACATGTATACATAACTCACCAGAAATCTTAGACCAGAAGAACTCAATTGTACCAGACTACCAATACCTAATACTCTGAAAGAGATCATATTAGAAGGTCCAGTACAGAGTGGAGAAAAATATGGACCAAATCTCAAAATTAAAAAAATAAATAAATAAAAGACCAGGTGAACTGGTCAGAAAGAGACTGAAGGAAACTGAGACCCTGGCCCTTGACCACCCTTTAGGATAGATAGGAAAATAGGGACTATAGTGAGGACCGTGTCTCTCATACTTTGAACATATTGTCAGGAGGGAACAGTCACTGGAGAAGGATATCATGTTTAGTAGGGTGGAGGGTCAGAGAAAGAGAGGAAGACCCCCCCCAGCAAGATGGATTGGCCAAGTGGCAGCATCAATGGGCTCAATTGTGGCAATGATAGTGAGGTTGGCCCAGGATCAGTGTTTCATTCTGCTGTGCATACGTTGGCTATGAGTCAGTACCAACTTGATGGCACCTAACAACAACAACAACAATAACAACCTGGTGTGGCACTACAGGAAAGTGCGCTGGACTGCAAGGTCAGTTTGAGCCACAAGGTCAGTGGTTCATACCCAACAGTCGATCCTTAGAAACCCAATACAGGGTTGCTATGTGTTGGAAACAACTTGACATCACATAACAACAACAATGACAACACTAGTAGATGTCCTGGTGACGCTGTGTGTTAATTGACTGGAATGCGAATTTGCTTTAAACTGCAAGGTTAGTAGTTCAAGCTCATCAGCTGCTCCTCAGAAACACTATACAGGGTAGCTATGGGTCGGAATTGACTCAATGGCACTTAACAATAATAACAATAACACTAATAAGGCATATTCATCATGGAGTGATCAGCCATTCAAAATCAAAAGGGCAATATTGATGTAAGAACAAATTGAGAACGGATAGGATGGACAGAAATCACAGGCAGGAAGTTGAATAACTTATTGGCGGGGATTGGAATCATTGAAACGAAACAAAGTGTATGGTTTGTTGAATGGCAAACTGATTGTCTGCTCTGTAAGCCTTCACTCAATTCACACTAAAAAGTTTTTTAAGTTTTTTTTTTTTTTTTTATTGTGACTCCTTATTCTTAGTATTGAAAATGATCTCAAATCATGTTGAAAACAAGTTTTTACAGAAATGTATCATTCTGAAAGAATGATGATATCATGTATATATTTTGCATCCTCACAATTTCTTGCATGTTTTAGTACATAATAGGTATTTAATGAATATTTGCACAATAATAGACCCAAATTGTATTATTTCTGCTAAATTCTAGTGATAGGATCAGACACATTTACATCCTTTAATAAAGAGTTGTTAAAGTGAATCTGGTGATTTTAAAGGAATCCCTGTATGTGGCAAACAATTAATACACTGGGCTGCTACCCAATAGTTGGAAATTAATGTCAACCAGCACTGCTGGATTCATCCCAAATTTCCTTAAAAAGAGGTCTACTGATCTGAAAAACAAACAAATCCTATGAAAATCTCTATTGAAATCCCTATACAGTACAGTTCTACTAACACATATTTGTTGTCCATGAGTCAGAATAGACTGGACGACAACTGGTTTTGTCATTGTGATTCTAGGAATAGCCATTAAACCAATAATAAAGTGTAACTGTTTTTCATGGAAAAAAACTGAACAATCTCTTCTTGACATTAATAGACAGGTATATTTTGTTGTTTGTTTATTTGCTAATAGATGTGGTTCTATAGGATAAGCACTGGATGGCTAACTGCCAGGTCAGTGGTTCAAATACACCAAGCCCTCCTTGGAAACCCTATAGGGTCACAACCCATAAAACACATAGAAATGGCTAAGATTTGAAAAGTCCTATTTACTAGAGAAGGCAAAGTAATGATTCAGTGAAATGCACAAAGAGTTGAAGTTAGAAGACTAAAAGGGAAGAATATGTTTGTCATTCCTTAAGCTGAAAGAACTAAAGAAAAATTCAAGCCTCAAGCTGCAATAGCGAAGAATTCTCTGTGTGAAATATTCAATGACACAGAAATCATCCAAAGGTGAAAGGAGCCCACAGAGTTACTATATCAAAATGAGTAGGTTGATGCTCAACCATTTTAAAAGGTAGCAAATGATCAAATACTGATGGAATTGGAGGAAGAAGTCCAAGCTGAACCAAAAGCATTAGAGAAAAACAGGCTCCAAGAATTGATAAAATATCAACAGAGATGCTTCAATAAATAGATATGATGCTGGAAGCACAACTGACATCTTCCAAGAAATTTAGAAGACAACTACCTGGCCAATAACAGGAAGAAATTCATACTTGTGCCTTTCCATAGAAAGGTGATCCAAAGAATGCAGAAATTATCAACCTACAATAATAAATTTAAAAGTATTATTGACTTTGCAAGGACAGTGTACTATGTGGACCATAACAAGTTATGGATTACATTGAGAAGAATAGAAATTCGAGAACACTTAATTATGTTCATGCAGAGTCTATACATGACCAAAAAGAGAATGAGGATTAAAATTACAAAAGGTGTGCATCCTTTTGTCATACATATCCAATGTGTCTGATGGGTAATTCTGAGAAACTGGACTATGTGAAGAAGAACATGGCATTAAGGTTGAAGGAAGATGCATTAGTAATCTGCTATATGCAGATGAGAGTCCCGGTGTGGTACTGTAAAATCAGCATTGGACTGCTAACCACAATGCTGGTGATTCAAATCAACCAGTTGTTCCTTGAATACCTTTATCAAATTAGTCAGGACTGATTTGACAGCACTTAACAACAACAACACAATATGTGGATGAGGAATCTTGGTGTGGCATGTAGGGTAAGCACCGGACTGTTTGCCAACCAGAAGGTCGGTGGTTCAAACCTAACAGCTGCTCCTTAGGGACCCTCTACTGTGTCACTGTGAATCATTACTGACTCAATGACGCTTAACAATAACAATATGCAGATGAAAGGAACTCTGGTGTCAGTATAGGTTAGGCATTGGGTTGTTAGCAGAGAAGTTGGCTGTTCTAATCCATTAGCCATTGTACTGAAGAAAAATTATGTTTGGTCTCATAACGATATATAGTCTTTGAAATCCCAGAGTCACAATGATTCTCAATTGACTTGATGGCACTGGGTTTGGGTTATTTTTTTATTATTATTATTGTTTTTATGAAGATAACACAGCATCATTGTGAAAGAGAGGAGGATTTGAAGCACTTATTGGTGAAAATAAAAGACTATAGACTTCTGTATGAATTATACCTTAACAGAAACATATATACACAAACATACAGAGAAATTCTCACAACTGGACCGATAAGCAACATCATGATAAATGATGAAAAGATTGAAATTAACAAGGATTTCATTTTACTTGGTTCCACCTTCAACACCCATGGAAATACCAATTAATATATCAGATGATATATTGTATTGGGCAAATCTGTTGCAAAATACCCGTTTAAATATTGAAAAGCAAAGTAAAAACATTTAAGACTAAGATGCATATGACTCAATTTATAATATTTTCAATTGCCTCATATGCGTGTGAATGTTGGACAATGAAAAACAAATATCAAAGAATAATTTAATCCTTGGAATTAAAGTGTGAAGAATAATACTAATACACTATGGAATGCCATTAGAAAGAAAAATATGTGTTAGAAGACATGTAGCCAAATATTCAGTAGAAGTGAGATGGCAAAACTCCATGTCAATACTTTGGTTATATTAACCAGAAAATCTCATTGTTGTTGTTATTAGGTGCCATCGAGTCAGTACCCACTCATAGCAACCTTATGAATGAAACACAGCAGAACGAAACACTGCCCGATCCTGGCCAACCTCACTATTGTTGCAATGCTTCAGCCCATTGATGCTGCCACTTTGCCAGTCCAACTCGCTGGGGTCTTCCTTGTTTTCTTTGACCTTACCAAACATGATATCCTTTTCCAATGACTGATCTCTCCTGACAATATGATTGAAGTATGAGAGATGAAGCTTGGCCATCCTGGCCTCCAAGGAGCACGCTGACTGCACTTCTTCCAACACAGATCTGTTGGTTCTTTTGGCAGCCCATGGTACTTTAAGTATTCTCCTACAACACCAGAACTCAAAAGCATCAATTCTTCTATGGTCTTCCTTATTCACTGTCCAGCATTGGCATGCATATGAGGTTATTGAAAATACCATGGCTTGGGTCAGGCTCACCTTAGTCCTCAAACTGATATCTTTGCTCTTCAACACTTTAAAAAGGTGTTGTGCAACAGATTTGCCTAGTGCAATATGT
>NW_006408671.1:8164737-8190974 GCF_000296735.1 Chrysochloris asiatica | reverse complement strand
AAACTACCAGCCGCTCCGCGGGAGAAAGATGAGGCTTTCTACTCCCGTAAGGATTTACACCCTCGGAAACCCTGTACGGGGTCGCTATGGGTCGGAACCGACTCGACGGTACTTAACAACAACAACATAACCATTTTAGGTAATTTATCTTTTTAATGAGTGGCGGAAGAGAAGTATACCTCCGTATGATTGTACTTTTGTCAAACCATGTCCTTGGGATGAGCTACAAAAACAAAGAGAATGGTTAAATGAGCAGATTAGAATTTATTCCTGACTTTCACATAGGTAGATGGACAAACTCCTGATGGGTAATATTTGCCTTTTTAAGTAGGCTTATTTTAGGTTCAGTTTTTGTTGATTTGGAAATGCCAGTGTCTTCATCACTCCAGCATTTGCTTTAAAAGCTGAAGTATCATAAAATTGATGTTAGCTGATTTGAATTTGGAAAGATGGTAGATGGTGCCCAATTCTGATAATTTACGCAGCCAAACAAGCACTTTAATTTCTACAATCCTACCTGGGATCCATATGTGCAAATGGTAGTGTCAAATTGTGAGAGTCTCCAGTCTTCTTTCTGAAGAACATTGAGTAACTCCTGCTGTTTGAGAGCTATTACTTCCTTTTCAGCTGATAATGGGTCAGCAAAAGATCTGAGCTATTTTCTGTTCTCTGGTGGTGATCCAAGATTCTTTAAAGAGAACATCTGGATTTCCGACAGTTCCAGCCATGCTGAAAAGTTCTCTGTAGTGTGTGTTTGTTTTCATAGATTCACACACATTTCTAAATGTTATTTTCCTATGCAGTCATATTTCAAAACCATGAACTTTATCTCATTAAATGCTGAAACCAAACAAAATGTCTTTTAAATTCTCAGAGGAAGTTCTAATCTTGTGAATAAAGTCACCTTTCAAAACACAAGTTTTATGCTTGATATAACTCTGATTCCTCTTCTTCCTGGGAATCATGACCTGACATTGAGAAAAACTCTAAAAATGTGTTCACTGTTGAAGGATAATTAACAACTCTTAAGTGGGTTATTTTCGTAGTCTTTGGGGGAAAAAAAAAAAGAAATGTATTTTAAAGTAAATGCACTAGTTCTGTAAAACAGTTGGCATCTCTGAAGAATAAGGTAGTGCTTTTATTCACGAAAAGTGTTGGGAAATAGAAGCAATGTAACGTTTAATCAGTCAATCTCAAATCCAAATACCTAAAAATAAATTCTCATTTAGGGAATTTTAAGATTAAAGTCTCCAATTCTTAGATGATTTTTTTTTTCTTTTTAAACTGTTATCTTTAAAAGCATAACTATTTCCAACTACAATTTCAACCAATATGACCACTTTTTTTTACCACAAACTACAGAAAAATAGTCTTTATATTGATTTTACATCTCTTCCTAGGGTTATCTTTGGTTCAGTATTGAATAAAAAATGAAAAACACAAAAAGCAAACTCAATTGCTGTTTGTTCAGTGGGTTTTGACTCATGACAACCTCGTATGTGTCAGAGCAGAAGTAACAATAGGGTTTTTAATGGCTGATATTTTGGATGTAAAGAGCTCTGATAATGTTATGGTTATGAATTGGCTTGCTAACCTTAACATCAGCAGTTTCAAACTACCAGCGGTTCTGTGGGGTAAAGATGAGGCTTTCTGCTTCTGTAAACTTTTATAGTCTTGGAAATCCTATGCAGGGTCACTATGAGTAAAAACTGACTCCGTGGCACACCACCACAACCATTTTGGAAGTACATTTCCAGGCCATGATATTTTTTGTGGTTTCTTTGGGTGGACTTGTACCTACAAATTTTCCTTTAGCAGTCAAGTTTGTTAACACATTGCCTTACCCTAGGACTTCCTATGTTGGCTTGTTGTTGGTAGGTGTCTTTGACTTGGTTCTGACTCATGTGACCCTAAGCGGGACAAAATGAAACAATTTTTTGTTACCAGTGAGCCCATTGTTGCTTACACCATGGCAATCCATTAGATTAGGGGTCTTCTTCTTTTTCACTGACCCTCCACTTTAGCAAGCAAAATGTACTTCTCTAGAGACTGGCCTTTCCTGATAACATGTCCAAAGTTTGAGAGAAGTCTCATGTCTGACTTCTAAGGAGAAGTCTGGCTGTGCTTCGTCCAACACAGTTTTGTTTGTATTTCTGGTGGTTCATGATATTTTTAATATTCTTCTCTAACACCATAACTCAAATGTAAAATTTTTCTATGGTTTTCCTTATTCATTGTCCAATTTTAATATACAAATTAAACTATTGAAAATAGCCTGGTTTGTGTCAGACACACCTTAGTCCTCAAACTGAAATCTTTACATTTGAGCAACACTTTGAAGAAGTCTTGTGCAGCAGATTTGCCTAATACAATATATCATTTGATTGCTTGACTGCTGCTTTCATGAGTGTTGATTATGGATAAAAGCAAATGAAATCTTCAGCAACTTCAGTCCTGTCTCCGTTTATTATGATGTTATCATTTGGTCCATTTTTGAGTAATTTTTTTTTTTTTTTTTTTTTTTAATACTGAAGTGCAATCCATATTGAAAAGCTGTGGTCTTTGATCTTTACAAGTAAATATTTAAGCTCTCTTAAGCTGTCTTTATTTTGAGCAAGGTTGTATCATTTCCATATTGCAGGTTGGTAGTTAGTCTTCCTCCAATTCTGAAGTTATGTTCTTGATCCTATAATAAAGATTTTCAGATTATTTGATCAGCACATAGATTGCATATGTATGGTCAAAGAATACAATCCTGATATTTAAACCATTCAGTGTCCATCGTTCTTTTTGAACAACTGCCTAATCGTCTATGTACAGCTTCCTCATGAGCACAATGAGTGTTCTGGAATACCCATTTGTAATAATGTTGTCCAGAGTTTGTCATGATCCACACACTTGAAAGCCTTTGAATAGTCAATAAAGCAAATATCTTCCTGGTAGTCTCTGCATTCAGCCAAGATCCATCTAACATCAGCAATGATATCTCTCATTCCATGTTCTTATGTCAATTCACTTTGCAGCTCTGACAGTTCCCTGTCAATATACAGTTGCAATCATTTATGAATTATTTTTATTTGCATATGATATTGTCCAATGATTTTTACATTCCATTGGGTCAACTTTCTTTGGAATGAGTAGAAATATGGATTTTTCCAATCATTTTGCCAGTTGGCTGTCTTCCAAATTTCTTGCCACAGGTGAGTGATTGCCTCTAGTGCTACATCAGTTTGTCAAAAGATTTCAATTTGTATTCCATTAATTTCCAGAGCCTTGTTCTTTGTCAATTCCTTTAGTGTATCATGAACGTCTTCCTTCTGTATAATTGACTTTGGTCATATGCTACCTCTTGAAATTGTTGAATCTCTTCCATTTCTTTTGTTGCAGTTATTTTGTGTATTCCTTCCATCTTTTGATGCTTACTGCATCATTCAAGAGTGCCAATGGAAACCTTCAGCATTTCAAGTTAAGGTTTGGCTTTTTTTTTTTTTTTTACTCAGTTCTTTCAGCTTAAGAAATGCTGAGTGTGTTCTTCCCTTTTAGTTTTGTAAAGCAAGTTTTAGAGGCTCTTATGACATCCATTTTGGTCTTTTTCTTATTTCTTGTTTTCTTAATGATCCTTTCCTTTCTTCTTGTATGATGCTGTTTATGGCTTTCTGCAACTCTTCTGGTCTTTGGTCAATAGTATCTAATGCATCAAATCGGTTCTTAAGATGGCCTCTATATTCAGGTGTGATATGTTCAAGTCATATTTTGACTCTCATTGACTCATATTAATTTTCTTTTTCGTCAGCCTAAACTTGCATATGAGCAATTGATCGTCTGTTCCATAGTCTGCACTGTTCCTTGTTTTGATTGATGATATGGAACTTTTCCACCATCTCTTCCCACATATGTAGTTAATTTGATTCCTGTTTATTCCATCTGGTGAGTTCTACATGTATAGTCATCTTTATGTTGTTTTTCTTTTTTTTTTTTTTAAATAAAAAAGCAGATTTACAACATATGAGTCATTGGTCTTAAACAAACCTATCATGTGAACTCTAGTATCATTTCTATTAGCAAGGCCATTTTTCCAAATACTGATCCTTCCTGTTTGTTTTCAACCTTTGGATTCAAATCATCAGCAACTATCAATCTGACATCTGTATTGCATGTTTAATCAATTTCAGAATGTAGAATTTGGTAGAATTCTTCAATTTCATCATCACTGGCTTAACTGATTGGTGCACACATTTGAATCATAGTGTTATTAATTGGTCTTGTAGGCATATGAATATTATTCTATCACAGACAGTGTTGTACTTCGTGGTAGATCTTGAAACATTCTTTTTAATGATAAATGTGAAGTCATTCCTATTCAATTTGTCATTTCCATCATAGTGAACCATATGATTATCAGATCCAAAATGACAAATACCAGCCCATTTCAGATCGCTAGTGTCCTGGTGTGGCTCTGTAGGATAAGCACTGCACGATAATCATAAGATAGACAGTTGAAAGCCACCAGACACTCCTATGAAACCCTACACATAGTTGCTATGTGTTGGAACTAAATCAATGGCACTTTACAACAACAATAACAATGCCTAGGATATTGATATTTATGAGTTCCATTTCATTTTTGACAACTTCCTATTTTCCTAGATTCTTATTTTGTATCTTCCATGTTACAATTATTAATGGATGTTTACGATTGTTTCTCTTCATTTTGAGTTACACATCATTAATAAATGAAGGTTCTAAAATCTTTACTCCATTTGTGACATTACAATCAACTGTAGGCATCTCTTCCCCTGTTACATTTTGAGGAGTTAATATTCCGGCACTATATCTGATAATATTCTGCTGCTATTCATAATACTTCCATTATCCGGTATTTTATCTTACAATACTCTTCTACTATTCATAAGATTTTTAATGGCTAAATATGAAGACGTAGTCCACCTCTCCTTCCTATTCTGTCTTATTTTGTTATCTCAGCTCAAACCTATCCATTATGGGTAACTCTGCTAGTATTTAAAATAAACCGGTGGCATAGCTTTCAGCATCATAGCAATATCCACGCCCCAAGCCACCATAGTACAACAAACTGACAGATGAGTGATGGCACGTTGGCTAAGTCTGTGCACAAAAAACAAAACAAAAAGAGAGACAGAGAGAGAATAAATTAAGTTTAAGTGTTTTAGAGAATACTCCTAAATGCCTGAATCAGTGAATTCCTGTTTTAAACTCCTTAATGCTTTAACAAGGAGCTCTGGTAGCGTTGTGGTTATGAATTGGGCTCTGGTAGCGTAGTGGTTATGAACCTCAGGGTCATCTGTTCGAAACTACCAACTGTTCTGTGGGAGAAAGATGAGGCTTTCTGCTCCCGTAAAGATTTACAGCCTCAGAAACTCTGTGCAGGGTCGCTATGAGTCGGAACTGACTCCACGGCACATAACAACAGTGCTTTACCATGAACACCTAACACCTTTCAGGATTTCTATTTAGATGATAAAGTTAAAGAGAACAAAGCTTCAAATTGCTCTATGTACATAGTCCCAGTACCAAATTCACTATTATTGCTGCTCTTAAGTGTCGTCAAGTAGGTTCTAACTCAAAGCCACCTTGTGTAATGTTTCCAAAGTGCAGCTAGTGGGTTTCAACTGTCAACCTTGTGGTTACCTTTCCAGTTCATATCTAATCCTATCTTATCCAACAATACAGAAAACCACCAGGATTTTGAATTGTTGTTGTTAAGTATTGTCAAGTTGATTCCGACCCATGTTGCTGTCGTTGTTATTGTTAAGTACCGTGGAGTCGATTCCGACTCATAGTAACCCTACACAGGGTTTCCGAGGCTATAAATATTTATGGGAGCAGAACACCTCATCTTTCTCCTGCGGAGCGGCTGGTAGTTTCAAACTGTTGACCTTAAGGTTCACAGCCCGATTCGTAACCACAACGCTACCAGAGAGTACCCATAACGACTCTATATGGGGTTTTAGAGGAGCAACTGGTGAGCTTGAACCACCGACCTTGCAGTTCAAATGGCTTTGCAGTCTGGCGCATTAACCCACAGTGCCACACCAGAACTCTGGACTCTGTATTAGTTAACAATAAATGATACATAATAATTACTTTTCTTAATATGTTAAAATAATGATTTCTGTGTCTTCAACAATTTTGCAAACTGCTTACTATCATAAAATGTATCTAACCATCTACCATGTTTCTTAAACAAAAAAGCAAAAACATTTTACTTTAATCTTAAAATTTTCATTTATAAGATTTTATTATCCTTTATTTTCATTCAACTTATAATCATCATATTTTATGATGTTTGTTAATTAATCAGACTGTTAAGCTATTTCTAAGAGGGGGAAATTTCCCACTTGCATTGTAACTGGGATTATGATTTTCTACCTATCAACACTTCACCTGTCCCATCCCAGTCATGTATGTTAATAGATGTATATTTAAATCCTGTGTAACATCTTGGACTGTTTGATCCTCAATTCTTAGCCAAATATATGATATGTGGCTTTGGAGAAAATTCTTTACGCTGACAGACTTCTCTTGATGTCTCTGGACTCTAATGCACCATTTCAGTCTGGGCAGTTCCAAATTGGAATTTGACTCTTGTATACTTATGCTGAAATGTGAGTAGGTCCAGATTTTTTTTTTTTTTTCTTTTACAACTTCTAAGCTTTCCAGGCAAGTATAATTATCAGCATGCCAAAAAGCTAGGAATATAAGCCAAATGCAAACAAATTAGGAATTGAGAGCAGAAGAGCTACAGCTGTTGGGTCAAGCTGGGTGCAAAATGGTTACAGATTTTCAGAAATAGGAGAAGAATGTCACCACATTGAACTTTTTGTGATAAATCTAACTTTTTCTTTATCACATTTCTTTCTAATACTGGAGGAAATCAGCTGAAGAGAATAACTTTAAATAAATATGGATGTAGCACTGTATGGTGGGTGAAGGAGTCTGAGGTAGAAATATGATAAAAATTCTAGAAAGATAAAACTTCTGAACTTTGTATGATAATTTGGTAACTGCAAATTTTATTCAGGTGAGATAGAAAAAAAAAAAAAAAAAGGCAAAAATGGATGTGTTCTCAAAGTTTATATCCTGGGCAAGAATTAGAAGTTTTACTTAATTAAAATACTTTTCTCTCAACTACAGTATTTATTTTATTACTTCAATTCTAATTCATAGTTTTAGATTTCATGCTACTTGTTTGTTTGTAAGTCTATTTTAACTAGTCTATTTCTTCCATTGAAATCTTGCTAATGTGGAATGACTTGCAAATGAAGGACTTCAGTCAAACTATCATTTGCTGGCTACACGGTCTTAGTCTCAGGATTGCAAGCATTTTTTTTTTTTTTGGTGTTATCGCAATTTGATTTCTATATGAATGGATCTGGTTCTACTGGAGTCCTGTGAAGTCAGTCATGTAAAGAAACAAAGGGCAAGACTTCAAGGAATGATGGGGATGATAGTGAGCTGGAAACCATGTGCTCCATCTAAAAAATATCCACTACTCCTGGTGTGGTGCCATAGGATAAGCACTCAACATCAAGGTCAGTTTGAACCCCAAGGTCTGTGGTTCAAACACACCAGCTACTCCTCGGAAACCCTATATAGGGTCACTGGGACTTGAAACTGATTTGACAACACTAAACAGCAACAATACCTCAAATCGGCAGGAATGGTGACTCTGTACAAGAATCACTAGCCTGAACTGCCAACCACAAGTCACCCAGAGGGGAAAAAAACCTTTATGTTCCCGCAAAGATTACCAGCTTCAGAAATCTTGTACAGGACCTCAACAAGTTGCAACAGACATGACAGTACTTAAAACAAAAACAACTCAGATCCACAATTAAGTGTCCAAAAATTCCTATTCTTCACAATGTTGCCCACACAGTCAAAAAAACACAGGTAAACAAAAGTGATTTTTGAATCAAACAAATGGTCTACTTTTCCAGAATAACAAATTAAAGGAGAAGGTATTGCATTCACCATTATGTAGAACATTTGACATCTATGTCCTGAAATACATTGCTGTCAGTGATTGGATAATATTCATACTCCTATTAAGAAGACAATTTAATGCAACTATTATTTCAATTTATGAAACAATCATTTATGCCAAAGATAAGGAAGTTGAAGACATTTATCAACTTCTTCATTTTAATATTGATCAAACAAGCAATCACAGTGTACCAATAATTACTGCTAATAGAAATGTTAAATTAGGAAACAAAGAAGGATCATCAGTTGGAAAAGATGGTCCTGTGTTAGAAAAGGACATCAGATATTCCATGATTAATTTGCAAGACTGACAACTTAATCATTGGAAATGTCTATTTCCAAGAACATAAATTGTAGCTATACATGTGGACCTCTTCCTGTGGAATACACAGAAGTTAAATCAACTATATCTGTGAAAAGAGACCATGGAGAACTCAATATCATTAGCTAAAACATGATCAGTGACTGACTGTGGAACAAACCATCAACTGATCATATGCGAAGCTCAAGTTGAAGCTGAAAAAATCAAAACAAGTCCACGTAAGCCAAATTACTACTTGGAGTTATTCCACCAGAATTTTAGAAACTATCTCAATAACAGATTTGATACATTGAACACTAGTGAAAGTTATGGGATAATATAAAAAGTATCATATATGAAAAAAGCAAAAGTTTATTAAACATACAGGAAGAACTAAAAGACCAAAACGGATGTCAGAAGAGATGCATTGAATGCAGAATACTGTTGTTGTTAATGCCATCAAGTCAGTTCTAAATCATAGCAATCTTGTAAAGAGTTTCCAAGAAGCAGCTGGTGAGTTTGAACTGCAGATCTTGAGGTATAATGTTGTTGTTGTTGTTAAGCATCAAGTCAGTTCTGACTCATAGCAACCATGTATAAGGTTTCCAAGGAGCAACTGGTGAGCTTGAACCACTAACCTTGTGGTTCAAACCTACTTTGCAGTTTAGGGCATTAACCCTCAGTGACACACCAGGAAGGAAGAACTGCTGAAGTAAATGAGCTGGGCAGAAGATTTGAAAGACTGCTTACAAAGACATGGGCAGGCATTTTAATATAATGGAGTAAGGATAATTTTTTACTCACCCCCTATATACATGTGGAACTGACCAAATGAAATACACAGAAATTAAATGTATTACATCTGTGTGTAGAGATGGTGGAAACACTCTGTTTCACCATCCAGGGGCAGACTGTGGAACACAGCTTCAATTCCTCATATGCAAATTTAGGCTTAAAATGAAGAAAATTAAAACAAGTCCATGAGAACCAAAATATGACCTTGAATATATTGCACCTGAATTTACAGATCATTTCAATAACACATTTGGTGCATTAGACATTGATGACCAAAGACCAGAACAGTTGTAGAATGACGTCAAGAAGGTCAAACAGAAAGAAAATAAAGGTCATTAAGAAGGAAAGAAAGAAGTTAAAAAACAAATGTATGTCAAAGAGATTCTGAAACTTGCTCTCCAGCATACAGATGTTAAAGTAAATGAAATAAATGAGGAAGTAAAACAGCTGAACAGAAAATTTCTAGGTCAGCATGAGAAGATAAAGTAAAGTATTATAATGAAATTGCAAAAGATCTGGAGTTAGAAAACCAAAGGGAAAAACACACTCAGCATTTTTCAAGCTGAATGAACTGAAGAAAAAAATTAATTCCATGACTTGGAATATTGAAGGAGTCTATGTATAAAATAAAAGAGCTCTGGTATTCTAGTGGTTACGAATCAGACTGCGAACCTCAGGGACAGCAGTTTGAAACTACCAGCTGTTCTGTGGGAGAAAGATGAGGCTTTTCTGCTCCCGTAAAGATTCACAGCCTCGGAAACCCTGTACAGGGTCGCTATGAGTCGGAACCGACTCCACTGCACAAAACGAAGACGATGATGTATAAAATATGGAATTATACAGAAACTATCAAAAGAAGATGGAAGACCTGTGTTTTTTTATACACCAAAAAACAAAAACAAAGTCGGAATAGAGACAAATACTGTTAATAGATGGCTTACAGAAGGATTGTAATCATTGCAGTGAAACAAAATACAATTGATTGAGTGCAAAACTGATGTTCTGCCATGTATATGATCACTCAATTCACAATAAAAGCTTTATTTTTAAAAAATAAGAAGATGAAAGGAATGCACAGAATCACTGTATCAAAAAGAAATGGAAGATTTCAAGAGATAGCGTATGATCAAGGGTCAATTATACTGAAGGAAAATTGTTAAGCTTAAACACTTTATTGATGCCACTGTGCCAATCTATCATATTGGGTGCCTTCCTCTGTTTTGCTGACCCTCCACTTTACCGAGTATGATATCTTTCTCCGCGGATTGGTCTCTCCTTATCATATGCCTAAAGTTGGAAAGATGAAGTCGCAACATCCTGGCTACTAAGATGCAACAAAGCTATATTTCTTCCAAAACAGACCCTTTTGTTCTTATGGAAGTCCATGGTACCTTCAGTATTCTTCTCCAACACTCAAATACATCAATTCTTTTATCATCTTCCTTATTCATTATCCTGCTTTCATATGAACATGAGACTATTGAAAATACTGTGGCCTGTGTCATCACATCTTTTTTCTTGACCACTTTAAAGAGATCTTGTACTTTAGGAGTCCTGGTGTGGCACTGTGGGCTAAGGCACTGGATGACAATGTCGATTTGAACCAGGTTGGTGGTTCAAATTCACCAGCTACTCCTTGGAAACCTTATTCAGGGTCTCTACGGGTCAGAAATGACTTGACGGAAAGTAATAACAACTACTGCAGATTTACTTACTGTAATACATTATTTCATTTCTTGGTTGCTGCTTAACATATGTTGGTTGTGGACCCAAACAAAATAAGGTCTTTGGCAACTTAAGTCTTTTATCCATTTGTCTTGATGCTATTTATTGGTCCAGTCATGTGATTTTTGTTTCTTTTATACTGAGGTGCACTGAAGACTGCAGTCTTTTATCTTCATGAGTAAGTATTTTAAGTCCTTTTCATTTTCAGCAAGCAAGGTTGTATCAGCTTCATATCACAGGTTGTTAATGAGTCTTCCTCCAATCATGATGCCATGTTCATCTTCATTCAATTCATTATCTTGGCCTGTTTGCTCAGCATACATATTAATTAAATATGGTGAAAGAATACAGCCTTGGCGTACATCTTTCATGACTTTAGATCATACGTATCCCCTTTTTCTATTCTAAAAATAGTCTCTTGGTCTCTCTATAGGTTCCTCATGATTAGAATCAAGTGTTCTGGAATACCCATTATTTGCAATGTTACCCATAATTTGTCACAATCCACATAGTTGAAAGCTTTTACATGTTCAATACAGCACAAGTTTGTATTGTCTGCTTTCAGACAAGATCCATCTGATGTCATCAGTGATATCCCTGCTTCAAAATCCTCTTCTGAATCCGGTTTGAATTTCTAGCAATTCTCTGTCAATGCACTATTGCTGCCAGTTTTAAATTCTTATCATCAATATTTTACTTGCAGGTGATATTAATGATGTTGTTAGATGATTTTCACATTCTACTGGGTCACCGCTCTTTGGAACAGACAAAAATATGGATCTCTTCCAATTGGTTGGCCAGGTAGCTGTTCTCCAGATTTCTTGGCATAGATGAGTGAGCACCTCCAGTGCAGAATCAGTTTGTTAAAAATTTCAGTCTGTATTTCATTAGTATCTGGATCCTCATTTTTCACCAATGCCTTCAGCATATCTTGGATTCCTTCCTTCAGTACCATCAGTTTTTGATCATATACTACTTCTTGAAGTGGTTGAACATCAATAATTTTTGGTAATGTGATTGTGCATATACCTTCCATCTTCTTTTAATGCTTCCTGATTTATTCAATATTTTAACCGTTGTTGTTGTTGTTAGGTGCCATTGAGTTGGTACAAACTCATAGAGACGTTATGTATAACAGAACGAAACACTGCCTGGTCCTGGACCAAGCTCACAGTTGTTGCCACTCTTGAGTCCATCGATGCTGCCACTTGGCCAATCCATCCCGCTGGGGGTCCTCCTCTTTTTCTCTGACCCTCCACCTTACCAAACATGATATTCTTCTCCAGTGACTGGTCTCTCCTGACAATATGTCCAAAGTATGAGAGACGAAGTTTGGCCATCCTGGCCTCCAAGGAGCACTCCAAGGAGCACACTTATTCCAACACAGATCTGTTGGTTCTTTTGGCAGCCCATGGCACTTTCAATATTCTCCTCCACACTATAACTCAAAAGCATCAATTCTTCTACGGTCTTCCTTATTCACTGTCCAGCTTTCACATGTATATGAGGTTATTGAACATACCATGGCTTCAGTCAGGCACACCTTAGACCTCAAGCTGACATCTTTGCTCTTCAACACTTTAAAAAGGTTCTGTGCAGCAGATTTGCCTAACACAATACATCATTTAATTTCCTGACTGCTGCTTCCATGAGTGTTGATGGTTGATCAAAGAATAAAGACCTTGACAACTTCAATCTTTTCTCCATTGATAAGAATGTTGTTTATTGGTTCAGTGGTGAGGATTTTTGTTTTCTTGACATTGAGATGCAGTCCATAACAAAGGCTGTGCTCTTTGATCTTTATCAGTAAATGTCTTAAGTCCTCTTTACTTTCAGCAAGCAAGGTAGTATCATCTGCCTATCACAGGTTGTTAATGAGTCTTCCTCCAATCCTGATGCCATGAGTTTTTTCATATAACCCAGCTTCTTTGAAAAGTTCAAAGAATATAACCCTGTGACACACCTTTCTTAATTTGAAACCATTCATTGTTCCCATGTTCTGTTCTTACAACTGCTTATTAGTCTATGTACAAATTCCTCTTGAGCACAATTAACTGTTCAGGAATATTCATACTTTGTAATGTCTATTGCTTTTCATGAGCCACACAATCAAAAGCATAGTCAATAAAGCACAGGTAAATATCTTTCTGGTATTCTCTACTTTCAGCCAAGAGCCATCGGATATCAGCAATTTCATCCCTCATCCCACATCCTTTTCTGGATCCAGCTTGAACCTCTGGAAATTCTTTGTCAATATAAGCTTGCAGCCATTTCTGTCTTACCTTTAATAAAACCTTACTTGCATGGGATATCAAAGATTTTGTCCTATGATTTCTACATTTCATTGGGTCACCTCTCTTTGTAATGGACACAAATATGGATCTCTTCCAAACAGTAGGCCAGATAGTTGTCTTCCAAATTACTTGGCATAGATGAGTGAGTGCCTCCAGTGCCACCTGGTGGAACACAGAGAGGTCAAAGCTGATGAAATCTTCTTAGATATTAACAAACACCTTGATGAAATGAGTTACTCTGCCTAAAATCTCAGGAACCATAATCTCAGGAGACACCATGATAAACTGGTATAACACATTCCACAGAAGCAATGTTCAAAATCCTGCTTGGTGAATTATATATCACACTAGGTGAATAGTGACTAGATTTTTAAAAGTTCATGAGTGATCGTATAAGGTCCAGCTATTGATCTATCTTTTCATGTCGAGGAAAGAAAAGTAGTGAAAATTTAATCACTTAGAGACAATTAGTCCAATGAACTAATGGACTACATGATCATCAGTCTCCAATACCATGCGACAAGAAATACATGGTAACCAGCTACCACAACCAACTGATCTGCAAAAAATCAACTTAAGAGGTCCTGGATAGAGTTAAAGAAAATATGGAACAAACCTCAAAATCATAAAAAGAACAAATTCAAAATCATAAAAAGAACAAATGTACTGTCAGATAGAGACTGTAGAACCCCTAAGATTATGGTCCTTAGTCACCCTTCAGATCTGGAACTGAACTCACTTCTGTGACTCAATTTTCAGCAAAAGTATATAGTGGAGACAACAATACTAGTGAGGTAAGAACACCATAGAATGGTCAATCATTTGAGATTAAAAGGGAAGCATTTATCCAAAGACAAATTTCATAATGGTTGGGAAAGAAAGAAGGGATTGAAACAACAAAAACAACAACACAGGGAAAAAGTTGGATAAGTAATAGTGTATTGCAATCATTGAGCTGAAATGAAGTGTATGATTTGTTGAATATAAAACTAATGATCTGCTCTGTAAACCTTCAATCAATTCACAATAAATTAAAAAAAAAAAATTTTAATGGCAGCATGCTCCATTATGAAGCCATTTTTACTTTAGTCCTAGTTAAAATATATCCTTTTGGAAACTGACAAGCAGTAAGTTCATCCAAATTTCTTTCATTATGTTGGGGCAAAGCCAGGCCTGCAACTATGGAGACGGAGTTTTGAGATGAAAACATCAATTAGTATTATTTCAGGATGAATTACCAGTTAATATTTTTTTTTTCTCTGTTTTTCAGAATTTTACAAGTTAGAATTAATTTTAAAAAATATTTGTAGACAACAGAATGTAAATTTGAGGAATAAAACAATGAAATTATCTAAAAGCAATGGTAGGCTATCATTGTTTTTAAAAAAGGAAAAGAAGAAAAGAGACATGGAAGGAGGGAGAGAGAAATATATAAGGGAAAGAAAGAAGGAAGGAGAAAAACAGACAAACAGAGAGAGAGGAGAAAAGTGGGAAATATAAAAGGAAAGCAAACTGGTAAAATGTGGGTGTGGAGTAGTATGAAGTTTGGAATCAGACAGAGATCAGCATAAATTTAGGCACTGAATTTTGTGAATGCAATGGCCTTGGATAAGTTTCTTATTTTCCTCTGTTTCCTTTGCTCAAAAATGGAGATACTATTATTATATGGAAATCAGATGAAAATATATTACAGAAAATATCCGTGTCTCACATAGGAAGTACTAAATATGTGTTTAAAATATATATATATTTGACACTCTGTAGAGCATAACTTCCTTGAAGTAATAGAATGACCCAAGATAAGGATTTTTAGGACTACGTAGAACTGCAATTTGTTTTGTCTGAATATATTTATGCTTGTAGCAGTGAAGTTAATAAAACTCTCTGTTTTTCCCTTTTTCCAAAGTAAGTGAAATTTCTCCCACCACCATTTCCATTTTGTAAAGGAAAATGTTCTAAAGACAGATGCCATTTATTTCTGCTACCACACTGGTCCAAGCCACTGTCTCCTGTCACCTAGGAAACAGAGGCTTCTGCAGTAGGATTCTTACTGATCTCCCTGCTTCCCCATTTGCTCTATCCAATTATTTTTACTTAGCAGAGTAAAGTTTTGAAGTGTAAATTAGTTAATGTACTCCTTTAAAAAATCTTCAATAGCTTTCACATTTCAAATAAAACATAAAATTCATACCAGGGCTCACACAGTCCTTGTGGCATCAAAATCCTGATTGCCTATCCTCTGTCAGCACCTATTCCTACTCCCATATCTGTCCCCCTGTGAGTCACACCATCTTGTTAATGCTGCCTTAAGTGTGCCCAGGCACTGCTTCACTTTGAGGCTCTTTCCTCTGCCCAGAATATTCTTCTCTCTTCTCTCTTCATAAACTGATTTCTTATCTCTAGAACTTAATTTAAATGCCACTTTCTTGAAGAATACTTTCATTATCTCTTATTATATAATTGAGCTAACAATGGCCTCTGTCTATTGGCCCCTAGGTATCCAATTATACATAATGAGCTTGGACTGCTAGCCATAAAAAGTCAAATTTTTATATATCCAGTTGTTTTTTTAAAAAATCACCCAAATAAAATGAATTTAGCAACTTAGAGCTAACCTGCTTTACCTATCCTATACAATGACACCAGTAAATGAAACTTTGTCATGATAAGTATGCCACAAACCCCCAATTTTGCTTCAGAAGATACTGTATAGACCATGTAAAGCCCTCCTTTCTTTTCTTCCAGAGAAATGTCAATGCATTCTTCCTCTTCTTATGATTTTGGAACATCTCTGATGTGGGGGAATCACCCTATGCATGCAGTTCCAAGATGTTACTGTTTTTGTTAGGTGCCATCCAATGGGTTCTGATTAAGAGTAACCCTATTTAAAGGAGCTCTGGTAGCGTAGTGGTTACGAATCGGGCTGCGAACCTTAAGGTCAGTGGTTCGAAACTACCAGCTGCTCCGCGGGAGAAAGATGAGGCTTTCTACTCCCGTAAAGATTTACACCCTCGGAAACCCTATACAGGGTCACTATGGGTCGGAACCGACTCGATGGCACATAACAACAACAACAATATACAGTTTAAAGCCCTAGTAGCGTAGTGGTTACATGTTAGGCTGCTAACCACTAGGACAACAATTTGAATCTATCAACCATTCCACAGAAGAAAGATAGGACTTTCTGCTCCTGTAAAGATTTATAGCCTCAGAAACCATATAAAAGGTCACTATGAGTTTAAACTGACTAGATGTCACACAACCATTACCAACACCACCTATGCACAACAGAACAATACTATGTCATCCTTATAATTGTTATATTTGATCCCATTGTTGCAGCCATTGTGTCATCCCTTCTACTTGGGGGTCTTTCTCTTTTTAGTTGACTCTCTACTTTACACAGCATGGTGTCCTTTTCCATGAACTGGTTTCTCCTGATAATATGTCAATACATGAGATCAAGTCTTGTGTCAGTCTTGCTTGTAAGGAACATTCTGGCTGAAACAGATTTGTTTGTTCTTCTAGCATAGTAATTTCAAAATTTTTTTTATCAACATCATAATTAAATTATATCAATTCTTATCCGATGTATATTGTTGTTTGTAACTGCCATCTAGTTGCAAACTACTCATAGGGTTTCCAAGAAGCAGCTGTTTGGTTTGAACCACCTACTGTGGCCTTGAAGGTATGATGCTTATCCTACTGTGCCACACCTGGACTCCTATGGCTGATTGACTGGCTGGCTGTGTGCCATCGGCTAGGTTCTGACTCATAGTGATTCTGTATAAGGTTTCCTAGACTGGAAATCTTTGTGGGAGTGGAAAGTCTCATCATTCTCTTATGGAACCTGGTGGATTCAAATTGCCTTAACAAATAACTTGCATCTCTATGAATTTACTCAAAAATATTGAATTTGCTTTGGTTCTGACTCACGCTTTTGTTGTTGTTAGGTGCCAATGAGTTGGTATTGATTTATAGTGACCTAAAGATTTACAGCCTCGGAAACCCTGCGCAGTGTCACTATAAGTTGTTCCCGACTCCACGGCACATAACAACAACAACATGCACTATAACCTCATTGTATTTTCAATAACCTCATACACATGTGAAAGCTGGATAGTGAATAAGGAAGACCGTAGAAGAACTGATACATTTGAGTTACAGTATTGGAGGAGACTATTACAAGTACCTCGGAATGCCAAATGAACCAACAGATATGTGTTGGAAGAAGTACAGCTAGAGTGCTCCTTGGAGGCCAGGATGGCCAAACTTTATCTCTCATACTTGAGACGTATTGTCAGGGGGGACCAGTCACTGGAGAAGGATATCATGTTTGGTAAGGTGGAGGGTCAGAGAAAAAGAGGAAGACACCCAGCAAAATGGATTGGCAAAGTGGCAGCATCAATGGGCTCAAGTGTGGCAACAATTGTGAGATTGGCCCAGGACCAGGCAGTGTTTCGTTCTTTTGTGCATAGGGCTGCTATGAGTTGGCACCAACTCGATGACACCTAACAATAACAACAACATGCACAACAGTAAGAAACTCTGCTCGGTCCTGAGTAAAACTAAAAATTGTTAATACGCCTGAATCCATTGCTGTTGCCACTGTGCCAATCCATCTCATTGGGGGTCTTCCTCTTTTTCTCCAACCCTCCAAATTTACAAAACATGATATTCTTCTTTAGGGGCTGATCCATCATGAGATGTCAGAAGTATGAGACAAAGTCTTGCCATCATGGCTTCCAAAGAGGATTCTGGTTGCACTTCTTCCACCACAGTTCTGTTTGTTCTTTTGGCAGTCAGAGGTACTTTTCATAGTGTCTGCCAACACTATAAATCAAATGCATCAATTCTTCTGTGGATGTTGATATTCGTTGTCCGAATTCACATGCATATGAGGTTATTGAAAATGCCATGACTTGGATCAGTTGCATCGTATTCCTCAAACTGAACATCTTTGCTCTTCAACACTTCAAAGATGTCTTGTGCAGCAGATTTGCCTAAAGCAATAAGTTATTTGACTTCTTCCATGAAAGTTGTTGGTTGATCCAAGCAAAATGAAGTCTTTGATGACTTCAATCTTTTCTCCATTTATTTTGGTATATTATTTATTTGACCAGTGATGAGGATTTTTGTTTCCTTTACAGTGAGGTGCAACCTCTAGGGAAGACTGTGGTCTTTGATCTTTATCAATAAGTATTTTAAATCCTCTTTACATTCAGCAAGCAAGGTGGTATAATCTGCATATTGCAAGTTGTTAATGAACGTTCCTCCAATCCTGATCCCAAATTGTTGTTTTTTCTTCATATAATACAGTTTCTTGGATTATTTGCTCAGCATACAGATTGAATAAGTATGGTGAGAAAATGAAAGACTGGCACAAACCCTTCTTAATTTTAAACCATTTGGTGTTTCCTTATTCTAAGTGAACAACTGCCTTTTGTTCTATGTACAGTTTCCTCGTGAGCACAATTAAGTGTTACAGAATACTCATTCTACACAATATTGTCCACAGCTTGTCGTAAGTCACACAATCAAAAGTCTTGTGTAGTCAATAAAACACATGAAAACATCTTTCTTGTATTATATGCTTTCAGCCAGGATCCATCTGATGTCAGCAATGACCTCTTTCCAGGTCCTCTTGTCAACCTGCCTTCAACCTCTGGAAATTCTCTGTCAATGTATTATTGTAGCCATTTTAAATTATTATTAGTAAACTTTTATTTGCAAGTGATATTAATGATATTGTCCAATAATTTCCACATTCTGTTGGATCCCCTCTGTTTGGAATGGGCACAAATATGGATCTCTTCCTGTTAGTTGGCCAGGTAGCTATCTTCTTAATGTCTTAGCATAGATGAGTGAGTGCCTCCAGTGCCACATCAGTTTGCTGCAAGTTTTCTATTTGAATTCCATCAATTCCCAAAGCCTTGTTCTTTGCCTATGTCTTAAATGCACTTTGAACTTCTTCCTTCAGGATCATTGCCTCTTGATCATACGCTGCCTCTTGAAATGATTGAACATCAACCATTTCTTTTTGATACAGTGACTCTGTATAATCTTTCCATTTTCTTTGGTGCATTGTGCTTCATTCAATATTTTCCCCCTAGAATTCTTTAGTATTTCAACTCCAGCCTTGACTTTTTCTTTCATTTCCCTCAGCTTGAGAAATGCTGAACGTGTTCTTCCATTTTGGTTTTCTAAATCCAGATCTTTGTGGACATTTATTTAATAATATTTGACTAACTCTGCTTAAGTTGACCTTTGGAATTTTCTGTTCAGCTCTTTTGCCTCCTCATTCCCCCTCCCCCCCCCCCCCATGTGCTTTAAAACCTCTACATTGAGGAGTAAGTTTCAGACATCCATTTTTGGACTTTTCCTTCTTTCTTTCCTTCTTAGTGATCTTTTGTTTTCTTCCTGTATGATGGTCTTGATGTCATTCCAAAGCATCTCTAGTCTTCATCTTTATTGTCTAAGGCATCATATCTGTTCTTCACATGATAATGAAATTCAGGTGGTATGTATTCAAGATTGTATTTTGTCTCTTGTGGACTTGTTTTCATTTTCTTCAGCTTCAGTCTGAATTTGCATATGAACAATTGATGGTCTGTTCCACAGTCTGCCCCTGGCCTTGTTTTGGCTGCTGACATGGAGCTTTTCCACAGTCTCTTTCCACAAATGTAGTCAATTTGATTTCTGTGTATTCCATCTGATGAGGTCCATGTGTATAGTCATCTTTTAAGTTGTTTAAAAAAAAGGTTTTGCAATGAAGAAATGATTGATCTTGCAAAATTCTATTGTGAGATATCCAGCAGCATTTCTATCACCAAGACTATATTTTCTAATTATGGATCCTTCCTCTTTGTTTCCAACTTTTGCATTCCAATCTCTGGTAATTATCAATACATCTAGACTGCCTGTTTGATCGATTTCAGACTGAAGAAGCTGATAGAATTATTCAATGTTATCATCACTGGCATTAGTGGTTGGTGCATAATATTAATAATAATGGTTGTTATTATTAAGGAACTGGTGTTCCTTGTAGGTGTATGTATATTATCCTATCACAGACAACATTGTACTTCAAGACAGATTTTGATTATGTTCTTATTGATGATGAATGCAGTATCATTGTTCTTCTTTTTATCATTCACAACATAGAAAACCATGTGGTTAACAGATTCAAAATGACCATTTCATTTCAGCTCACTAATGCTCTGGTAGCGTAGTGGTTACGAATCGGGCTGTGAACCGCAAGGTCAGCAGTTCGAAACTACCAGCAGTTCCGTGGGAGAAAGATGAGGCATTCTGCTCCTGTAAAGATTTACAGCCTCGGAAACCCTGTGCAAGGTCGCTATGAGACGGAACCGACTCAACGGCACTTAACAACAACAACAAAATGCCTATTAATACCAATGTTTATGCATTCTCTTTCATTTTTGACAATTTCCAATTTTCCTAGATTCATATTTTGTGTATTCCTTCTTCCAGTTATTAGTGAATGCTTACAGCTGTTTCTCTTCATTTTGAGTTGTACCCTATTAGCAAATGAAGATCTTGAAGGCTTTAGTCCATTGCCATCATGACAGTCAACTTTACTTTAAGGAGGCAGATCTTCCCCAGTCATATTTTGAGTGCCTTCCAACCTGAGATTCTCATCATCCAGAACTATATATGACAATATTTTCTTCTCTTTATCATGTTTCAATATTCAGTATTCTGATATTGACAGTGTTCCATTGCTACTCATAAGGTTCTCAGTGACTAAATATTTAGAAATAGTCTGTCTTTACTTCTTTCTAGTCTGTCTTCACTTGGAAGTTTTGCTGAAACCTGTCCACCGTGGGTGAACCTGCTGGTATTTAAAAAAAACCATGACATAGTTTCCAGAATTTTCTATGACACAGCAACATGCAAATCACCATAGTATGAAAACATGACAGATGAGTGATATTCCAAGTCATATCAACCCTGTAACATTGTTACCTCATGGTCATAGCAGAGTTTTTTTGCTTGTTTTTTTGTTTGTTTGTTTGTTTGTTTTTTTAAAATAAACCTCAAATTCTCATCAAATCTCTATCTTCTCATAAGGTAGGCCTCCCATTGCTGTTCTCAATCTCTGTACTCTTTTCATAGTGGATTTTAAACTAATTTTAAAGCATACAGGATGGTAAGACAAAAGCATTGTTACTAAGTTTCCAATTTATTTTTTACATATTATATATATATATATATATATATATATATATATATATGTATATACATATTTTTAAACTATTATTTGCCAAACAAAACATGCTTTAAAATGTCTCTGAAATCAGTGGATGGTGAAAGACAATTTGTCTCATTAGTACATTTGTCTTAGTCTCCTTATTGTGCCTTCAAAAAAACCTTCCTAATGAACAGTAACTTACCAGGATATCAGCTTGAGCAGTTTGTCAAGACAAATGGACTAGCTTAGAAGGTTATGACTATGGATTTTATATTCCTAAGGGGTAATCTTGATAGACTTTCTTGAAACACACAACACAATCACAGGGGCTGATTGTGAAGGCATTTTAAGAAAATGGAATGCTAACATTCATGAGAAAAAAGCCAGGAAAATTGTGCTGAAGATTTTTTTTCCCATCACAATAATATTCTTGCTTATTTTTCTAGGGTAGAAAGAGTTAGTCATCCTATAAGAATTTCACTTGGAAATTTTACAGTATTGAACCTTTAGCCCTGACCTTGCCCATCATAGTGCTTGATTTCCCCAAAAGTTAAAGAACATGCAAAGCATTTGAAAGAAGTATCATTTGAGTATGCCAAAATCCAAAAGTGGCTTTGATATGCTATAAATGCAAGAACACAGAATTCTTCCTGGAAGAAGAAAGGCTGTCATTGTTAGGTGCTGTCAATTTGATTCTAACCTAAAGCAACCCTCTGTACAAGAGAAAGGGACTCTGCAAGGTTCTGCACCATCTTCAGATTGTTACTGTTTTAGCCTATTGTTGTGGCCACTGTGTCAATACAGCTCATTGAAGGTATTCCTTTGTGTTCACAGATCCTCAACTTTACTGGTGGTGGTATGTGCCCCGGAGTCACTGCCGACTCATAGATTCAAGGGTTTCTGAGGCTGTACATCTTTACCAGAACTGATAGCCTCATCTTTCTCCCGTGAAACAGCTGGTAGTTTGAACGCCTGACTGAGACTAGCAGCCTAACTCATAACCACTATGTTACCAGAGCTCTTTGTACTTTACTAAAAGTCCCTATATTGCATTGTAGGGTTGTTGTTGTTGTTGTTCTGTGCTGTGGAGTTGGTTCCAACTCATAGCAACCCTGCACAGGGTTTCTGAGGCTGTAAATCTTTACGGGAGCAGAAAGCCTCATCTTTTCTCCTGCATAACAGGTGGTAGTTTCGAACTGCTGACCTGTGGTTAGCAGCCCGATTCATAACCACTATACTACCATTGTAGGGTGGTGGTAGTCGTTCTGTGCCATGAAGTCAGCACTGCAAATTACAAGACCTGCAATTCAAACCCAACAGAAGCTACTTGGAAATCTTATACAGAAATGATATGACTTGGAACTGCCTCTAAGGTCTTAACAACAAGAGCTACTTAACTAAACATGATGTCATTCACCAGGGAATGGTCTGTCCTGTTAACATGTCCAAGTATAGTAAAAAAAGTTTTGTCATTTTACCTCCTAAGGAGCATTCTGGATGTACTTCTTCCAACACAGGTTTATTTGTCAGCATTATAATTCAAATGCATCAATTCTTGTACTGCCTTTTTTATTCACATGGTAGCTTTTGCATGAATTTTACTATTTTGAAAATGCCATCACTTGCAACATCAGCAGATCAAGCCCACCAGCTGCTCATTATTGCTGTTTTGGCTGTCATTGAGTTGGTTCTGACTCATAGTGACTCTACGCACAATGAAATGAAACACTTCCCAGCTATGTCCCATCCTTATAATTGTTGCTATGTTTGAGCCCATTGTTGCTATCACTGTGTCATTTCATCTCATTGGAAAGTTTGCCCTTTGTCACTAACCTCTACTTTACCCATCATGATATCCTTCTCCGGGCACTGGTCCCTCCTGATAGCATGTTTGAAGTATGAGAGAGAAGCACTACTCAATGAGAAAGATGAAGCTCTCTACTCCCATGAATATTTAGCATCAAGACCTTATATAGGGCTGCTATGGAAACCCTGTACAGGGTCGCTATGGGTCGGATCCGACTCGAAGGCACTTAACAACAACAACAACAATGGGTAGGAATTAATTTAGAGGCAGTGTGGTTTGTTTTGCTTTTGGTTGAGTCAGGCACAATTTACTCCTCAAAGTGACATCTTTGCTTTCAAGAGTATTTCTTTTTTCTTTTTTCTTTTTTTGCAGCAGATTTGCCCAACTGAATACATTATTTCACTTCTTAATTGATGCTTCCATGAGCATTGGTTGTGAATCCAAGTAAAATGAAATCCTTGACAACAACAATATTTTCTCAGTTTAATCGTAATTCTGTTTATTGGTCCAATTTTGAGCTTTTTTGTTTTCTTTACATTAAGGTATAATTCATACTGAAAGCTGTAATGTTTAATCTTCATCAGGAAATACTGCAAGTGTTTTCATATTTAAGCAAGCAATGTTGTACACATGGTTATTTGAATTTACTTGATATGGCTTTTCTATCCAAAGTCTTCTTCTATTCAAAGTTTGATCAGTTGGGACAATACAAATAAGGCATATAATTCCACAGAATGGGATTATTTAGTTTTGCTCTCCCCCTAGATTTAAAAGGAGACATTTCAGAAGAAGAGCTGGAAGATCCTAGGGCCATCAAGAAGAAATAACATGAGGGACATGTGAGACCCTTACCTAGAGAAAAAGTGACAGCAATGGTACAGATGATTGGCAAGAAGCGATATCAAGTGGTGACAGCAAAGATGGGAGCACTAAGACACACAGCAGCTTCAAGCTCTAGGCCTATGGACTAAGTAAAGCTGAGTGCCTATGGGGAGGAGACTAGCTCAAAGAATATGTCCTTTGGACATTCACAGACTGGATAACCGAACTTTGTGACAAGTGCTCTAACAGGGCAGAGACAAGGGATCACATGGTTCAGAGGCTGAAAACAAGAGTGAGGCATGCCTGCAGTATGGCAGACAAGAGGGATTCCTTACAGATAACTTCTGCAATCTGAGTTGATTTTTATCCTGAATTGTATCCTGCTCACTTCCCTAAAAAAACCCCATAATTGTAAGTATTGTTATGAGTTAATTGTAGCCATTATAATAGATTATTGAACCCACATGTGAGTCAGAGATGGCTGTGGGGTGGATGGTTGGTTTCAGAATACAGGAAAGAAGGTTGTAAGATAGAAGCATTATCTGACCTCCACGTCATAGAAATCAGCCTTAAGCTGATTTTGAGTATGAGTATCTTTCTCCATTGTAAAGCCACGGTAAGTCACACGTGGCTTCCACATGGTTTTTGCACTGTGTCATCTGCATATTTCAGTTTAGTGAGCCTTCCTCCAGTCCTCATGCCACATCCTTTTTTAAAAAAAGTCCAGCTTCTCAAATTAGAGAGATGGAAACACCACTTAGAGAAATTAGTCAATATTGATGAAGGATATGTTAAGAAACAGTAGCTTTACATTTTTATATTTTTGTTTATTAAGGGATCTGTGATTTTAGAGCAATGATTTTTTTTTTCACTTACCCTTATATATGTTGTTGTTGTTGTTAAGTGCCTTTGAGTCGGTTCCTTATATATACTATTGTGTATATGTATAATCTTTTAAATCTGAACTGTAAATTCATTAAATGATAATATTCAATCAAGAAAGAGCTCTTTGTGTAATAGAAACTCAAATCTAGCAAAACATGTAAAAGTCAGATCTGTGTATGGAAGAAACCTGTCAGAGAGTGGAAATTCAAATAATTTTTTTAAGATAAGCTATAGAAAAATGTTTAGATACACCCTATCAAAAGTATAAATTTTAAAGATATTTTCACCAAGCAAGGCTATGAGTTCCAGCTTTCATAGGCATTACTGTACCCAGGAGTCTATCACTATGCCCAGCAAACACTAATTATTCCATACATATTTGTCAGATGAATGAATAAACCAAATCAGTCTCATAGAGTTCCAGCACTCATAGGTTTTACTATACCCAGAGTTAGTAACTATGCTCAGGAAACATTAAATGTTGTTAGGTGCCATCAAGTCAGTAGCAACTCATAGGGATGCTAGAAACAACCGAACAAAACACTGTTTGGTCCTGCACCAATCTCATGATGTTTGCCACATTTGAGACCATTACTGAAGCTACTTTGCCTGTCCTTCTCACTGAGATATTTCTCTTTTTCTCTGGCCCTTCACTTTAATAACATGACGTCCTTCTCCAGTGACTGGTTCCTTCTGTTAATGTCTAAAGTATGGGGGACAAAGTCTTGCCATCCTGGCTTCCAAGGAACATTCTGGTTGTACTTCTTCCAACACAGATCTGTTTGATCTTTTATCTGTCTATGGTACTTTTAATTTTCTTATTCTCCAACATGATAACTCAAATGGATCAATTCTTCCATGGCCTTCCTTATTCATTTTCCAACTTTCACATGTATATGAGGTTACTGAAAACAAGGCTTTGGTCAGGTGTACCTTAGCCCTCAAAGTGACATCTTTGCACTTGAACTCTTTAAAGAATTCTTGAGCAGATTTGCCTAATGCAATACATTGTTTGATGTATTGACTGCTTCCATGAATCTTGATGGTTGATCCTAGCAAAATGAAGTATTTTTACAATTTCAGTGTTTTCTCATGGACTTGTTTTAATGTTCTCCAGTTTTAGACAAACATGCAATGAGCAGCTGATGGTCTATTCTACAGTCTTCCTTGACCTTGTTTTTGCTGCTGATATTGAGCTTTTCCTCCGTATCTTTCCACAGATGTAGTCAACTTGATTACTGTGTATTCCATCTGGTGAGGTACATATGTATAGCCATCTTGTATGTTGTTTAAAAAAGGTATTTGCAATGAAGAAGTCTTGAAAAATTATTTCATTCGATCTACAGTATCATCTTTATAACCAAGACT
>NW_006408671.1:8153348-8164452 GCF_000296735.1 Chrysochloris asiatica | reverse complement strand
CGGGTTTAGGTGAGGAATGCAGCATCATTCCTCTTCTATTTGTCATTCCCAGCATAGTAAATCATGTGATTTTTTTTTATTCAGAAGGGCCAATACCAGTCCATTTCAGCGCACTGTGGTAGTGCTTATGTGTCGTGGAGTCAGTTCCGACCCATAGCGACCCTATACAGGGTTTCCAAGGCTGTAAATCTTTACAGGAGGAGAAAACTGCATCTTTCTCCTGCAGAACCACTGGTAGTTTCGAACTGCTGACCTTGAGGTTAGCAGCCCAACATGCATTCCATTTCATTTTTGATGAGTTCCAATTTTCTTAGATTCATGTCTTATACATTTCATGTTTCAATTATTAATGGATGTTTACAGCTGTTTCTCTTCATATTGAGTTGGGATCTTTCAACAAATCAAGTTCCCAAAGGCTTAACTCCATTGGCGTCATCATGGTCAACTCTGCTTGAGGAGGCAGCTCTTTCCCAGTAACATGTGAATTGCTTCCAACCTGAGGAGTTCAACTTCTGGACCTTTATCTGACAATATTCTGGTGCTATTCACCATGTTTCAATATTGAAAATTCTGGTGCTGACTGTGTTCCTTTGCTACTCATGAATTCTTCAGTGACTAAATATTCTGAAATAGTCTTTCTCTCCTTCTTCTTACTCTATCTTCAGCTGAAACCTATCCACCATGGGTGACCCAGCTGGAATTTAAAATACAAGAAACATAGCTTCCAGAATCAACAGCAATATGTAAGCCATCACAGTATGACAAACTGAGTGATGGAAATTATCCTATTGTAATTGTTGGACTGATGAATGATGACTGATTAAAATATAATAAGTTAGGATGTCATTTCCACTGGAATATATGACTTTTCCTGGATTTATAAGGGGTGGAGGAGAAGTGTATTGAACCTTTTAGGGTATCATCAGTTTTAACTCAAAGGTTAATGTTTACAGGTATTAATATCAATGTATATAAAACAGCAAAATGGAGGCACTTGTTTTTTCATTCCTTAAAGGCTTCTTTTTCTTTATGGATAGCAATATGATTTTTTATCCAGTTAGGTGCTCAGTGAATTCTCGTTGAATTTTAAACTTTTTGTGAAGAAAATACTTTAGAAATATATTCTAGTTTGTTTTCTTTACTTGTTTTCATATGTGGCTCCAAATTATTTAGGTGAGATAGTGAGTCAACTTTTCTGAACCAAAATATGAAGTGTGACAGTTACATATTTCAAAATAAAAACAATTTTAAAAATCTTCATACACATTAAAAGTAGTTACGTCATTGCTGTCATACTTACTAATTAAAGAAATATTATAAAATTAGGAAGAGACAGGTCCTAGAATAAAACTCCAGTTACACCCTGAACTCTGTTTATTTTTGCACATGACAGTTGTTGTTGTTTTTAAGTGCCCTTGGGTCAATTCCGACCTATAGCGACCCTGTATAGGGTTTCCAAGGAGCCGCTGGTGAGCTTGAACCACCGACCTTTGCAGTTCAAAAGACTTTGCAGTCTGACGCATTAGCACACAGCACCACACCAAGACTCCATACATGACAGTGATCTTTCCTTATAAATACACATTTCATTATAAATACACACCATCTATTGAAGAAGTTCTTGCAGTACTGTGTGTTAGGCATTGAGCTGCTAACCCTAAGATCAATGGTTCAAACTCACCAAGTGCACCTTGGGAGAAAAATGAGGTTATGTGATTCGTTTCAACGAGTCAGAATTAACTCAATTGCAGTGGGATGGTTACATATTAATCACTAGAGAAAATCATGGTTTGGAAATTAATAGCATCCTTTCTTTATGCTCTGTCACATTTTGAAAGTTCATCTGATTAATTTAATTGATTTTCTATGGAATTATATTAGGTAACAGTAGCTGTACATAGATAGGGAGAAAGTTCTGTAACCTCTAATATATTCTAGGTAATGTAAAAAACAAAAGTTAAATATGCAACAATAGCTTGCTTTTAACTAGCATAAGTTGCATTAACTTTTGTTCTTTAAGTGCTTGCTTCATACTTGTAAGATGCAGTAGGACATCCAAAGACAAACAACACAAAACATGCTTGGTTTACAGTGGAACTGAGGAAACAAATCAGAAATACATGACATCATGAGGTTTCCAAATAAGAACATATGTCAGTATATGAATATATATGACCACATATCAAAAAACACTATATTATTTAGATTTTAAATTCTTAAGTACTGGATTTGTGGAAGGCTGTGGTTTCCAGTGGTAGCTTTAAGCCCATTTTGAGTTTTGGTATAGATTCAGCCTTGAATGAGTTGATTCTGACCATTAACATACAATGTGTAAAGCTTTGCCCTCAGGGTGAGTCTGTTTAAAAGTAGATTAAATGAGGTGCTGTTAAGATTATATGTTGTTGCTGTTAAGTGCCATTGAGTTAGTTCCAACCCATAGTGACCCTGTATAGGGTTTCTGAGGAGCAGCTGGTGAGCTTAAACTGCCGACCTTGCAGTTCAAACGGCTTTGCAGTCTGGCACATTAACCCACATACAGGGTCGCTATGGGTTATAATTGACTTGTCAGCACTTAACAACAACAAAGAGCTGTAGGATAAGCATTGGACTGTTAACGTCAAGGTTGACAGTTCAAACCCACCAATCACTCCTAGGAATCCAATCCTATATGAAATCGACAGGACAGCACTTAACAATAACTACAAAACCAGCCTAAGAGAAGCCAGTCCCCAGAGAAACACATTATGCTTGGTAAAGTGGAAAGTCAGTGAAAAAGAGGGAGACCCCAAATAGTATGTACTGATACAATGGCAGCAAAACCTAGCTCAACCCTAATAATTGTGAGCTTGGCACAGGACCATGCAGTATTTTTTGTCGTTCCCAGGGCCACTAAAAATTGAAATTAACTGGATGGCATCTAACAGCAAGCCAGCCCAGAAGGTGCCATGGTGGTGTTAAGCAGTTTGAACAGGAAAGAGGAGTTGGCTATAAATAAATCACAGCAAATACCAGATGTGCTTCACCCAATCAGAAACCCCAAATAGAAGGCAGATTGGTAAAATGTACTTGCCCAATAATCGGACATGCACAGAGAAGACTAAGACTGATACTGACATGACTGAGGAATGTATATAATGCCACTATAATAAATCAGCATTGGTGTTTGCTCATGAGTACAATGATAACAGAGTGAATTATGAGAGAAAAAATGACATCTGATCCAAGAAGAAATGTCAAGTTATGGGCCTTAAATCATTATAGAAAAGTGTAGGGATCAGGAGATGGGAATCCACCCTGGTGGACAGCAGCATAAAAAGTGAAACCAGGAACTCACTCAGCATTCTTCTCATTCTTGAGGCAGCAACCTTGTCTAACTAAGAACTTATGCTTAAATAAGACTCCTTTCTTGCTTAACCTCTGTTTCACTTGTTTTTTCATGAGTGTGTTCTTGGAGGGATAGTGGGACCAGACCAGGACACTTCATCATGCTGTATAACATTTTTTGGTGCCAAAACTTTGGAACTTTCACATACTACCTGAGTAGAGCAACTGATATATCTGAGTCAGTGTTGAATTTCTCGGGGATCTTCTCTTTCCTTTGGTTGTATATTTCTGTTATTGAGCCCACTTCAAGGCAGACAAACATCATTTATATGAGTCTCTAGGTAGGTCCAGGAGTCTGAAGACTTAAGAGGTATTTCCTCCTTTCGGTCCAAGGCTTTGGACATTTCCACAAGAGTAGTAACCTAGTGCATGTGTTGCTGTGCTAAGAACAATTATGTGTAGGCACCTCAGGAAGACATCCCCTACCAGAGCATACTGCAAAAATCCAAAAGTTCTGGTCCACCAGGGCCCTCTTGTGTCTTTCTGGGTGGACGTCCCCACAGGGTATCTGGAAAGAACCAAGGTATTAAGAGTGAGGGAGCAACTAAGGGAGTGATTTCCCCTAGGAGTCCCAACCCATAACCAACACATCTCTGGACCCAAAATAAAATAGTAAGAGATCCTCTTCCTTGAAGACGCAGATAGATGTCACTATGATTTTGGAGCCATATTTGTTTGCCCACTGCTGCTCTAAACCATTGCCTTTTTCAAACAATGTGTCATGTATTTTGGGGGACTGCTTGGACAGACACTCAGAGGAAACAGACCCAAGCATCCCTCCCATTTTGTACTTAGTTTGGGCAGTAGGATCCCTTTGCCTTAGAAATCTATATGAGTTTTGGCGGGATTTCTGAGACATTTTTGCCTGTTTTTCCAAGTTTAAACTGAATTTGGATTTCAGTTTAGCCACAATCAGACATTTTTCACAGTTTGATGTGTAGAGAATTTCATCTGAAGCTTATATCACGAAATAAGAACAGGCATGAGAACACTGACCAATAGGTCTCTTTTTGCCATACTGTTTCTGACTCATTGCTGGCATTGGTCTTTATAAACTATGGAAGAAACAGATGGGTCCCTGGAAGGGGCACTCCAGCCACAGACCCAAGTAGTGAATTGCTCCCCTGTAAAATAGAGATCTAGAACCTCTGCAGGGAAGTCCCAGGAGATATCTGACCTCTCCCTGGAAAGAGGGAACTACTGCTAATATCCACATAAGAGTTCTGAAAATGGGGATGCCTTCCCAGAAACTGTTTTCTTGCCATAAGTGACATGAGACAACTGCCATATATTCCAGAAAAAATAACTGTGGGGTGCCTATTTGAAAAAAAAAAAAAAGGAAGAATCTTAATTTTGGCAGCCTATGGGGAAAAAAAAAAAAATAGAAGTTATTATTTTTCTCTAATATTGCCTTGTACCAATGGAGGACCAAGAGCAATAGCCAGTAAACAGAAGCTTAAATTACAACACATTTTTACAATTCAACCTATTCTATATAATATAATGGCAGAGGTCAGAGGTCCCCTATGTTTAAGCTTTTGTGGCCCTCAGAGAAGACACAGAATGATTCAAATGTTATTAGAAATGAGTCCTCTAAAAAACTGACTGAAAACAATAGCTAAAATTTAAGAACATGAGAAATTGCAACCGAGTCATAGTGCGCCTCTCTCAGACTGTTGACCTCTCTCTATTGTCTTATCTTTGCAAGAGGTCTCAGGGGGCAGCAGGTAACCTGTCAGGATCCATGTACCATTCTCTATGGCAGATTTGAAACAGTGCAAGGAAATCTAGGGAGATTATCAAAAAATCTTGCTAATTCTATTGAAGAATTCAAACAATTAACTTTTGATCTTACCTGGAAAGACATCTTAGTGGTCCTGTCTAGGTGCTTCATGGTGGATGAGAAAAACCGTATCTGGGTGGCTGCCCAAGCATATTGAGATAATGTACATGTTCATCAACAGACATTACCAGTTAGGGATTTGGCACTCCCCAATGCAAATCCCCAGTAAAATTACCAACAGGGACAAACAAGAGTAGCTGTAAAGAGTCACATGACACTCTGCCTTTCAGAGAATGAAGTAGATCCAGATTAAGCCTATCAATTTTTCTAAGTTGACAGAAGTAATTCAAGGGAAGGATAAAACCCCAGCCCTCTTTAAGGATCTTTGATTGAGGCTGTCACTAGGTTCCAGTTCATCCAAATCCATCATAGGTATGAATACTGCTTTTATAAGCCAGTCAATTCCTGACATCTGCAGGAAATTACAAAAACCAGTATTAGGCTACCAAACCTTCCCATCTAAACTAATGGGAGTAGTCACCACTGTCTACACCAATAAGGATACAGAGATGATAGGGAAGAGCCACCAAAAGATTAAGCTTCTTCCAAGAGCTTAAATAGCTTAGAACTGAATCACTTACTCTGACCCCAACAAGAAGATGGACAATTGCTTCAATTGTGGAAAGACAGGACACCATCACATGCAACACCAAACCCAGATGAAAGAGCAGCAGGTCACTAAAATACCGTGCCCTCAATGTGGTTAAGTCTGGGCATTGGGCTTGTGACTTGCCAGCGTTCTTCAGGGAACATCATAAAAGTCACAAGAATTTCTTGACCTCTGAAGAACCTGAGGACTGCAAGGGCCTGGGGTTGGAAATGGATCTTACACCCATCATTTAGATCTCTTATGAGGAGCCCTGAGTCATTGTGGATATGGTTGGCAAGTTTATTCAATTTTTAGTAGACACTCAAGCCACTTAGAAACCTTTAGTGGCCCTCTCTACCCTTGTTGTCACTGACAGCACTTCTATAAAAAGGAGACAATCTAGTTTGCTAGATTTAGAGTGTGTAGGGGACATTCCCCTCATTGAGGAAATAGAAAGCCTCAATTTCAGGAACATATATTGTTGAAAAATGAATCAAATAATTTTTTCTTGTTTTAGTAAAGCACCCAAGTAGTCTGATATGACCATCAACAAATAGTAACTAAATCCATAAACTCAACCTAGGAAAATGGATACTTTCAACCAATTTCATTTACATGGGTGGACTTCAATTGAGCCCAACACCAAAAACTTTCAATGCAACTTTTCATGCTTTATGAAGGATAACTCCTCATAAACATACAATTTCACAGAAAATGGATGCACAGTGGGATCAGGTTATGATTCTTAATATAATTGGGTGCAGGGTCTAAACTGTACAAATTCATTCCCCTTATGGCTGGGATCCTGATGAGTAATCATGACTACCTGGGTTATGCATAAAAGCTTGAAAAAAATTAAAATCTATCCAAATATTTTATTATCCAACTTTCTAGGCACTCTGGTTTAGGTCCTGATAATTCCAGTAACTGGTGAAATTAATCCTCCTTATTGAGTTTGGAAGAAGGATTATGGTTTCTCTGCCAAGGTAAGAATAATAGAATGCAGACATTCTTGTGTCTAAAGGCAACGCAAGCGTGGCGAGCCTGTACTTTAGGATTTGTGAACCCTATATCTGGGAATTTCAAATAGTCCAAGATCTGAGACTTGCCCCATCCCCAATACACTTCCCCAAAGAAGAAAAAGGGAACTTCACACCTTTATAATCTGGGGTGTAAACACTCTACTGGTTAACAAATCCATTGCACATGGAATTATGAATAATCATGTAACCATCCAAATATTTAATTAATGGTGATGGAACTGGAGGATGATTATCAGAATATTCAATTACTGAGAACATTCAAATATCATTAGACTTACTGGACAATCTACTCACTTTAACAATCTACTGGCCAAAGAGGGAGGGGTCTGTGCACTTACTAATGCAGTTACACTTACATAAATGTAACAGGGGAAATTCAACTCAGAGTTCAACAATTCCAGAAAACAAAGTGGCTAGAAGAACAGAGAAATGTCTTCACTCAGGATTTTTGGTCAAAATTTAAAACATATTTTCCCTCCATAACCTCACTAAGACCATTGCTGGGACCCTTAGCTCCTACATTATTTATACTTATGATTGTGCTTTTTATATTATATTTACCAAGCATTTATAGTACCATGATACTTGAAGATTTTTGGAGACATATATTACTAACCTAAAGGTATGTTCCTATTTCCCATAATATAATAGATCAGGCTGGACAAGCCTTCCAACTTCAAGCTCTGTTACCATTCCCTATTTTCTTTCATAGAACTATGAGCATCAACAACCAACAATTCTATCATGGATCTGTGGTAAGCTTCACTTACACATAAGAGGGAATGAAAACTCTGCCACCCTACGATACCTGCTTTAAACAGGAAGAAGCAAAGAAGAAGTCATTGTCCATAATCCTGAAACATCATGATTCTTTTAGGGAGGAATGTTACGGAAGCTAGAATAAGAAAAAGTGGTTGGCTACAAATCAATCACAGCAAATACTGGATGTGCTTCATCAAATCAGAAAGTCTAAATAAAAGATTGGTGAAACAGACTTTCCCCTAAATCAGACATGCAAAGAGAAGACAAAGGCTGACTTGATGTGCCATAGGAACTAATCCTCCTCAAAGTAGAATTTACTGAGATAACTCAAAAAGAGTAAAGCTGTTGGGACACTCATTTGCTGATGGGGCACAACTCAAAAGAAGAGAAACAGCTGTAAACATCCATTAAAAATGGGAATGTGGAATGCTGCTTAAAGCAAAGCTGACTTAAAATACTTGCTTATAAAGATCAAAGGCCACAGCATTCTGTATGGGTTGCACCTCAATGTAAAGAAAACAAAAATCCTCACCACTAGACCAATAAACAACATTAAGATACATGGAGAAAAGATTGAAGTTGTCAAAGACTTTATTTTGCGCTGATCAACCATCAACACTCATGGAAGCAGCAGTCAAGAAATCAAATGATGTATTGCATTAGATAAATCTGCTGCACAAGACCTCTTTAAAATATGAAGAGTAAAGATAACAGTTTGAGGACTAAGGTACTCCTAGGCCAAGCCATGGTATTTTCAATAAGCTCATTTGTTATTGTTAGGTGCCATCAAACTGGTACCGACTCATAGCGACCTTATGCACACCAGAATGAAACACTGCCTGGTCCTGGGCCAACCTCACAATTGTTGCCATGCTTGAGCTCATTGATACTGCAACTTTGCCAATCCATCTCGCTGGGGTCTTCCTCTTTATTTCTGACGCTCCACCTTATCAAACATGATATCCTTCTCCAGCGACTGGTCCCTCCTTACAATATGTTCAGAGTATGAGAGACCAAGTTTGGCCATCTTGGCCTCCAAGGAGCACTCTGTCTCCACTTTTTCCAGCACAGATCTATTGGTTCTTTTGGCAGCCAATGGTACTTTAATATTCTCCTCCAAACCATAACTCAAATGCGTCAATTCTTCAGTCTTCCTTATTCACTGTCCAGCTTTTGCATGGATATGAGGTTGTTGAAAATACTATGGTTTGGGTTAGGCGCACCTTAGTCCTCAAGTTGATATCTTTGCTCTTTCATGCTTCAAAAGGTCTTGTGCAGCAGATTTGCCTAATGCAATACATTGTTTAATTTCTTGACTGCTGCTTCCATGAGCGTTGATGGTTGATCCAAGAAGAATGAAGTCCTGTCAGTCTGTTTTACTATGGTGTCTTGTGAGTTTCTGTGATGCTGGAAGCTATGCCAAGGGTATATTAAATACCAGCAGGGTCACCCATGGTGGATAGGTTTCAGATGAGCTTTCAGATAAAGACAGCTAGGAAGGAGAGACAAACTACTTCCAAATATTTAGTCACTGAAAACCTTACGAATAACCTCATATGCATGTAAAATATTCACAGTGAATAAGAAAGACTATAGAAGAATTGATGCATTTGAGTTATGGTGTACAGGAATATTAAAAGTAGCAAAGTATCTGTATGGAGGCCTGGAGCTCACCCTAGAAGAAAACAGCACAAAAAATGAAATCAGAAACACTCTTGGCACTCTCCTCATATATGAAGTAGGAGCCCATTCTTACTCTAATAAGAACATCTATGCTTAAATAAACCTTATTTGCTTATACCTCTGTCTGAGTGCTTCTTTCTTGTGGGTATTGATTGTTCCTACACCCAACTGAATCTTCAGAGAAATAGTAGGGCTGGACCAGGATGCTTCATCCTCACTGCAACATTTGCACTGCAGGCTAGATGTTGTAATGCTAACCACAAGACAGGTGGTTCACATCCACCAGCTGCTGTGCTGAGAAATATGATGACATCTGCCCCATAAAGGTTTGCAGGCTTGAAAAGCCTTTATAGGGTCACTACAAGTTGGAATAAACTTAATGGCATTGGCTGTTTGGTTTTATTCAGTCCAGAATGGGACAGTCTTTGCTTTAGGAGACTTGTTTGACTGTGCTTTTAGTGATTTACATGGGGGTTTTAAAAAGTTCTTGGAAATTTTTAATTATCTTTTTATTCCATTTATCCATGAACTTTTTGAAATTCTGCTACAGACGTGTGTCACCTAAAGTTTATGAATGCCAGGGCTGCATAGTCTTGAGTCATATCCTGGCCATCATGTAGCCAGGTGGTCCATAGGTACTAGAATCAATCCTGTAAACTTTTCTAATCTGAAACTGTGTATGGATCCCTATCATAGCCCATTTCCTATTGTTGTGGTTCTGCCTTTGACAGTGATGAAGTTGTCTCTAGTCATGATATTGTGATGATTCCCTTTGTTTTTTATCATCTTTAATCATCTACATGGCCATGAATCCTTTGAATATCATTATGGTCGCATGCTGATATTCTCCCTCATCCAGATACTTTGTATTTTTCTTGTTTAATGCTTAATAAATTATTCTTTATAGAATATGTTTGAATTTGTGGGATTTTTGATTCACAAGAGGGGTTGCTTGATGTAAACTGTAAAACTGTAATGGATAGTGTAGTGTGAGAGATCTATTTTGAAATATCAATATGTCCAGTCAGAGTCGACTGTATGTGCTGGGGGTATCAAGTGAGTATCTCTGATTAATAATTTTTATTTCTCATTAAGAATTGTTGAGAAATTATAATTATAGATATTATAATTATAGATAAGATTATTAAGAAATTTTATCTCTTTTTACGAATTATTGAGAATTTATACTAGAGGATTTTCTAAGAATGAAAGAGTAGTACAGCTAAACCAATTTCTACCCATTACAGTGTCCTAGTGTGGCACTGTGGGTTAATGTACCAGACAGCAAAGCCATTTGAACTGCAAGGTTGGCGGTTCAAGCTAAACAGCTGCTCCTAGGAAACCCTATACAGTGTCACTAAGGGTCAGACCCGATTTGATGGCACATAACAAAAATAATAATGAGACAATAGTTGTTGTTGTTGTTTTTAAGTGCTGTTGAGTCATTTCTGACACATAGCAACCCTGTTCGGGATTTGTAAGGAGCAGCTGGTGAGTTTGAACTGTCAACATTGCAGTTCACAATCCAGTGCTGATTCTACAGCACCATGCTAGGAGTTCTACATACTAGTAAATCACAGGGGGCTTCAGCATTTCAAATTCTAAAACTTGGGTTCCTTTAGAATTAGGTGCTAATGTTAAATATTGTTTTATAGATATATATTTTAATAGGTACACATTCTTTTGCAATGTTGTAATACTTTAGGTCAGTCATACTAACTCAAAGAGCAATTTAACAGAAAAAAAATTATTATCTGAGTCCCCAAAGTTCTGAAACCAAATAAAGAGCATGTTGTTGTT
>NW_006408671.1:8117812-8133911 GCF_000296735.1 Chrysochloris asiatica | reverse complement strand
ATGGAGAAGTTTATAAAGTTCAGACGAGTATATTTCTCCTATCTATACAATGAAAAGTTAGACTGATCTAGGGGGAAAAACACTTACGTTGATAGCAAAATACTTTCTAGCCCACATAAGTAATCTGCAATCACTTTCTAGGAAAAAACTTTATAGCCACATAAGTCAAAGTTATACAGACATTATATATATATATATACCATTGGTATTCATTTTTTTCAAATTGAGCAAAAGTGCAAAGTTTTACTTTTTTGTACATTTCAAAACTTTACTTCTATTAATGATTTTTCCTGTCCCAAACCATCCCATTACCAAGATAGGAGCTACTACCTCCATAAATATACCTCCATGAAACAGGGGTGAGAAAAAAACACTTACATTCTAGTCACCTTCCTTTTCCTTAGACTAAGCCAAGAATCCATTAAAAGTCAGAACAGTAATAAAGGACTCAATTTCTTTTTTCTTCAAATACAAAAACAAAGAAGTAAAAGGTATTCAAATGTTAGTAACCAAACAGGCTTTTAGAGCATCTCATTCTACCAAGGAAGTGTTAGACCAGAAAAGAAGCTCCCTGAGAGGAACTCGTTTTAGCAAAATTATAGCTTAAATTATTACTGTACAGATGATACCTAACAAAGGCAGAAAGAGTTCATTTTTCTTCTTCTTTCAGAAACCTTTGTAAAGCTAGTGTACAGTGGATTACAGGTGTCATATAATGGACTGTTAAACATTCACCATATTGATCAATCATGTTTACTTGAAGTTCTTAACATTAGAAAAAATATTTAAATGGGAGTAAAACACTCAGTAAGCAACCATTTTATTTCTTCTCTTCTCTGATCCTAGCTACATATGCTAGTTGTAGTAGATTATACGGATTTCAGCTAAAATTTGTAAAATATTCAAAAGGCTGCTACAGTTCCAAGAAGAGAAAACAGCTATGCATAAATAAACTATAATAGTAAATGTAAGTACAGTGTGGTTCTAATTTTCTTTCATAGTCTCTCAGACAACCACAAATAACTATAAATATGCAAAAAAATATAAAAGTCTATAAAAATGATTTAAAATTTTGAAATCTCAAGTTTCCTTCAATCAGGCCAGAAATTATTCCCAAAAGTATGATCACAGTTCAATGAGTGGACTGTTTACGTTTAGGACAATGCAAAAAAAGACCCATATAACTTTTTTTAATATTAATTTACTCAATATACTGTAAATAGAAATGGTGATAACAAAGGAAGCAAAAATAAGCTCTCAAGTGAAATTTCTAGAAGCTCATGAAAACCATATCATCCTGTATTGCAGATGCAAAAGGAAAACCCGTTCTAATGGGGTTAAGAGTACTCTAGTTATTTTTGTTTATTTGGTAGTGCAAGATGTTTATGTCACTTGCCATATCACAGTTAATCCATAGGAGATGCTGGTGAATCTTGCCCATTATGAAGACTGGTTGGCTTTCCTGATAAATTTTTGTTGTTGTTGTTAAGTGCCGTTGAGTTGGTTTTGGCCCATAGCGACCCTGTATAGGGTTTCCGAGGAGCAGTTGGTGAGCTTGAACCACTGACCTTGCAGTTCAAACGGCTTTTCAGTCTGGCGCATTAACCCACTGTACCACACCAAGACTCCAATGACATTATAGAAGGAGTTTCAGGTTCTGATATCTTTATCTCTATTTTATATTATCTCTGTCTCCAGGATATTTTTCTCAGTGTTATTTAGTTCTTGTTGGACTAGAGCTCTCCTCTCCTTTTTCCAGGCAAAGCGATAGATATGAAGGCAGAGTAAGAGATGCCTAGGTCCTGGAGTTCTGAACATGTCCCTAACAAGAGTCACCTTGAGTTGGAAGTGGCTAGAATGACTCAACTGCACGTAACAACACTGAAGACAATACCATCTAACTCCAAGTAAATAACTCAGAGAGTATTTCAGCACCAATCCAAACCTATAGTGAGAAACCTTACCACTTCAGAGAATCTCAATGACTCAAGTTTCAATGAGTAAAATGGAAAGCTCACCAACTAAATTCAAGTTTCCTCTGATTTTCTCTTTTATGTAGTGGCTTTTAAATTTTTGGTGCATTCCTCAAGCTATTAAAAACTTCAGCAAGTAACTTCATCAACTTTTCCCCAGGTAAATTAAATGCAAGAGTTAGCTCATTCAATTTCAAGTCTTTGTCTGGAAACATTTTGCATATAATCAACCTACCATCTTCTCTTAGCAAATACTGTGGAAACAGCATGCTTAAGATTGCATCCTATTTAAGGTTCTCTTATATCTTGCCCTTGCAATTTCTACCTTTTGTAAAAATGTCCTTTTCATGGAGTCTTTAATTTACTATATAAATTATTATTTTACCTCTCTTTATTCAGGTTCTTCTCTAGTCAGGTTTGTCCTCATTCCATTTATGATTCTAAAAGACTTGTCAACATTTTCTGTCATTTCTTTCTCTATGTTTAAATTTAATCCTGTGATAGTCTGAATTTTCTCTTGAAACCTTCAATAAAAAATTCAACACCCAGAATTACTTCATTTCCAATGATTTCCACATGTGACAATTATACTTTGGGAATATCTCTTCCCCAATTAAACTTTTTTTTTTTTTCTCCTATCAAAATTTCCCTTTCATAGAAACCTTGCCGAATGGTGAAGTTGTGCCACATTCCCATTATTTCAAAGAATAAAAACAAACCAACAACAAAAAAAATAAGCAGGAAATGACCATATTAGACTTGTGGAATCTGTGATGAACAGCTGCAAGATCATGACAACTGAGCATTGGCTTGCCAGATGGTAGGAAAACTCTGAGACTTTTATTTTAATAACATCTTTAAAATCACCCCGGTACTCACTAGACAACATGTGAGAAGTGGCAGCTGCATTTTCAACCTAGGAATTATTTACACTGGTAAGAAGAACACACATAGCTATGGAAATGTGGTGTTTGCCCCTTTGAATCAGTTGAATGACTATCTAAAAGACTAATTAAAGTTTCATGTTAATCTTTGTTTTATGTTAATCTTTCACTAAACTGATGCATCACTGAAAACTCTCACTCATCTATGCCACAGAATTTGGAAGACATCTACCTGGCCAACCAATTGGAAAAGATCCAAGTTTTTTCCCATTCTAAAAGAAGGTTACCCAAAGGAATGCATAAATCATCAAACAATACAATTAATACCACATGCAACTAAACTTTAGCTGAAAATAATTCAAAAGTTGTTGCAACAGTATATCAACAGTGAGCTGCCAGAAATTCAAGCCATATTCAGAAGCTGGCATGTAAAGTGGGATTGACTGCTATTGTTAGCTAGATCTTAATTAAAAGTAGAAAATATCAAAAATATATTTACTTGTGCTTTCTTGACTATATAAAGACTTTTACAGTAGAGATCATTGCAAGAAATGGATAACATTTTGAAGAGTAGGTTTCCAGAACACTTACTTGTATCCATGAAGAAACTACACAAAGACAAAGAGGCAGACCTTCAAACAGAACAAGGTGATATGGAACAACATAAAATCAAGAAAGACGTGTGCCAGGGTTGTAGTCTTTCACCATACATATTCAATCTGTTGCTGAGGAAATACTCTGAGGAACTGGATTGTATGAAGAAGAATGTGGCAACAGGATTGAAGGAACACTCGTTAACAACCTGAGACATGCAGATGACCCAACCTTGCCTTCTGGAAGCAAGGAGGACTTAAAAAACTTACTGATGGAGATCAAAGACCACAACCTTCACTATGTATTACACAGCAATGTAAAGAAAACACAAATACTCACAACTAGACCAATAAATAACAGCCTATTAAATCAAGAAAAGATCGAAGTGTTTAAGACTTTATTTTGCTTGGATCCTCAATCAATACTCATGGATGCAACAATCAATAAATCTGATGATGTATTACATTATACAGATCTGTGACAAAAGAAGTTTAGAATGTTAAAGAGCAAAGATGGAAGTTTAAGGATTAAGATATGTCTGACCTAAGCCATGATATCTTTCAATAGCCTCATATATGTGAAAGTTGGACAACGAATAATGAAGACTGTATAAGAATCAACATCTTTGAATTATGATGTTGGCAAATAATTTTGAAAATACCATAGGCTGCCAGAAGAACACAAAACTTGTTCTTGGAAGTACAACCAGACTGTTCGTTAGAAGCAAGAATATTGAGACTTATTTTCTTGTATTATAGAGATGCTATCTTCAGGTCACTGGAGAAAGACATCATGCTTGAAAAAGTGGAATTTCAGTGGCAAAGAATATTGGAAGTACTGTGGACTGTCAGAAGAACCACCAAATCTTTCTTGGAAAAAGTACAACCAGAATCTTCTTAGAAGCGAGACTGTTGGAATTTGGTTCCTTGTGCTATGGACATGTTATTAAGAGGGACCAGTCACAGAAGAAAGACATCATGCTTGGCAAAGTGGAGAGCTAGCAAAAAAGAGGAAGACCCCTCAATGAGATGGATTGACATAGTGACAGCAACAATGGGTTCAAGTGTAACAACAATTGTGAGGATGGTGCAGGACAAGCAGTGTTTCATTCTGTTGTGCATAGGGTCGCTATGAATTCATACTGACTCGGTGATACCCAACAACAACAGCAGCATAGCTAGAGAATAAATACAGAAAATCAAAGAATATTTAATGCATTTGGATTATGGTGTTTTCCAATATTGAATATAACATGGATTTCCAGAGGAATAAATAAACTGCCAATATTCCTCTGTCAGTTTGTTGTACTGTGATGGCTTGCATGTTACTATGATTCTAGAAGTCAAACAACTAGTGTTATAAATCCCAGAAGGGTTACTCAAGGTAAACAAGTTTAACCTGAGTTTACAGACTAAGACAGATTAGAAAGAAGGAAAGGCAGACTACTTTAAAATATTTACTAACTGAAAACCTCATTAATAGAAGTGAAACATTGTCAGCATCAGAATATTTAATATCAAAACATGATGAAGCAATCCAGAATGTTATCAGATATACTGCTGGGAGAGGAGTCCCTTAGGTGGGGAGGTACTCAGAATACAACTAAGGAATGGAATAAAGCTTTCGGGACCTTCATTAAGTGATGGTGCAAAACTCAAAATGAGGAGAAACAACTGTAAACATCCATTAATAATTGGAGCATGGATTGTCAATCTAGGAAACTGGAGGCTGTCAAAAATGAAATGGAATGCTTAAACTTTGATAACCTATGCTTAGTGAGCTGAAATGGACTGGTGTTGCTCATTTAAAATCTGATAATAACATGGTTTACTATGATAAGAATGACAAATTGAAGTGGAATGGCATCAAATTCATCATCAAAAGGAACATTCCAAGATTTATTTTAAAGTACAGAACTGCCTGTGATAAGATAATATCTATATGAATACAAGTAAGAACAGTTAATCCAAATATTAGTCAAATGTACACATGAACCAAAAAAAGCCAGTAATGATTAAATTGAATTATACCAATATCTTCAGTCTAAAATTGACCAAATATAGAATCAAGATATATTGATAATCACTGGTCCTTGGAATGTAAAGGTTAGAAACAGAAAGAAAGGAGCAGTAGTTAGAAAACATAACCTTGGTGATAGAAATAATGCTGGAGATTTCATGATAGAACTTTGTAAGACCAATAGCTTTTTCGTTGCAAATGCCTTTTATAAACAACATAAAAGATGACTATACACAAAGAGCTTACCATATGGAACACACAGAAATAGCTTTGGAAACAGGCAGTAGAAAACTCCATATCAGCAGCCAAAACTTATTTTATGGTAGACTATGGAACAGACTATCAACTGATCAGCACGTTTAGGCTGAAGTTGAAGAAAATTAGAACAGGCCCATGAAAGCCAAAATACGACCTTAAATATACCCCACATAAATTTGGAGATAACTTCAAGAACAGTTTTGATACATTAGATGCTAATATACGAAAACCAGAAGCGTTCTGGGATGACATTAAGAACGTCAAACATGAAGAAAACAAAATGTCATTTCGAAGACAAATAAAAAGTAAAAGACCAAAATGGATTTCAGAAGAGATTCTGAAACTTACTCTCCAGCATAGAGTTGTTAAATCAAATGGAAGAACTGAGGAGGTAAAAGACTTGAACAGACTATTTCAAAGGATAGCTTGAGAAGACAAACTCAAATATTATAGTGAAGTGTGCAAAGACATGGAGCTAGAAAACCGAAAGGGAAGAACAAACTCAGAATTTCTCAACTTAAAGAACTTAAGAAAAAAATCAAGCCTCAACTTGCAATATTTAGGTACTCTATTTGCACAATAAGGAGCTCTGTAGCATACTGGTTATAAGCTGCGCTGCTAATCGCAAGGTCAGTAGTTCAAAACTATGAGCCGTTCTACAAGAGAAAATGAGACTTTTTGCTCTTGTAAATATTTACAGCCTTGGAAACTCTATACAGGGTTGCCATGAGTCTGAACTGATTCCACAGCACACCACCACCACCACCACCATTGGCACATTATTGAATGATGCAGAAAGCATCAAAAGAAGACAGAAGGAAAACACAGAGTCACTGTACCAAAAAGATATGGTCAATGTTTAACCATTTCAAGAGGTAGCACATGATCAAGAGCCAATGACACTGAAGGAAGAAGTACAAGGGACACTGACGACATTGGCAAAGAACATGGCTCTGGTAACTGATGGAATACAAATTGAAATATTTCAACAAAATGATGCAGCACAGGAGGCACTCACTCATGCACACCAAGAAATTTAAAATACAGTTTCCTTGCTAACTTACTGGAAGAGATCCATAACTGTGCCCATTTCAAAGAAAGGTGACCTAACAAAATACAGAAATCATCAGACAATATCATTAATATCACCTGCAAGTAAAAGTGTGCTAAAGATAATTCTAAGATGGCTGTAGCAATGCACTGAAAAGTAGCTGCCAGAGATTCAGCCTGGATTCAGATTGGGATGTGGAACTAAGAACATCATTGTTGACATCTAATGCATCTTGGTTGAAAGCAAATAATAGAAGAAAGGTTGTGCTTTATTGACTATGCAAAGACGTTTGATTGTGTGGATCATGACAAGTTAAGGACAACCTTGCATAGAATGAGTATTCCAGAGCACTTAATTGTGCTCATGAGTTACCTGTAAATAGACAAAGAAGCAGTTTTTGAATAGAAAAAGGGACACTAAATTGTTTAAAATTAGGGAAAGTGTGCACCTAGGTTGTACTCATTTACCATACTTATTCAATCTGTATGCTGAACAAATAATCTTAATAGCTGAATTGTATGAAGAGAAACCATGGCATCAGGAGTGGAGGAAGACTCTATGATATATAAGCGATACAACCTTGCTTGCTGAAAGAGAAGAAAACTTAAAATTCTTACTGTTGAAGATCAAAGACTTAGGTATGCAATACACCACAATGTAAAGAAAGCAAAAATAGTCACAATAAATAACATCAAGATAAATGGAGAAAAGATTGAAGTTGTCAAAGACTTCATTTTGCTTGAATCAACCATCAACATGCATGGAAGCAGCAGTCAAGAAATCAAATGATGTGCTTCATTAGGCAAAATTGCTGCACAAGACCCCTTTAAAGTGTTCAAGAACACAAATGTCAGTTTGAGGACTGGTGTGCACCTGACCCAAGCCATGGTATTTTCAATAGCCTCATAAGCATGTGATAGATGAACAATGAATAATGAAAACCATAGAAGAATTGATGCATTTGAGTTATGGTTTTGGAGGAGAACATTAAAAGTACCTTGAACTTCCAAAAGAATAAACGCATCTGTTTTGAAAAAAGTACAGCCAGAGTGCTCCTTAGAAGCCAGGATCGTCAGACTTTATCTTTAATACTTTGGACAGATTATGAGAAGGAACCAGTTCCTGGAGAAGGACAGCATGCTTGGTAAAGTGAAGGGTGAGTGAAAAAGAGGAAGACCCCCAATTAAATGAATAGGCACAGTGTGCTTAATCCATCTCGTTGGGGGTCATAACAATTGGGAGCTTGGAGTAGGACAAGCAGTGTTTTGTTTTGTTGTGCACATTATTATTTGAATCAGTACTGACTGGACGGCACCTAACAACAGGAACAACAACAACAACCACACAAACAAATAAATCTGTTGTGAAAGAAATACAGCCAGAATGTTCCTTATGAACAAGCATGATGACTTTGTCTCATGTGCTTTCGACATTTTATCAATAAGACCAGTCCCGGTAAAGGACATCATGCTTGGCAAAGATGAGGGTCCATGAATAAAATGAGACACTAGTGGAGACTGATGTGGTGAGTTCAACAATGTTCTCAAACACAATAAGGACTGTGAGTATGGTGCAGATCTGGGCAGAGTTTCCTTTGTTGCACGTACGGTGTCTACAAGTCACAACTACAACAGTACCTAACATAAGAACCACCACCATAATTATGAAAACATTAAAACCATTTATTGTATTTATTGCTTCTCTTCATCCATTTAAAAAATATCAGCATTGCCCAATAACCTCCTTATCTCAACATTTTAATTTTACCATATTTGCATAATCCTTTTGCTCATACATTAGCATTCATAGATCCCAGAATTAAAACATGGTCATCTTTGTAGGATTCATTATTCTGTTTACCATAGTGTGTATTCAGTGAGATCGAAAGAAAAAAAAAAAAAAGTTATACTGCTGTTCCTCCAACTCCAATAGTCTTCTCCAAAATTCTCCTTTGAACTATTAGGCTTTTTTACTTTAACTAGATACTTATCTAAACCTGGAATTTTGAAGGAAAATTAATCTAGGTTATGACAATTGTATCATACTTCCTTCAAGTCAAATTTTTTTCTGATTTAGTGTCGGATAGTTTACTTCATCATAGTTTACACCAGAATTTACTTTAAACAGGCATAAAAAGAATGAGATACTACTATGTGACAGTGCCGTATACATCTATGTGTATATTATATGTTTACATGTCTTTGACTGCCATGTGATTAAGGTCCTTTACATAAGATCATAATTGGTACATATGAATAAAGCAAGCAGAGTGATCAAAGTTGCAAGTCACTAAAAAAATGACAGAAAAAATCATTTCATCTTCATGTGGCTAGTAGATGATTGACATTAGAGAAACCATGCTTCCTGTGTCTGGTCTGAATTAAAACTCTTCTAAAGAAGGACATGGCAAGTCATTCAGGCTTGCACATTCTGTAATTTCTTTTATTATAACCTGCACAAAGTCAATGTAGCTAGAAAGCAATACACAGGCTTTCAGAAACTACAAAGTCTAACAGCTGGTCTCAATTATCCTCATTACAGTGCAACCCTATGCACAAATGCTCAGCTTTCTATTTAAGTTAATGATTTAAAATAAGAATGGATTCCTTATAAAATTTTGGAAAATGCTAAAGTCAGTACATACATTTATTTCTGCTAACGTTTAACTTTATACATATGGCCATATGCATGAATGAAGCAATCCAAATAAGAATATATCTCAGCTGGCCAAACAGAAGTCTTTTTAACATTAAACTAAACAGAAAATGTAGTAGTTAAAAAATAATTTCGTGCAGCAAATAAAAATGCTTTTAAAATGACGAAATCTTAAGAGAATAATTTAACAACTAAATCAGGCAATGTTGCATTACACGTAGAAGCAGATAGTTCCCTTTTATGTCAGCTGAGCAAGACTAAAGAGATTTGGCTTTTCTGACTCCTGTGACCTTTATCAAAATCATACACTGTCTCTTTAATACATCATATGGAACTAGTAATAACAAACACAAATGCTGAATTCACCTTAATCTGAGATTTTAAAAAATCACAACTTTTCATATTCTTGGCTTGATATTCTAAGACCATTTTTAATGCTACAGTTGACTTAGTTATTTGGAATTAGTGACTTTGTTTGAACCAATATGCCATTCATATTACCTGCATTAATGAATGAAATGTATCATGACTCAATCTCTTTTGACATATAAATAGATTAAGCAAGTGAGCAGAGATCAGAGAGACATACTACTACCAAGAAGAGCTGGGAGCAAAGTGTGCTATTTAGACTCAAACTTTCCACTGGGAAACTCCTAGACCCAGAAAAAGATTGCAATCAGACACACGGACCTCTACAAGTCATGTCAATGCCATAGGCATTGAAAGTAATGAGGACATTACTCTAGTACTTTCACAGAGAGAAAATATTCTTCTAGAGTTGGTATCCTGACATTGGACTTGCAGCTGCTAAAGTGTGAGAATAAATTTGTTTACTAAAGCCATAATCTTGTGTTATTTGTTATGGAATTACTAGATAACTAAGATATATGACCATTTGCTTAGTTTAAGAAGATATACAAACTCTGAGTTAGTGACAAAATGATAGTAAAAGGAATCTTCTTATTAAATGAGCAACTTATGGATAAATAAAGGAGAAGCAACATGGTTCAATGAAATTGAAACACTGACCATCTTTAAGAAACAAATCAATATGAAAAAGAGCAGGACACATTTTTGTAATATTAGGAGTTCTAAAATCCCCCTTTTTTATAAGTAGTTACCATTTTAAACAAATGTTTTTAACTGAGGGGGTGGGTATTTAAGTAGGTAAGCAAGGGCAAAAATGTGTAGTTACAGTTATATAGCATAGAAATAATGATAGATGGGTTGTGTAAAAATGTTCCTAATGTTAATTGTGATTTATTAGTTTGCATAGTCTGGGAAAAAAGGAGACATAATAGTCAGGCCTTTTTTCCAGACAGATTTTAGTGACTATTAATTTGGAGGCCAGGAAGTGAAAATAAATTACTTGAAAGCAAATGGATTCCCATTTGTCTGGTTTGGGCTTTTTTTCCATTTGCACAGTTTAAATCAGCATAATAGACCATGTTAATATGCTTTCTTTTTGTATGAAACTTTGTTAAACTGAATGCATGATTATTTATCAAAGTCTAATTATCTAAACTTTATTTCAGCATTTCACTGACATCTCACTATTGACAAATAGCACTGACATGTTCCAAGAATTCAATTTAGAAGGACTTCTACCATCCAATTGCAGCACATTCATGCCTGATAGAAATGACTTCTCCAATATCTCCAATACCTGCAGTGCTCATTTATCTGAGACTGCCAGACAAATGTCATTGCTAAGACTGGGAATGTTTGGGGGACATTTTTCTGAATTACTGAATTGTGGCTTAATTTTCATAATTGTTTTATAAAATGTTTTAATTTACCAATATAGTTTCATAGAATAGATTGTTAGCTACACTTTATCTCTTCTAATTTTAAGCTGATCTAAACCTGAATTGTAACTAGTATTCCTACAACTATATGTTCTTAAGATCTGTGAAACTCATGGTAACTCTGAGAATTGCAAAGAAACTTCAGTCATCAGTGAAATATTTCATTATGCAAGAGAAGTGTAAACTTAATGATCTATTTAAAATTCACTATCAGAAATATTTCAAGTTGATAGAAAAGTTCCTAATATTTCATATTGGTATAGTTCAGTAATAAATGATGACTCAACTTCATACTGATATGTCAAACATAATATTTAATACTCTTCTGGGAAGATAATTTTAAAGTATAAATCAAAATAAAAATAAACAACAGTGTTTCACTTGAAAATCATAAATAACTGTCAAGTATCAATGAATGGTTTCATATAGAGAAGTCAAATATTGATAGATGAGGTGACTTGCACATTTATTATTGCTGTTTTCAAATCTGTTCATGTTTAGAAGGCTCTCAATGTGATCAATAAACAACTAAATAGGGTAGTCAAGATACTCTGGACTTTTTTTTTTTTTTTTTTCTTACCAACACTGTTCTCTTCTTCAGTTCCTATTACAAACTTTTCTTTTTCTCATTTTTGATATGTTTCAAACAAACTCTTAGACTCACTATATAAATAAAGGAAATGGAACATGCCTTTGACTTGTGTAGAACGTAGAATCATTTAGGTGGGGGAATTGTTTTTGTTAAGTGCTGTTGAGTTGGTTCCAACACACAACAACCCTGTATAGGATTTCTGAGGAGCAACCGGTGGGTTTGACTAGCCATCCTTGCTGTTAGCACTCTAGTGCTTATCCTACAGCAGTGTACCAGGATTCCAGTTGGGGGAATACCACCTATTATTTAGGTTTAAAATAACTGAAGTTTTAGAGAAACTAAGTGATTTTTAATAAGTTACCATGTGAGATTTAGATTGATTATTAAAGTTGCCTTTCCATTATGACAAACATAATCAAAGCTGTAACGATAAATCTAGGGTGCATGGAGGAGAGAAGTTGCCTGCACACAAAGTGTCTTCAGTTGCTCAGAAACACGCACTGTTTATATAGCTTACTGCAAAGAAAACTTTCAATTTAAAAACAAGCAAAAATCTATCATGGTTAGAAAAGAGTTTGTTTAGGAATATTCAATTAATGAATACTTAAATAATTGTCATGTGGGACCTTCATGATTTCATTCATTCTGGAGAGCATTCTTTCTGTTAAGATTGAACAGTCATTTGTAATTTTTAAAAATCCAATAGAAGAGAAAAGGCTGCCGTTTTCTTATAAACTATTACAGATGGGGAAAAGACTGTACATTTAAATACCATTTATAGAGATCCCTTTATTAAGTCTTAAACAGGACAAAGTGCAGACAATTTGAGAAATCATCCAAATAAGGGAGACACTCAGCATGAGGTCATAATCATGTCCCAAGGATTCACAGACATGTATTAAATACAGACTATAGAAAACAAAGCAAATCATCATAAAACTATGATGGTGGTAGATAAATTCATCACTTTCTCAGCCAGGACTAGGAAAGGGAAAAGATGGAAAGGACCATGATTGGAAAGTATATACAATTTCAAGTTAGAAATTACCAGGTTGGTCCTGGGGTCCTTAAATGATCTGGTTACTTAGTAATTAGGTATGACTCATACTAGCATCCCAACTTTCATTAACAACATGCACAGGACAAGAACACCCTTCCCTGGGATGTCTTTGTTGTTGTTAAGTGCCCTGAAGTCCATTCTAAATCATTATGACCCTGCAAAGGTTTCTAAGAAGCAGTTGGTCAGTTTGACCTGCCTACCTTTTGGTTAGCAAGCCAGTGCTTATTCTACAGTGCCACACTGGGCTAGCTAAGAGACCTGTAATATGCTTTCCAACACATCCTACAAGAGTGGAAAGCTTTTATATTGTAGGTCAATGATTAAAATGAATTCAGTGGAGGCTGAATATATATAATGACTCAAAATGATGTTAGAGCTTCCACTGTGAAGCACAGTCTTCCACAAGCTAAGGGCTTTAGAATTTAAATAATAATACAAAACTTACAGATATATACACTATCGTGTATCAGCACATCCAATTGATTTTAAAATAACATTAATGCAGTGAAAATGTCATTAAAAATGTAAAATGTAAAAGAACATATTGTTGACAGCATATGCAAAAGTTAATATCCACTATACAATTACCCTTACCCTACTAGCATTTGAATTCTCTTTTTTCTCTCTATGAACAATAAAGAAAGTATATGTATACCTGAGAAACTCAAGGATACTGTTTAATCTTTAATTTGCATAGCATTGATGGATAAAAAATGTAGGAGGAAATGTTGACAGTATTTTAGAAAAATTAGCTTTATTAGGGTAGTGGTGGTATGTTGTTGAGTTGGTTGGGACTTACAGCAACGCTGTATAGGATTTCCAAGTCTGCAAATCTAAACATGAGCAGAAGGCCTCATCTTTCTCCCATGGAGTGGCTGGTAGATTTGAATTGCTGACTAGCTTGTAACCACCTATGCTACCAGGGCTTCCTAGCTTTATTATAAAAAAAAATGTTATTTCTTTATGTAAAACCTGTGGAATATAAATCCCCTTTTCCCTTTCTCTGTCTTTCTCAAAATGATCTAGAAATAAGCCTTAAAATATAGCACAAAGAAGAAATTCAGAAGGCATATAAAGCACTACATTCCTCCTCTTCCAAATTGGAGAACAAATGCATGCTGTTTAGATCTATCCACATTTGTTACAAGTTCATTTCACCTATGTCACCACAATTTGTTTGGGCTGCTAACCTGTAACATGGCCATTATTCAAGCCAAGGGATTATCTGTTCAAGACTGGTTGTGTTGGTAATGGAGATACAAATGTTTAAAGACAAGCTTCAGTCTAAACTAATATTCAGAGTTAATTCTAGTAGTCAATGATGATCTTACTTAGCAATAATAACAGTAAGATGTTTGAGTGACCTTCACAGTATGTATTTTTTTCTTGTCTTCCTCAGAGAAAGTATATATTTGAATATTTTGAGCTGTATTCATATCACTCTTTTTCTTTCCTCATTGAGAAATACACCATACTAGATAGCTATGATTTTTATTTTGTTTTTTAAAAAAGAACCTATCAGATACACCTGAAATAATTAGATACATGGAAAGTAAATGTGTATGATTGGAAGGGAGAACATTGGAAGAGATTTTCAGATTAATATTTAGTATCATTAACCTCCATATAGATAAATTAAATTTGGATTTATTAAATTTGTTGAACACCTGGGTTTTGCAACTTTGATGTCTGTGAAGTATTTGGGAGCAGAAGCAATGACTATGTTTAAATCTTTCCGTAATGTAAAAAAGCTTTTCATTCTAGAGAATTTCTGTCCTTAGGCTACTCCAGTAGAAAGCCACACAAGGGGAGACTTTAGAGGATTTCCCCCTTGAATGAAACACTCAATAACAGGAATTAACTTGCCTCTGAGCCAATCCCAAGATAGATTGTTTGGTTTTGATATATGAAAATGTGTGTAAAGGACTATGTTTAAACCCAACCCAGCATATTCAAGAAAGATCTAATCTTAACTACTGCCCTGTAGGCTTAGAGTTATTTTGATAATGAAAATATTTCTGAGGAAAAGGAAAGAAGGAATAATTAAACTTCTAACTGAATCTAGAGAGCACAGTGGCTTCATAAGATAATAAGCACTGGACTGAAAATCACAAGGTTAATTGTTTAAGCACACAAGCTATTCCATGGGAGAAAGGTGAGGCGTTCTGAAACATGCACAGAAAGACTTGGAAACCATTTACATTTTTGCTATGCATTGAAAATTACTCCACTACACATAATTACAACAATTGAGTCTAAAACCCAAATTGAAAGTGCTTTGAATGATATAAACCATAGAAAACTTGAATTTATTTTACCATAAACATACCTATGACCCAGTTTTACTTAAAAGTTGGATGAAATAAGGAAAGTGTACTACAGGTACAATAAATTTGAACTTAATTTGAAGATTGTGTTCTCATCTGTTCATTCTAATGAAATTATATTGGCAAGATGAAGTGTATAATGCAGTCTGTTCAACATCTGTGCTTTGAAATACTTTATTTTATAAATAGAAAAGAAATCATTATATTCATCTATATTTAGTAAAGTAAGAAATCTTGACTCAGTAAATAAACAGTAGATTTCAATTTTTGATCTATAAGCCTCTCTTGCATTTCTCCTATTTTCTATTGAGGGGAGCACAGTCACTCTCTACTACAGACATTGGACTATGAACCACAAGGTCAGAAGCTTGAACTCCCTGCCACTTCATGGAAAAATGGGGCTGTCTTCTTCCGAAAAGATTTACAGCATCAGAAACCAACTTGACAGCACTTAACAATAATGATTTACTTTTTTCAATTCTTCCACCTTCTCCTTTAGCTTTTCCTACTCTTTCACTTCTGCTTTTCTTTCCCTTCTAAATATTCATCATCTTTCTTATTCTTTGAACAAAAATGGACTAATGGATATGAGCTAGATTATAGGGATAATAGTGTTAAAAAGAATAAAGCAAAAAGTGATTAAGAAGACAAGAAAGAAGGAAAAGGTCAAAGTGGATGTCAGAAGAGACACTGAAACTTGCTCTCCAGCATAGAGATGCTAAAGCAAATGGAAGAAATGAGGAGGTACAAGAGTTGAACAGAAAATTACAAGGATCAGCTCAAGAATATAAAGCAAAATATTACAACAAAATGTGCAAAGATCTGGAATAATAAAACCTAAAACAAAGAACACCCTCAGTATTTCTAAAGCTGGGGAA
>NW_006408671.1:8112003-8114314 GCF_000296735.1 Chrysochloris asiatica | reverse complement strand
AATCCATACTGAAGGCTGTGCTCTTTGATCTTCATCAGTAAATGTTTTAAGTCCTCTTCACTTTAAGCAAGCAAGGCTGTATCATCTACATATGGCAGGTTGTTAATGAGTGTTCCTCCAATCCTGATGCCACATTTTTCTTCATATAACCGAGCTTCTTGGATTATTTTCTCAGCATACAGGTTGAATATGTATGGTGAAAGAATACAACCTTGTTGTACACCTTTTTAAATTTTAAACCATTCATTGTTCCCATGTTCTGTTCGAACAACTGCTTCTTGGTCCAGGTACAGATTTCTCTTGAGCACAATTAAGTATTCTGGAATACTCATACTTCACAATGTTGTCCATAGCTTGTCATGATCCACAGAATCAAAAGCCTTTGCATAGTCAATAAAGCACAGGTAAACATCTTTCTGATATTATCATTAGCCCTTAGGCTACTGAAAATATAATGGCTTAGATCAGGCATAACTTAGTTCTCAAAATGACATATCTCCTTTTGGACGCTTTAGCTGTATTGTGCAGCAGATTTGTCTAATCCAAAACATCATTTGTTTTCTTGAGTGTTGATGGTTGATCGATCAAACTGAAATCTTTGACAACTTCAATCTTTTCTTCATTTATGTTCATGTTATTTATTGGTCCAGTAGTGAGGATTTTCTTTGCATTGTTTTCTTTACATTGATGTGCAACTCACACAAAAAGCTGTGGTTTTAGATTTTCACCAATAAATACTTACAGCTCTCTTTACTTTCACCAAGCAAGGTTGTATCATCTGCATATCACTGATTGTTAATGAGTATTCATACAAGTCCTGTAATGTAAAACTATGAATCAAGGAAAATAGGAAATTGCCAAAAATTAAACTGAATGCTTAAATATCAATATCCTAGGCATTAGTGAGCTGAAATGGACTGGTATTGGCTATTTTGAATCTGATAATCACATGGTAGAGTATGTAGAAATTGACAAGTTTAAGAGGAAGAGTTTCACATCATCCAAAAGGATATATCAAGATGTAACTTGAAGTACAAGGCTGTCTGTGATAGGATAATATTCATACACCTACAAGGAAGACTAGTTGACTGTTATTAAAATTAACTTACAAATCACTAAATCAGTAATGACGGAATTGAAGAATTCTACCAACTTATTCAGTCTGAAATTGATCAAACTTATAACCAAGATGTATTGATAATTACTGGAGATTATAATGTCAAATTGGAAACAAGGGAAGGATAAGTAGTTGGAAAATTTGGCCTTGGTGATAGAAATGATGAGGAGATCTCATGACAGAATATTGCAAGATGAATGACTTCTTCATTGCAACATAAAATACAAGGGGTTCACCAGATGGAATACACAGAAATTAAATTGACAGCATATGTGGAAAAGCTCCATATTATCAGCCAAAACAAGGCCAGAGGCAGACTTTGGAACAGATCATCAATAGTTCATTTTCAAATACAGGCTGAGGCTGAAGAAAAAGAAAAAAAAAGTTCATAAAAGCCAATATATGAGCTTGAATATAGTCCACCTGAATTTAGAGATCATCTGAAAAACAGATATGATGCATTCGACACTAAAGACTGAAGATCAGAAGCATTGTGTAATGACATCAAGAATATCATACAGGAAGAAACAAAAGGTCATTAAGAAGACAAAAAGAAGAAAAAGACAAAATGGATGTCAGAAGAGATTCTGAAACTTGCTATCCAGTATAGAGATGCTAAAGCAATGGAAGAAGTGAGGGGGTAAAAGAGCTGAACAGAAAATGCCAAGTTCAGCTTGAGAAGACAAAATCAAATTTTATAATGAAATGTGCAAAGACCTGGAGTTAGAAAATCAAAAGTGAAAACACATTCAGCATTTCTAAGCTGAAGGAACTGAAAAAATACATTCAAGTCTTGACTTGATGAATTGAAGTGGTCTTTGGAAAAAATAAGGAGTCTTGGTGTGGCACTGTGGGTTGATGCGCCAGACTGCAAAGCTGTTTGAACTGCAAGGTCAGCAGTTCAATCTCACCAGCTGCTCCTCAGAAACCCTATACAGGGTTGTTAAGGGTTGGAACCAACTTGACAGCACTTCACAACAACAACAACAATGGAAAAATATTTAATGATGCAAAAAGAATCAAAAGAAAATGGAAGGAATACAGATAGTCTTTTTTTTAAGTGAATATACAATTTATTTAACATTCAAACTTCATTAATACATGTGCAATATGGTAAATTTGACTGGGGGTTTAACCCTAGCTAGGATATGATTGCTTTCTGGGTGGCTTAGCAACAGGGTCCAGTTCATACTT
>NW_006408671.1:8107644-8109738 GCF_000296735.1 Chrysochloris asiatica | reverse complement strand
TTAGCAACCCTGTATAGGGTTTCTGAGGAGCAGCTGGTGAGCTTGAACAGCTGACCTTGCAGCTGCTCCTTGGAAACTCTATACAGGGTCGCTATGGATCAGAATCGACATGACGGCACTTAAGAACAATAACAACCAGATAAATACACTTTGAACACAGTTTCACAGAGAAAAAATACTTTAAACAAAAAAATAAGCAAAGCAGGCCAGTAAGAACCTTAAATCTCAGATAATATTCTTAGTCACTGCAAAAGTAGTGTGGAGGTTAGGCCAAGTCTGATTTTCTTTGGCTTCACAAACTGGAAGTAGAATCAAATTCAAAATCAGACCAAGGCTGTTTCCTATGAATCACAGATCAGACATGCCTCTACCTTACAAGCTTCTTCACCCGTATTCTGACACCATCATCCCTCCCACAGCACTCTGCTTCACACTGAGTTTGATAATCCATTACAAAGGCCAAACAGAACTCATAGAGAATACTCACAATTTTGTGGTTTCTTAGAGAAGTGGCCAGGGTACAGTTCAGGAGAAGAAATAACTCTAGATGCAGCAGTCTTCCATTCAGGAATGCCTCATCTCTGATGCACCTCAAGAATGCTTTTTTGTGTGTGTCTTAAGCCTCTCAGCCATGTGGCCCCTTGGCCTCTGCTCTGCTCAGACAAGTATTACAAAGCTCCTTTAATCAGTCTGTAAATGCCCAGAGGGCACATTCTGCAAGGCCCAAGATACTCAGATTTACTCAGTCCATGGGCTGAAGCCTGTAACTGCTCTATAAGATAAGCATTAGACTGTTAATCACAATGCCTGTAATTCAAACACATAAGCTGGTCTACTATACAGGGAGCAGAATTAAAGTCACATAACAACAACAATAGTGAGCTGAAATGGATAGGAATTAGCCATTTTGAAGTAGACAATATGGTTTACTATGGTATGAATTACAATTTGAAAAGGAACGGCATCATATTCATCATCAACAAGAGCATTTCAATATCAATCTTGAAGTGCAATGCTGTCTGGGATAGGATAACATCCATATGCTTACAAAGGAGACCAATTAATTCCACTATTATTTCAATTTACTCAAAACCACATTATATAGAGTAAGTTACAGCTGGAAAAAATTATTAACCTTTCATAACATTAAAGTAATATTTCACAAAAACAAAGGAATAACATGATAGTTTATCATGACTGTTATCGCAGGGGTCCTTCCCAACCCAGTTCTTTCAGTCCTTTGGTAATATCTTTATGACAAGGGAGTGTCTTACTCGACCCTCATTTTAATTTTGATCAAGAGGACATGCAAAGAGGGATATCAGAAAGATGTTCAGTTGTGCTTTGTTGACTATACCAAGGCAATTGATTAAGTCGATCATAACAAGTATGAATAATATTGCTAAGAAAGAAGCAATCATTGGAAAAGAGCAAGGGGATACTGAATGGTTTAAAATAAAAATGCACCAGGGTTGCATCTTTTTACTCATTGTATAAGAAACCCTGGTTGCGAATTTGGTTATGCATTGGGCTGCTAACTTCAAAGTCATCAGTTCAACTCTACTAGAACCTCTACTCTACCAGACCCTCTACAGGAAATATATGAGGCTTTTTGCTTCTATAAATATTTACAAGCTCTGAAACCCTACATAGGGTCTCTGTGAGTAGGAACTGATGCCATAGCACACCAACATAACCACCATTCAATCTATATATTAAGCAAATAATCTGAGATGCTGGGTTATATGAAGAAGAACATGGTTTCCGGATTGTAGGAAAATTTATTAACAACCTTTGATATGCAAATGATGCAACCTTGGTTGCTGGGAATCAAGACAATTCGAAATACAAATGAAAATCAAAGTCTTCAATATCTGTTGCATCTCAGTGCAAAGAAAACAAAAATCCTCCCAATAAATAGCATCATGACAATTAGAAAGAAAATCAAAGTTATCAAAGACTTCAGTTTGTTTGCATTCACAATCAAACTCATGGAAGCTGCAGTCAATAAATCATTAAGCAAATTTACTGCAAAGAAACCTCTTTAAAATGTTAAAGTGAAAAGTGTGCCTGACCCAAGTCATGTGTTTTTGT
>NW_006408671.1:8093444-8107417 GCF_000296735.1 Chrysochloris asiatica | reverse complement strand
CAGTTACTGTAGAAGGACATCATGTTTGGTAAAGTGGAGGGTCAACAAAAAGAGGAAACATTCATTCTGTTGTGCCTACAGTTCTGAGTTGGAACTGACTCGATGCACCTGACAGCACAACAACAGCGTTCTTGTCTATACACTCATGGAGATTTTCTAAACAAATTTATTTAAAACATATCTGCATACAAGTTCTCTCAGTAATACACTCGTCTGGTTATGTATGCTACCTTAAAAAAAAACAAAAAAGGGTCCAATGAGAACAATGGCTTACTAGGAGACCTACTGGACCAGTTAAATTCAAGGCAGAAAGATCAGTTGAGAGGTTCAGAAGTTTATGGTGACTGCTTCCTGGGATGTTGTGGTTCAGTAAATTACTTGATATGGTTCTTCAATCTATAATCTTTGTAACTTTCACCAAATTACTGAGTCCCTGAAGGAAGCCAAAACTGCTGTTTTGATGTGGTATAAATTGAGGAGTGCAGAATTCTTCAGAAAAGTGTTGTTATTGTTGTTAAGTGCCATCGAGTCGATTCTGACCCATAATGACTCTGTACAGGGTTTTCAAGGAGCACCTGGTGAGTTTGAACTGCCAACTTTGAGTTTCAAACGACTTTGCAGTCTGACTCATTAGCCCACAGCACCCAATAAAGAGGTAGAAACAACACTTCAAAGTTTTTTACACCTAGATAGAGAATATGCAGAGAAATAATAGCTTCACATTTATATACATGTGATTAATAAAGTCTCTAGGAGTCCTAGTGTGGTTCTGTGGGCTAACACATCAGACTGAAAGTCATTTGAACTGCAAAGTTGGTGGTTCAAGCTCACCAGTGGCTCCTTAGAAACCCTATACAGGGTTGCTATGGGTTGGAATCTGCTCGACGGCACTTAACAAAAATAAAGTCTCTATGATTTTTTGCAATACTTTTTAAAACTTTATTTCATATTCAAATATGTAACATTAGAGAGATGAAGATCATGAGGAACAAACATTTACCTATCAAAGAACTCTTCCATTCTTAGCTTTATGATAGAGTATATTCTTTAGGAACCATAAAGGTAGGATATGAGTTTGTAAGCCTTCTGAAAAAATTAATATGCTTAAGTTGGTCTCCCTTACAAATCTAATATTAACAGACTATCTGAAAACAAACTCAGGAGTTTCTTTTTCAGTGTATTTTTGTTTTTGCCTTTTGTCCAATTCAGCATATAAATAAGTGGTTGAGATCCTCATTTTTTACCCAGTGGCACATGAATGATATGGTTTTGACCTGGAAAAATTTTACTGTCACGTCACTAGTTAAAACATTAATTATGTCTTCATGAATGATCTGTTTGGAACAACATGGCTTTTCATAAACACATCATATTTAATGTCACAATATGACATATTGTGATATAATATTCACATTAATAGAAAATTAGTAACCTGCATCATGTGAGCTTCAGATCTTTTGAACTTTAGGCAATAGTCCAAAATAAATACATAAGTTTAAAAACAAATACTAAGCTAATATTTTTGAGATTATATTATTTTATTGTTTCAGAATATTTATAATTATTCTAATGACCAGGCAATTCTCTTCAATAATGCAAAATTTTTTTATCATCCAATTCCTTATTCTTATACATTTTAGGTTGCTTTCAGTATTTTATTTTAAATATTTTACTTTAAATATTAAATACTTTAAAATGTACAGAGATAGCTGCCATTGAGTCAATTCTAACTCCTGCTAACTGTGCTACAGTGAATTGTTTCATACCTCTTCTAGCCATAGTCTTTATAAGCTTCCACCAAAGAACTTTTTCCTGAGGGGTCTTGGTAAAAGAAAGGCAGAGAGGATGCTGATGAATTAAATAAATCAGTTGTAAGTCACTGTTAATAGGTTGATTGTGAAAACTTAGACCCCTAAAATGGTTACATAATGAGTCATCCCTAAAGCAGGAAAGGGGACCTCACTACCATCAAAGAAGAGTCAAGAGTGGAGTAAGTCCTTTGGAACCAGAGATCCTACACATTGAAACTCCTTGACCCAGGAGCAGAAAGCTGTGACACTGGAGGAGTGTCAGAGGAGCAGCTGTAGCCATAGCATCAGAAGAGTCAGTGAGCAAGAGATAGAGTGTTAGACTTCCCAATCTGTGGATCAAGTAGTCTCAGTGACTGGGAAGAGACCTGCTTGCTTAGTGGGCTGGCTCCAGGCACATAATTGGAGAAGCTAGGTTTGTTGATTCATAGAGCTAGAGCCAAGTGCCTTCAGGCTGAGACACAGGAATAAGAAGGGATGTGCCCTGTGAGCATTTGCCAGTAGACATAAAAGGGCTTTGTAACATTGTCTGGTTGAAGAGCGGTTATCCTGACTGGAAGAACTGTAACCTAAGCATTTTCTGTTCCTGCATTGTAACCTGTTAACTTTCTTAATAAAACCTTATAACTGTGAGTTCAGTGTCTGAGTTCCATGTGGCCATGGTCATGAATTATTGAATCAACCCAAATAGAAAAGATTGTAGTGTGGGATGTTTGGCGTCATTGTTTTTGCAGTGACCTGTGTGTGACAGAAGGAAAAACAAAAAAGCCAGGTTCTATATTATCTTCATGATTGTTGTTATATTTTAGTTAATCCTTGAAATTCTTATACCAGTCCGACCATTTCCCTCATCATCATTGTTCCTCTTCATCACCAAACATGATGTCTTCCTCTAGAAAATGATTTTATGATAACAAATTGAAAGCAAGTTACTTGGACAATGTTCTGCTTTGATCTAAAATGTTTTTATTTGCTAAGCTTCAGAAATAGATTACCAACCCTTTCTAGTTTGAATAAGTTGGGAAATTCTGCCAAAACCTGTTCACCACAGAGGATCGTGTTAGTATTTAATTAATAAGTGGCATAACTTCTAGCATCACATCAATACACTTTTAATTTAAGTATAGTTTTAGATTCTCAGACAAGTTGTAAATATAGGTAAATTTCAAGCACCCCACACTAATTTCTCCTATTGTTAGCATCTTACATAGTATGGTACATTTATAACATTTGTAACCACCACAGTAGAACTAACTGAGGACAGGGTGTATATCCAAATGTAGGCTTTTTTGAATTTCATTTTCCTGTATTGAGTTTTTTCTCCTTTTAATATTTTGTGTTCCTTACTAACTATGAATTGTTAGGTACAAGATTGCACATTCAGAAAAGAATGATAAATATTTTTTAACATTTTCCCAAAAAGCAATCAATCAACATTTTCACTACTGATATTGTATAGTATTTTTGTACCTTACCAACATAAATGCAATTTTTGAAGCTTTTTCAATTTTAAAATGTTGTTGTTGTTATTAAGTGCAGTCAAGTTGGTTCCAACATTGTGAACCTATATAGGGTTTTTGAGGAGTGGCTGGTCAGTTTAAACTGCTATCCTTAGGGTTCAAATCGACCTTGTGGTCCAGTGCATTATCCTGTAACCCCATACAAAAATTTAGATTAGATACACTCCTTTTCTTTAGTTTTTCACATTTTTTTGTTGTTTAAAACAAGATACTGAGAATAGAGGCAAAAGTAAATGGTGTCCTTGGGGAATTTTAAATAAATATCGACTATAGCCTAAAAATAGTTACACATTCCAAAGGAAGTGGTCATTGCAGGCTTAGAAATAACTAAACAATATTAATAACAGCCTGAATTTTTAAAACCCTGTCATTTTATATAATAAATAATGATGTGTTGATCTTTTTATACTCAAGCTACACAATAATGTTGGAAAGAATGAGACAATGTCTCTAAAAAGATTTTGACTTATGTGATGAGAAGGATCACATGAAAATGTGCAATTATCAATTCATTTTATGATTAACAAAACTGAAATTTTTACTTAAGGATTATTCTGTTTAATTTGGACCTGCTTTTTCATTTGTTTGTTTTACTCTCAAAATCTTTTAAAAAAAATCTAAAGAGTAATTTTTGGAATTACTAAAGTAGGATAAAATAAACATGGTCATTTTCTCTCATGAATTCATTCATTTGTACATCAAACATTTATTCTAGTTCCAAAATATAAACACAATTTAATTTATTATATATTTCAGAATATTAAATAAATATTCCTGAAAAGTATTTAAACTCTTACTTTCTCAGTATATTTATTATTTGTCAAGCATGAATTGTTGCTCTGGATTTTCTCTTAATAATCTTTTAATTTAAGTATAGTTTTAGATTGTCAGACAAGTTGTAAATATAGATAAATTTCAAACACCCCACACCAATTTCTCCTATTGTTAGCATCTTACATAATGTGGTACGTTTATAACATGTGATAAACCAATATTGATAAGCTGTCATTAACTAAAGTTCACATATTATTCAGATTTCCTTAGATTTTATCTAATGTAAGTTTTCTTATCTAATGCTCTATCCAGTATACTGTTTTACATTTAGTTCTTTTGTCTCCTAAGGTTTCTCTTGGCTAAGACAGTTGCTTAGACTTTTCATGTTTTTGATGATCTTAATAATTTCAAGGAGAACTATCCTTCAAGAAGGATTTTTCTGATGTTTTTCTCATGATCAGATTGGGGTTATGAGTTTGGAGGAGAAAGATATGAGTTATAATGCAGTTTTTATCACCTCATATGAAGTGTTGCTGTTGTTAGCACCTATTGAGTCAACTCCTGATTCTAAATTGGCACTGTGTCCCTTTGATATACACTGGTAAATGAGTGCTGTTTGTTTCTTTAGCACTGCCTTATTTTCTAAAACAAGATCCTTGGGCTTATTTTGTATATTTTTTGTACCAGCCTTAGAATTAGATTCTTCTCCACACAACTCTGGTTCATTTTGTTAGAGAATAGTATTAGAAACTAAGATCTGGAAAATAGGATCCCTAGGCCGTTCTTAATAATTAAATTTGTGTTACAAGTAGAAATTCTATAGGGAAATTCTCCCATGTGGCTCTCTGAATAAGTACCAAGAGTCTCATGATGTATGTTTCCAGCTCTGAGAAAATAGAAGATTCCAGTCCACAGAGTGTAATGGTGGTGTATAATCTCCTGACACTGCCAATCATGAATATGTATCAGTGCATAATATCCCATCTTTATCCTTCTACTTGTCTTTAATACAATATAGATTACGAAAGAAAAGGATTATTATAGGAATGAAGGATTAAATTGTTGATTAAATATCTTTCTGTCAGCTGTCTTTCAGGCACCTCTCTCTGGTGCTAGATACTATAATATTCAGAACTTCTAGTGTTGGCCAGACCCAAAGCAGAATCATTTATAATTGCCACAGTCTTGAACCCAACAGAAATGTTTTCTGCACCAAAGAGGTTACATTCTAATGGTTAAGATAGACAACAAATAAATTTAAAAAATAAAATAAAACTTCAAAGATAATTACAATAAGTGATAAGTTCCATGACGAAAATAAAACCAGTGTATATTTTATTCAGGAAAGGTTATGTTTGAACTGGGACTTTAATGACGAGAAGGATACAACTATATGAAAATTTTAGGGATGAGAATTATAGGAAATAAGAGTAAATACAAATGCCTTAGTTTGTTAAAGTACAGATAGAAAACAAATTGATGCAGAAAGAGTTAGCAAGGAGAAAAGTGGCAGAAAATAGAGAAAGCATGCTAGGAAGATTCAAGTTCATAAACAGATTTCAAGAATTTTGTAATTTCTTCTAAGGGTGATTGTGAAACCCAGTAAGTATTAAACAAGGAGGGTTGTGAAACCCAGTGAGTATTAAACAAGGAGATATGATTTGATCTGGTTGCTACAATAGTGGGACATTTATAACAAATGAACAGAAAAATTGCTGTCAAGTTGATTCCAACTAATAATGACCCTACAGAACTGAGTAGAACTGCCCCATATTGTTTCCAAGGCTGCAATCTTTACAGATGTAGACTGCCAAATCTTTCTCCCATTGGTTCAAACTGCTGACCTTTCTATTCGCAGCTGAGTGCTTAACAACTGAAAGAAGGCAAAAGTATGTTTATTACAATCAATCAAGCACTTATGACATGCTATGTACTCTCTTAACTACTTTGCATAAATAATTCCAATCACTAGTTTAAATGATACTACTAGGTAAGTATTTATATTCTAGGAAGTCAAGGCTCAAAATCTTTTTTAAAAAATAAATGGAGACCACCTAGTTAGTAGGTAGTGGAGTCAACCTTGGAACTCTACACTATTTGATTATACAATATATTTTCTTGTTGTTGTTATTGTCAAGTGCCATCAAGTTGGTTCCAACCCATAACGACCCTGTATAGGGTTTCCAAGGAGCAGTTGGTGAGCTTGAACTGCCGATCTTGCAGTTCAAATGGTTTTGCAGTCTGGCGCATTAACACACAGCACCACACCAGGACTCCCACATCCAGCCTAGAGCTCATAGCAATCCAGTGTAAGATTTCTGAGGCTGTAAATCTTTATGGGAGTAGGAAGTCTCATTTTCCTTTGAAAGAGTAGTTGGTGGATTCCAACTATTGACCTTGTGGTGAGTAGTCCATTCCTTATCATGCAGAGTCACTACACTCCTTCCATCTTCTTTGTTGCTAAGTGCCTTGGAGTTGGTTTTGACTCAATGACCCTGTATGGACCTCTGAGGAGTTTGAACTGCCAATTGTGTGGTGAGCAGTTCAGTGCTTATTCTACAGTGATGTACCAGGAGTCCAACTACTTTGTCATTATCTTAAGTGTCACTGAGTTGGTTCTGACTCATAGCAATCCTGTACAGGGTTCTAAGAAGTGGTTGGTGGGTTTGAACCACTGACCTTTTGATTAACAGTCTAGTGTTGATCCTACAGCACTACACCAGGATTCCCTATTAAATTAGTCATTACCTTGACTCCAAAGGAAAAGAAAAGGCAATCTGATTAGGAAAGTTTAGATATGTTACATTTTAAGTTCTTTTTTATATTGTAAATATTGAAGAAAGGATATATTTAAGAATTGATATTCAAAAATAATCCAGTTCAGAAGTTCAAACTTACCAATTGCTTCTTGGAAATCCTATACAGAGTCTCTAAGAGTCAGTACCAACTTGACAGCGCTTTACAATGACAATTAAACAATGTTAAGATTTTTTTTTTAAAAATGTTTTATTGTGAATTATAGGATAGTTTACATGGGAAAACTTTAGTTTTACATTCATTCCATCGTATATCATCTCACTGCCATGGTTCCAATCCCCTCCATGCATCCTCAACCACCCAAAGGGTATATCCCAGAAACCTGCTCCCTACACTTCCCCCTCCTCCCCCCAGTTTTCGGCTCACAGTCCCTTTCCCTCTCTGGGTCCAAAGTCCCCAGTCGCTTCATCACTCCGTGTCATCATCTCTGCCTCCATCTCAGGCATCTCTGTTTCTCTGGGTAGGGTCCCGCTCTCGGCTCTTCTCCGTTGATGGTCCCAGAGGCCTCTGCGCCTATCCTAGAGAATCAATCACTCCCTTCCTTGTTACAAAACTTCTACCTTTGCATTTCCAACCCTCATAATCCGTCCTGATAAGCATTATTCACTACAGTATCACGAGTTACCCATCTGTATCTCCTTCATCAGCTCCGCCCAGACAGATTGAATAGTACCTACTGGAGATTCTGCCTTCTGCCATGCTCCCTAGCACCAGGTTCCCTCTTGAAAGCTTGTAAGCCAGTCACTTCTTGCCTTTGTAGTCCCCGCCCCCCCCGCCACCCCCAGACCTCTTCACACTGCTTGCCATCCATGTCCCCAACTGGGTCCACAGAAGTCCACTGAACAGTGTAGGGCTTAGTTTGCCATTTCATTGCTGCTTTTACCCCACTTCCCTCCATTGGTAATGTGTGTGGTCACCAATCAGAGAGTGTATTTCCGTTGAGTCTTAGTCTTAGAAGGGGGTTTGTGTTGAGAGGAACTGGCCACTTGCCTTGGTGTTTTCTTGGGAAGTGATTTGTTTGTTCTTGTAGTAACAGCCCATCTGCTTCCATTTTTCCTGCAGATCTTTCTTTCAAGAGGTAGCTTTTATTCTTCTAGCTGCTCCAGGCTGGTCTGCTCATCCTTTCAAGTGTAGATTTCTCATCTCTGGAGATTTGGATGTGGTTCTGGATTCTACCTATAGTTTTATGTATTGCAAAGGCTCCACAAGAAGCCTCGTTCACTGGGTAAGCTGTAGCCCCAATTTAGGTATTCCAATCAGTCATAGGCAGAAGACGGACTTACAAGCCTTCTAGTGTGGTGTTTCTGACTATTCCTTTCTCTCCCTCTCTAGAAACCAAGATTAAAACAAACAAACAAAAAACAGTCAAGCATCTTAACATGACCCCCCCCCATTCCATTCATGACTCAATCCCTGTGTCTCAGAGCCCTGCCGTTGCAAGGCTGTGCATATATCGTCCTTTATCTCTGTCCCTTTTAGCCCTTTTGAACATGCCCAAACTGTTCTCCCATCTGCTACGTTTCTCCACTTTTCTCACCCTCCCTGTATATTGCCCCCTCCCTAACACCCAAGCTCTCCTGTGTCCAATCCCTACCCTGCGCTCCACCCTCCCCCTTTCCCCCCATCCATCACCAACTTCCCTTTAGCCAGTAGTACCCACAATCAGTTTTAGAAGAATACAATTGAAATGCCCCTTAAGAGCAAAGATGGTGAAACAAAGTGCTAGAAAACGACATTATATATAGTAAAGTTGTTGTTATTGTTAAGTGCCATTGAGTTGATTCTGACCCATAACGGCCTTATATAGGGTTTCCAAGGAGCAGCTGGTGAGACTGAACCACTGACCTTGCAGTTCAAATGATTTCACAGTCTGATGCATTAGCCAACAGCTCCACACCAGGACTCTATTTAGTATAGTAGGTCAGCAAAACTAAGAGAAACCCTTATTGAGATAGACTGATAGTATAGCTACAGAACTGTACTCACACAAACCAATGATCATAAAGATGGTGTAGGAATGGGCAACTTTTTCTCTGTTATACATAATGTTACCATGCATCAGAGCTGACTCAATGACAATGAATAACAACAACCCACAATATTTATATCTATCTCAGTCAAAACCACATCTATTAATATAGTCTCAAAGACAAGTTTATGCAGAAGGCAAAACAGTGAATCATTGCTAACTAGAGTGGATGAGGCTTTCTGCTTGGATCAACTATCAACATTCATAGAAGCAGCAGTCAAGAAATCAAATGACATATTACATTAGGCAAACCTGCTGCACAAGACCTTTTTAAAGTGCTGAAGAGCAAAGATGTCAGCTTGAGGACTAAGGTGCGCATGACCAAGCCATGGTGCTTTCAATAACCTCATATGCATGTGAAAACTGGACAGTGAATAAGGAAGACCATAGGAAAATTGATGCTTTTGAGTTATGGTGTTGGAGGAGAATATTGAAAGTTCCATGGGCTGCCAAAAGAACAAACAGATCTGTGTTGGAAGAAGTACAGCCAGGATGCTTCTTGGAGGCCAGGATGGCAAACTTCGTCTCTCATACTTTGGACATATTGTCAGGAGGGATGAGTCACTGGAGAAGGATATCATGTTTGATAAGGTAGTGCTGGGGACAGCATATGCAGACCCTGGGTTGATCAGTGGCAGCCCCATTAAACCACCTCTAAATATAATCAGTTTAACCCAGATGCTCTTCTTCCTCCTGAAAGTATATAGGAATATTAAGAACAATGTAGCATTTTAGGTATAGATAAATGAAGCCCGGTGCCTGAGATCTTGCTCACAGACAAAAGTTTGCAATGTGTACAGAGACAGCTTGGCTCCTTTCAGGAACCTTGTTTTCTGTTAAGTATCCTTAAGAAACTGCACGTCACTGCTCTAGATCATTTAAACTTAAAAATTAATATATAACAGCTTGATTGAACCTTTTTTTTCTGTAAAAATAAAAATGTTAGATTGTTAAGAAAAACTATGAAAATATCTTAAAAGTTGTTCCTGTGAATCATTATGTCCTGTTTTGAATGATTAATCACATTTCAGTTCCGTATCCTGTCTTAATCACATCCTCCCTTTGTGAAATCCCATCCTCCCTTTGTGAATTACATCCTTCCTTTGTAACAAATCCCTCCCTAAAAAAGAGAATAAAAGGCTGAGGTAGAGTAAGTTCTGCATGCAATGCTGTGCGATGCTGGACAATGCTAGGCAATATGTTTGCAGATATGTCTACCTGCCAGCTTGCATCATATCTGTGTGTCTGTCTTTTTTGTATATATTTCATCTCTCTCTTTTTCTATCACTTTTGTTGCCAGATCTCCCTTCTTCGTGACACCCACACTTCCTTGTCGAGGCGGGACCCTGACATAGGACTTCGACTAGGTAGAAGATCAGAGAAGAAGAGGAAGACCTCCAATGAGATGGATTGGCAAAGTGGCCACATCGATGGACTCAAGTGTGGCAACAGTAGTGAGGTTTGCCCAGGATTGGGCAATGTTTCATTCTGTTGTGATTAGGGTTGCTATGGGGCAGTACTGACTCAATGGAACCTAGCAACAACAAACATTTTACATCTCAGAAACACTAGACAGGGTTCTTATGAATTGGAACAAACTGAACGATACACAACAGAAACAATAACAATGATCTTTAAATCTTAATGAAAAACTTGAGTAAATTGTTGTTGTTAGGTACCATCAAGTCAGTCCTAACTCATAAGGACTCTATGGACAATATAATGAAACGCTGTCTGGTCCTGTACCATTCTCACAATGTGATTGTGTTTGAGTCCATCATTACTGCCACTGTGTCAGTCCATCTAAATGGAGGTCTTCCTCTTTTTTGTTGATTCTCCACTTTATCAAACACAATGTCCTTTAGTAGGAACTAGTTCTTCCTGACAACACAAGTTAGGTTGGGCCAAATAGAGCCTAGAATCAATCATTATGGTTAATCACACCCTTCTTATCCAGAGACAGTATAAGAGAAAGCCACTTATGAGTCCAGTCCTTAAAGTTCCTATGTTTTATCTCCTTCAGTGATGAAAATATTTCTTGGCCAAAGTCAATATTCAGAATGAGAAATTTCTACTTAATGTGTGTGGTGCTATAGGATAAGCACTTGAACTGAAGGTTGGCTTTAGCTGCAAGGTCGTCAGTTCAAAGTTACCAACTACTCCTTGGAAACCCTATACAGTGTCACAATTAGTTGGAACTGACTGGACCGCACTTAACAATAACAACACATTTTAGAAGACATAATCTTTATAAGGATTATACCTATATTTACTCTCATTTTCTTTGAAAATCTGATTCTTAAAGAATGTGGAATCCTACCTCTCCTTTAGAAAAAGAAAAATGTTTTTTTGTTGCTGACTCACCTTCAAAAAGGGGTGGAACTTGGATAAAATAAATAAAACTTGAATTTTCCATAACCAAAAAAAATCAAACCCAGTCCTGTGGAGTTGATTCCAACTCTTAGTGACCCTATAAAACATGGTAGTAATGTTCCATAGAGTTTCTGAGGCTGTATATATTTACATAAGCAGAAAAACTCATCTTTCTTCCAAGGACTAAGAGGTGAGCTCACAGTACCAATCCTTCAGTTAGTATCCTAATGCTTATCCCATTGCACAACCATGGTTCCTCTTTGAACTTCCTGTAGAGTTCAATATAGTCTTTGGACTGTCACTGCACTTTCTTAACTTCATATGATACATCTTTTCAAACCTTTTCATTGTTATTATTGAAAACAATACTACTTTCTTTTATCCTTAACATCTATGAAGATCCTATTGGTAGGGAATGCTATGTACACACAGAAAAATGCTCCTTTGTATAATTGAGATAAAATTAAAAATTCTGTCCCTTAATGTTAAAGGTAATTCAGGCTAAACATTGTTTGTTCCAGTCATTGTCTCCTCAAGACAGAACTAGAGATTCCCTGGTTTCTGCTTTTCTGTTCTTGTTAGGTGCTGTTGAGTTGGTTGTGACTCACAGTGAACAGTGACTCTGTATAAGGTCTCTGAGGAGTGACTGGTGGGTTTGAAATACTGACTCTGTGGTTTGAAGTCCAGTGTTTATCCTACAGTGTCACTCCAGGAGTCTGGTTTCTGATTTACAAGAATAAAATTTCATTATGTTGTCATTCTCTAAGTTGACTAGAATGATTTCTTTGGCCATTTTTAGTATAGTAAATAAGAACTAAGGGCATCATAGAAAATAAGATATTTGACATTTTAGCAAATTGTAGGAAATTGTTATAATAAACTGGTTGCTCCAATACTGCAAGGGTTGAGATTACTTCAGATTTATGCATATTTGTAATATATTTATTGAATTATCTTTATAAAATGTAGACTACTTTGAGCCTTCTGATATTTAAATCTAAGAAAAAAACCTTCACACAGTAAGTAATTTGGAAATGCCGGTCCCACATGCTCTCACTTCATCTAAATGATGTATTAGCCACAAAAAGTTGTATTTGAATTTCTGATATAAAATATAATAGGATGTCTATTTTTAGAATAAATAATTTTGTACATGAAAGGAGAATTTAAAGAAAATATTTTTGCTAAAAGCTCATCTATTCTTAAATTTTTCTTTTTCTTAGTTTTCTTTTTCAAAATAACAGTAATAAATTTGAATGCATTTTACTAATAATAAAAATAAAAACTAAAATTCCTCTGAAAAAAAATATTTATTTATCTCTTCTTTCCATCTCAAACACTATTTTACTAGGTGTTTCTTTGAAAGGGTAGTATTTTGACAAATATATTCTTATGACAAACAGACCTCTGTTTGATTGTGATTTGCTAATGATTTATATCAAAACATAGGATGAGTGATTGTCAAGATCCCTGCAGATTTTTGTGCACTGAAGTTGAAACTTCATGTTATTTATTTCTTACTCTTAAACATTTTTTTTTTTTTTTCTCTAAAATACAGTGGCAATTCTAGGCTTATGACATGCATTCTTCCTGGGAAATTATTTGCTCCTCTCAATTCAATACATTTCATTTAAATCTTGTAAATTCAATAAGCCTTGAAATGAGAAATCAATATCCCTTTTCTCAAAGGTACCAATATAAGCATACTGTATTATAGGCATGCCTTTCAGAGCTTATCTACTATGGTGATTTTTGAGGAATAGCTATTTTTCTTTCATAGTGATGGAAGTTCTCTCTGTTTCTCACTTTGTGTTCATCTGTCTCTGTATAAAAATAGATGAATCTTTTCAGAACATGAATTTAGCTTCTATGATTATTCATTCAGCATTAGTAATAATTGTTGAACAACTACTATGTACAGGGTTGCTATGGGTTGGGGCTGACTCAGCAGCACTTAACAATTACTATTATGTATGGGTATTATTTTAGGCATTAAATGCAATCAAAGAGGCTTGTGAAGACATTAAATGAAATGATCTTCAAGGGAAAACTTGATAATTTTTAGTACTATTTGAGAATGTGTGTAAAAAACGAGTACTTCTGAAATCAAGTATTCTGGATGCACCAAATAAGAAACATTGAAAATCATTGTGGAAGAGTAATAGTAGCAATTGATTTATATATATATGAAAAAAACAAATGACAGAGCTAATTTTTGTTTATATTATCATGTAGTAAATATTTGGTTCTAGGGTCACCCAAAGGAAAATAGCCAAATGGAACAGAATGTAGTTAAACAGAAAGTATTTCTTTTCTATATTAGGAAATGGTCTTCAACGTATGCTTATATTAAGGATTTGGTTGTACTTCGGAGTTTACACTAATTGTAAGACTGGAAAATTGTAGAAACTCCAAGTGACCATCCAATGGAAATGCAGTGTGTAATGATAAGCTATAAAAGCTGTGGTGTGAGAAAAGAAACAGACCCCCAAATCCTTACTGCTTCACTCTATTGAGATATGCTTTGAGCTAACACACTGAAAAACATGAATTTAATGCCTGTTGATTTTTTTTGTACTCTCTGACCACATATTTTACATTTCCCCCAGCTAGTCATTTTATGGCTTGAACCTCTGAAAGTTCTCTGTCAAT
>NW_006408671.1:8079933-8091087 GCF_000296735.1 Chrysochloris asiatica | reverse complement strand
TCTTTCTCCCGCGGAGCAGCTGGTAGTTTCAAACTGCTGACCCTATGGTTCGCAGCCCAATTTGTAACCGCTAAGCTACCAGAGCTCCTTATACCAGGAATAGTTTTCAGTATATCTTTCTCTTTTTACCAAAGAACGTCAGAAAATATTTGAGAAATATATTACTGATATTTGAAATTCTGAGTGCAAGTAATTTAATATTTTATCATTTTATGTGGTGAAATAATCTTTTTTATCAGCTTTCATAATCAGAATATATAAGAATTCTGTTTAGCATTATGTATATGCTGACAAAACTGTGCTTGTTAAATTTTATGGACACTCTGTACTGCATACAGTAGACAGTTAACACACACTATTATATTATCTTCTTTTTCATCTCTTTCAATGCAATATTAAAATACCATACATTCATTCATACATTTATTTCATCCTTTCAATTCTAGAAACAACTGGTTCCTGATTTTACAGTAATAATTCAAGGTAAGCAAGGATCCTGACTTCATAGAACTTTTAGCCTAATATATAAGAAAGATCTTAACTGATAAAGACACATTTAAACAGCACATGATGTAAAATGTTGGAATATAAAGGAAAGAAGTTAAATGGCCTGAGTTAAAGTAAGATTTTGATATGTAGCCATCCCCTTTATGTACAATGTATTTAATGAAACCTGAAAAGCACATACCCAGTCATTGTGTTAGAATGTAATACTCAAGAAGATACTATGAGCATCTTCATGGCTTCAAATTAAGACTTTTGAAATATTAAACATGATCAAATATTAATGTTGTGTTCATGTCTACTCTGAAGTTTCTAAGGGTATACATAAAACACATGCTTACTTAGTAATTTAAACTTTCTTTTACAGAGAGAACAGCATCAACTTCCTGTTCACATCCAAACACAATTAAGGTGTTGCTTGCAATCTGTAAAGCTTTATTGTCATCTTATTTCTTACCTGAGGGACCACTTATCTGCTTTCCACTGAGCACACTTTGGAGCAGTTCTGCTGACAGTTCCCTGCCTCAATTCTTAAGGACTGATGAGGCAGCACTATTATGGCAAGCTACTTGATTCTAGTACTCCCATTACTCTGCCATTGCAGCCAAATCAATATTCTCAAACGTGAAAAAACACAACGTTGCTACTTTAAGTAACATGTGAAAACAAAGAGAAGTCTTTATTTAGCTTTATTTTTGAAAGTAGAAAGAAAATATTATTTTTAACATACTTATTTAAAATTTCACTTATTCAAATAATTTGAGAAACTTTAAAATGAGTTATTTTTACAAAAATAAACCTGACAATATAAAAGTTTGCCAATATTAGAGCCATATAAGTTTTAGAAAAGCATGAAATGATGAATTTTGCAATTGTGTCTTTAAGTCATATTTTAAAATCAACTCATATAAATAAGTCTACTAATGAAACCAGTCTATGCAATATTTTTGCTTAAATACATAAAAATACTCATGGCCAAGCTCCATTGTTTTAAAGCATTTGAAAAACGGGACAAGAAGTGCTACAATTATAGTTTATTGGTTATAATAATTTGTTTGACAACATTGCCCCAATAATTTTATGCTAAGCTTACTAACAAGATCTAAATCATTATTTTCTTTTTAAAGTAACAGTCAAATTTTTATATGTGTGCTGTATCCTTCTAATGGAATGCTTTTCTGAAGTTGTTGTTTCTTCTTCTCTTTTTTCATTTATAAAGAAATAGAGATAAACAACAATAGTTTGAACTTGCAAGTGCTACTTTAACAAAAATATGCAATACAAATTGTCCATAATAAACATAAAACATGCCATTTCTGTATTCCTCTGGAATTTAGAAACTACAGTATGGTACACATGAAGATTGTAATGTTCTGAAATACTTTTATATTTAATTTGATTTATTTTCTTCCACATTTCCAGTGACTTTCATAACATTAATTTATGATCAGTTTGATTGCATAGTTTCTGGAGTTCAAGTTATTGGAATACCTTTTTGGCTCCCTGCCTTCTTTTGTTCCTTACTTAAATATGATTTTCAAAGTAGAGTTACTGGTGTTTTAGAAGTACAGAAAACATGTCAATTTTGATTTTGTAGGAAGATTTACCTCTATACTTAATTACCTCTACCTTCAACTCTATCTCTGTAGAACACAATCAATTTATTTCACTTCCATGGTTATTGCTTGCAGTATAGTGAAGCATGACAAAATCAAATGAAATACCAAGAACAAAATGAAAAGGAGGTCAGACAAATAAAGAATATAAATGATAGGTGGCCACACATTGAAGCTGTGTAATAGTATTTGTATTTTAAATTCCCTGCTTCAATGCATAATCTGGCTGCCCCCATAAAAATTATTAAATCATATTTTCAACCTGCCTAATTTTCTAGAGTACATTTTAAGAAAGAGTCAAATAGAAATCTTTGTCAGAGTGAAAATAATTCTGTGATTGAGAAATTGAATATATTGTATAATGATTACTGGATAAATGTTGAAGGATTGATTTAATGTAAGCACTTTAGCTATAAGATTGGCAGTTCAAACCCACAAACAACTTCTTGGAAACCCTATATAGTGTTGCTATGAGTTAGAACAGACTCAACAGTACTAACTACAACTCTCTTCTGAGTCAAGATATTGACGGGAATCATATCATAGATGTTTATTAGGATAATAGTGTTAAATTAGAAAGAGGAGTTTTAGAATTTTATGCACTGAAAATTCTGTGTGGAAGATTAATTTCCAAAGAGCAAAGATGGAGGTTGGAGAAACAGGTGACAATTGCAATTATTAAGATAAAAATGGATGGTGACTTGAAATTATTATGAATTCAATAGATTTGATAGCATACAACAACATTCATAATATGATCCCTGGGTAGAGCACAAGATGAAGCTAAACTCTTGGTTACTAGCCACAAGGTGGCATTTCAAACCCACCCAGAGACTTCTGGGTAGACAAGTCTGGAAATCTGCTTCAAAAAGGTCACAGCCTTGAAATTCCTAAGCAGCAGTTCCACTCTGCACATGTGGGGATATCATGTATCTGAACTGACTTGGCAACTAACAACAATAAGAAACAACAATTGTAATCATAACATCAGCACATATGTTTTCATGTTCACTGTGTTTTGATGTGGTATGATAGGATAAGCACTGGACTGCTAAATGCAAGGTTGGCAGTTCAAGCTTACCAGCCCATACTTGGAAATTCGATACATGTTTACTATAAGTTGTAACTAAATCTATGGCATTTAACAAATTAAGCACTGTTTGAAATGTTTAATATATACTCAGAAGTACTTAAATCAATCTTCATTTGGATGATGTAGAAGCTGAGGTACAGTGAAATTCAGTACCTTAAAATATGCTTATGGAGATAAAGCAGGGGAATGCAATAACTCCATATGATAAGCACTGGACTGCAAACCACAAAGTCTGAGGCTCAAGCCCACCATCTACTTTGCGAGAGAGACATAAAGACTTTCTGCTCCTGTAAGATTCAAAGTCTCAGAAATCCTACATAGGGCTACTATGAGTTGAATCAAACTCAAAGGCTCTTCACAACAACAATACGGATTAAGAATTGACCCAAGATTATACAGCTTTGTTGTAGCAGGCAGCAAAGTCAGGATTTGTTTATACATAGGGAGTTGGATCCTGAGTACTCTTTATTTAATTATAAGGAGCTCTGGTAGGATAGTGGTTACGAATTGGGCTGCGAACCTTAAGGTCAGCAGTTTGAAACTACCAGCCTCTCAGCGGGAGAAAGATGAGGCTTTCTGTTCCCGTAAAGATTTACAGCCTCGAAAACCCTGTACAGGGTCGCTATGAGTCGGAACCGACTCGACGGCACTTAACAACAACACTCTTTATTATACTGCTTCTGTTACAAGGGATAGAGCTAATTTACAGATTAAAGTAAGATTTGGAGAAAAGATTGTTATGATCCTGTTTCTTCCTCACTTATTTTAATCTTTAAAATCTTTAAAATAAGTGAGGAAGAAACATGATCTAGATATGCAGAGTAAGGAATCATCAGAATCTATTGTATTGTTCAAGTCTAGGGGGATAGAGAGTTATGTGTAGACTAGAAGAAATAACTAAGAGTTATACCCCAGAAAAATGACAAGATGTATTTTGTATGTATTATAGAAGAGGTACCCACAAGGATTGTTGTTGTTGTTAAGTGCCGTTGAGTCGGTTCCGACCCATAGCGACCTTGTACGGGGTTTCCGAGGGTGTAAATCTTTATGGGAGTAGAAAGCCTCATCTTTCTCCCGCGGAGCAGCTGGTAGTTTCAAACCGCTGACTTTAAGGTTCGCAGCCCTATTCGTAACCACTACGCTACCAGAGCTCCTTACCCACAAGGATTAGCAACACAAAAACAATAATGTCACAAAAGCCAAGAGAGGTTGAGGTTTCAACAAAATTCTACAGAGCATAGTAAAATGAAAAATAAAAATAAAAAAAATAAATAACAAGAATAGTGAAAGCTACCCATTACTTTCAAATTAAAAAACAAAGAGGTCATTTGTAACTTTGGAAATAATAGGTTCTGGGGAGGGGATGGGGCCTGATCTAATTAAGTATTAATTAGATCTAGCTGTGGACTTGAAACTGAACCTCATTATTTATATTTTGTGGGGTGTCTTAGTGGAAAGGATTGTAACGATGTATTTTGAATACATGCTTAAAATAGATATCACCTGAAAACGCTAAGAGATTTGTCGAGGTAAAAAGAATCTGAGATACCAGCATAGAGTAAATATTTGGCAATGTTTTGAAAAAAGCAGATATTTACAAGGTCTAGAAAGTGGAAAATAATTGCTAAAAGACAATTTACTAAAGGAACAAAAGGAGGCATGGCATTTTGAATCATTTGAGACAATTATATTGTTGAAATTTGTTCCATGTGGGATCCGTCACACTGTGTCCTTGCTCAGAGACTTATTGCGTTTGAAAAATAAGTTAAATTTCTCTTCAGTCTTAGTGCTGTTACTGTTAGCTGACAAACAAGGTTTTTATTATTTTTGTTTAGAAAATAGCACTAGTTCTATATATGGGTGAATGTATGTGATTATATGAAAAGGATTTGAATTAGGTAAATTAGAGTGAGGTACTCTATTTTATTACATATTCCTTAAAGAAAATGGTTACTTGAAGTCTGTTTCCAAAGTTATAATGGTTTGAGCCACACTATTTCCTAAATACTCAAATTTGGTATGCAGCTTTATGACAGGATGTTGGCCTTCAGAGCAGGAATGAATGTAAACAAAGAAATGTGGCTCACAGGAAGGTTTAACTAAATCAAATCCTGAAGGCTTCCCCTATTCTCAGACTGTTTCTGCATCTTGATTATTTGCAGATGTTTCACATGAAGCTAGCTATGAAACCTGATAGTTAACCTTTCTAAAACTCCCAAGGCAGTTCACAGTTAGCCATGAGTTTTGACCAGCTAACCCAAACAAAGAGAAGGAAGTAAGAAATTTAATGCCATCTTACTCGGAGATGCATGAAGCAATTTTTTCTCTCTCTCAGGAATCAAACCAAAAGACTGAACTTTTTAAAAAAGATTGGGTGAAAGAATACAACTGATTGGAATCATTGCTGTAAGCATGAAGGATTAAAAGTAACAGTTGTTTTATCCTTTGACTTTATTATTATAAATCACATACTTATTGAGCTTCAAATCATATAGTTTTCCCAGAAATGCATATCTCTACATTTCAAGCCTATAAAAATGCAAAATGCCAAGAGATACCTATTGTTTAATATAAAGTCACAGATACATAATAGGATAAAATAGATAAGGAAGAAAGAAAGAGAGGCCACTTCATCAGTGTTAGAAAGTCTGTCTTGATGATGGAAATCAGAATATTCTATTCTTCCACTACTGCCTAATGTATAAATACTACATGGTACTTGCACTGTTTCCTAATATATAGATACAACCCAATTCTGATAATTAAAGCTTGCTTTCATTTTCCCAAGATAAACAAATGGGAGAAGTTTCTAGAAGGTAAGAAGATACTGTATTCTCTGGTCAGAAAGCTATATGGTGACAGCCTTGTGCTACTGAGGAGTAGTGCAACAAACTGTGAAAAAGCATTCTAGAAAAGATCTCAAAGCGAAGATGTGAGAGGTCAGGATGCCATACTCCTTCACTATCAAAAATTAAAAGACCCATTGCCATCAAGATGATTCTACTGCATAGTGACCCTATTTAGGGCTTCTGAGACTATAAATCTTCATGGGAAAAGATAGCCTTAGCAGATATTCTTCCTGCTGAGCAACTGGTGAACCATCAATCTAGTGGTTAGCAGCCCGATGCCCAAGCTTAGGCAGTGTGGAAGGTGGATCCACTTTCTGTTATAGGCCCTAGAATTTACCCTAGAAGATGTAGGCCGAATCAATAGTTTTCCTAAGACCACTGAAAAGAGGTTTGCTGCTTGAGATCACTCACCTTCTGGAGCTTTGCTAAAAAGTTTACACTGAGTTTATTCCACTCATGGTGATCCCATGTGGGTCAGAGCAGAACTATGCTCCATAAAGCTTATTTTTCAGAAATAGACTACCAGACCTTTCTTTCAAGGTGCCTTGGAGTGGATTTAAATCTCCAACCTTTAGAGTAGCAGCTGAGTGAGTTTACCTTTTGCACAACCCTGGGAAGGCATTATGCTAGAAGATCTTAAATAAATTCTCCAGCAACTACCAATACATAAGTCACCAGCTCGCCACAATGTGCCTGTAGACAAAATATTAGAAGACTAAATACAGAAAATATTATACCTATGGTGGGAGGAAGTCTTGTAAGTGTGAGGTAAAAAGGTATGTGTGTTTTCTCTCTTCTCATCTAATTAACATTGGAGAAACTAGCACCAAGAAAAAGGGAATGCAGAGAAGTGTGAAAACCAACACCCATACCATCTTTGTAGTCATTAGAATTTCAGTTCATACCTAATTAAGAGGAAAGGAGAAGGGTATTTTAAAATATGAAATAAGGTTTTAGAAAAAATAGGTATGAGTCTGATAAACCAAGATGAGATTGTGAATAACTGAAACTGGTTGATAAACAATAGGATTTTCATCAAAGAATTATTTACCAATGTGGGTTTTACTCAGCTGGAATGTGTGATTCAGTATTGGCCGTTGCTGTAAACAATTAAACTGTTTCATGTCTATAACTCAATAAACTCATTACAGTAACAACAATGCAAGATGTTGATATTAGGAGAAACTGTGCAAGGGGAGATTAGTTACATGGGAACTTTGTATACTTTCTGTAATTTTTTTTCTGTAAATCTAAAGCTACTCTAAAAATGTATATGAATTGAAAAAAAAAAAAAAATGTTTAATTTCCTCAGTGTGAGCACATTGAAACATTCACACTTCCCCAAATCTTGAAATTTGTTGGGAATTTTGTTATTAGTTGCCATTGAGACAGTCCCTGACTCATAGCATTTTAAGCACAATAAAACCAAAATTGTCCATCCTGCACCACCCTTATGATTGTTTGGAGATCAGACCAATGTGATCCAAAGTGTTTTCATTACTTAATTTTTAGAAGTAGATCACCAGAGCTTTCTCTGTAGTCCTGTTTAGTCAAGAAGCTCTGTTGAAACCTGCTCAGCTACAGGCAAGTTTCCATTGACAAATGGGTGATGGCTGTCTTTAAGGCTCATTGGCTGAGAATCAAACCTGGGCTTTTGTAATGTGGCCAGAATTCTACCAATGAACCAATGAATTTATCTCTACTTAGTACATTTGTGCACACACAAACATGTATGTACATGTACTCCCTTTACCATCATGACACAAAGATATACATGTCTATTTCCAGTTATTCTTTATTGTGACATGGTATGCAAAGTACATGAAAAAGACAAATGTACATGGCATCATATAGCCTGATCACAGGAAGCAGAATACCTGATCTGGCTTTATTTGTCCCCTTTCCATCAGGAATAAGCCCTACCACAATATAGCAGCTATTACTTCCTCATTGAGGACTAAAGTGCGCCTGACCCAAGCCATGGTATTTTCAGTAACCTCATATGAATGTGAAAGCTGGACAGTGAATAAGAAAGATCGTAGAAGAATTGATGCCTTTGAATTGTGGTGTTGGAGGAGAATACTAAAAGTGTCATGGGCTGCCAAAAGGTAGAAGTTGTATAATAACAAAAGGGGAGTGGTTGATCTTACAGTCCAGAAACAGAGGACCCTTGACCATCAAGAGAGGAACGCACAAATAGAATGCAGGACCTTATCCAGAGAAGCAGCAGCACCAGAGATTGGGGGCATGGAGAGGGGGAGCGGCTGAGGACTCTAGATTCATCTACTAAGAAGAGACGGACTAAGAACTGGTGGCCAGGAGCAGACTTGCAGAATGTGCCCTTTGGAGATGTAAATTATTATATATGCCTGAGTGGGTTTTATTGTTTGTGTGTTTTTGAAAAAGCTAAAGTGGATAGAGAGAAATACTTTAATTGATGGTATATGGAGGGGTTTATAATCAATGTAATGAAAAAAGTTATATGAATTGTTGAATGTGAAACTGATGATGTGTCCTGTAAACTTTCACTCAATCCACACACACAAAAAAAAAATTTACGTGAGTATTTCATTCTTTACTGGCAATATCTGTGAAGAACAGTTGACTCACCAAGACTGAAAAATTGTAAGATTGTACATGTAGTTTAATGAAAGAAAAAGACATACTAAGTAATCAAATGAAAATGATCTAATAACTGAATAGGACCAGAGATGTAATCTAAAGCTCTACTCACATAGTACTTCATATTATTGGAACAAAGCCCAGGGAGAATTAATTTTTCTGGGAACACCTCATTAGACAGACATCTAATTCTTCTCTCTCTTGTCTGGTGTTATTTTCCCTCTCAAGCTTAATCACCAAATAACCCCTTGGGCTGCATTTTAACATCTACTGGATTTGAGAATTTAGTGAATAGTTACAAAAGTAGACATGGTGAATGTTTTGAAAGTGACCATGAGAAATCATGTTGACTTCAGAGGGAGAGGCTCATATCAGGGAATACTGGGAAGTACTGGAAAAGCAGGCTCTAAAAACTATGTAGAATTGCCTAAGCATGACTTAGGAGGCAATGTACGGTCACTGTGAATTCTTGAAATGATTATTTTTGTTTGTTTTTTTTTCAGGATAAGAAATTTTGTAGAAGGATTTTTGTATCTTGGAACTGGAGCTTCATTGAATAGTGAAGACTGGAAATGCTATTTAGGTCCACTAGCATAGGGGAAATATTTGAAGCTATGAAAATTTATGAAGTTTATGAGAGAGTGAACGAAAGAGTCATGGGTATTGGAGAAAATTAGATGTGTAGCCTTAGAGAAAGAGAAGCAATCAAAAAGAATAGTATGAAAAAATAGAAAACATAAAAAGCTACTCAGTCTGATGCAGTGTCAGCATAATAGAGACAACCTCAAGAAGAAAGACATTAGTTATATAGAAAATGATAAAGAATTAAAACATATCCTTGGATGTAAAACAAATCTTTTGTGAGTTTCCAAACTGTCTTTTAAGTAGAAACACAGTTTTTCAATTGTTTCAAAGGAATGAAAAAATGTGAGGTTATTTATTTATTTATTTATTCTTTCTTGTATTTATTCAGCATTATTTTTTGATAGTTCGAAACTACCAGCTGCTCCATGGGAGAAAGATGAGGCGTTCTGCTCCCGTAAAGATTTACAGCCTCAGAAACCCTGTTCAGGGACGCTATGGGTCGGAACTGACTTAACAACATTAACGGACAGCACTTAACAACAACATTTGTTTGAGCAATTGCTATGTATTAGGAATGCTTGGGAGGGCTAGTGTAATGCTGTAGGATAAGCACTGTACTGCAAAGTACAGCAGTTCAAATTCACCAGCTACTCCTTAGAAACTTTATACAGGGTCAATATAAGCTGAAACGACTCCAGAGCACTTAACAACAACAACAACATGCATGCTTGACCAACCTTTTGGAAGCCCTGTTTATCTCTGAATTTTTTTCAGCTTCTTTACAACAAATAGGCATGCAAATACAATTTGCCACAAGTTTATTTGATCATGGCATGATTTCTTCTAATCGTTGAGTGCAGAAAGTGTACTCTAAAGATGCTTCTGTCTTTGAGATTGTATCTTTAGACCAAGTTGGAGAAATATGTTTAAGGGTCTTAATGAAATTCCTATTAATTAATCAGAGAGAAATTTACATTTTAATTTGTACCTGTATAGTAAGAATTTCAGAGTAAGGGCATATGTTGAATACCACCTATAAATTCATATTTGATTTGGTAAGATGTGTCAGGCCAATAGAACAAGCTGGTAAGACTCATTTTACGTGAATGTCCATTTACCCTCTGGGACAGTTACTTTTATAGAGTTAATGCTTCTTAACCCAAGGTTAGTGTTCTCAAGAAACATTGAAGGTCTTTTAGAAAGGAAAGCATAAAGAGTCACAGTTGGACTTCATAGAAAAGGGATGATTTAAAAATATAACCAGAGTACTTTTATTCAAATTATCTTTCTATTTAGCCTCTTAGGAGACTTAGGTCAGGTCCATAAGGAAAGGAGTGTTCAATTTATTTATTCATTCTACAAATATATACTAAGCAATTACTATGTGTCAGAAAATGGTGCTGAAACAGTGAACAGGAGAAACAGTTATTTTTAGTGATTCTTACTAATTATCTTTTGGTATTTTCACCAAGTAATCTTAAGAAAAATAGAGGTAGATAAGGTGAAAACAAGTAAAGTGTGTATAGGGGGATGAGTTAGAGAGTAGCTTATTACATAAACAGTGTGATTAGAGGGGAATCTGCGGGTGGTGAAAGCGGTTAATGGAGTTAGCTGCTACCCAGAATTGGAACTTCAAATCTATGCAGTGACACCTTGGAAAAAAGGTCTGTCAATCTACTTCAGAAAAATCAGTCATTCAAAACCCTTTGGGGCACAGTTTTACTCCGACAAACATAGAGTATCCATTAGTGGTAATCAACTACAAAGAAACTGATTTTTGTTTGTTTGTTTGTTTTGGGCATTAAAGAATGCATATCTGAAGCAACACTGTTAGACCTTAGACCTGAAGTTAGAAAGTGACCATAAGCACACACACACACACACA
>NW_006408671.1:8074274-8079833 GCF_000296735.1 Chrysochloris asiatica | reverse complement strand
AAAAAAAAAAAAAAAAAAAAAAAAAAATCACAGAGAAGACAGCAAGAGTAAAACACTACACAGGGAAAAAATTGGGGGCCTGTTTGAGATATAAATAATGGTGTGGGGAGGCAGTGATAGAAATACAGTGGGAGATGTTGCTAAATTCAAAATCACTAAGAGCTTGGTTATTAATTGGGATTTTATTATAATGCTGAGGAAAAGTCATCAGAATCTTTTGAGTAAGGAAGTTAAAAATGGACATCAGCCATCCCTCACACAGCAATCTATTCAACTGAGTTGAATAATTCATTACTATGACCACACAGATAAATGGAGTAAAGATTTAATTTGTCAAATACTTCATTTTTCTTGGATCCACCATCAATACTCAAAGAAACAGAAGTCAAGAAATCAAACCATATATTGCATTAAGCAAATCTGCTTCACAAGACCTCTTTAAAGTGCTCAAGAGCAAATATATCAGTTTGAGGACTAACTGCCATGTCAGGCATCAGTTTTCTCTGCAACCGGTGCAGAGAGATTAAACTCCAGTAGGGGTGATGGGAGATTAGAAATAAAAGAAAGACACAAGACACAGATATATTAAGGAAAGTTAGAGCCAGGTGGGACACAGCACTCTGATGGAGAAACTGCAACTCAGACAAAGTGCAGCAGGTTTATTTTATACACATATCAAAGGGAAGTGCTTGGGGCAGGGAAAAGAGTGCAAGAACATCTGGTGTTTGTGCATGCTGTAAGTGAGACTTTATCAGAAGAATGTAACTTGTGGTAGCTAAGGAAACAAAGATTAGGGCAGCTAGATGTTTGTGCATACTGAGCTGAAGGTCACGGCTGTGTACAAGGAAAGACTTTGCAAGTTCCTTATTCCCTGAGGCAGGTTTTCAAGTTCCTCAGTGGGCAGTCTGACTTGGGTGCGGCCCGAATTTCTGGACCACAACTGATCAGTTGTAATCCTTTGTTTAAACTACCCCCAAGTCAGAGATCCTCGGCTCAGTTGTTCCCAACAACTAACATGCACCTGACCCAAGCAATAGAATTTTCAATTGACTCACATACATGTGAACATTGGACAATGAATGAGGAAGACCACAGAAAAATTGATACATTCAAGTTATGCTGTTGACCAAGAATATTAATGGTACTATGGAATGGCCAGAAGAACAAAAGCATCTATGTTGGAAGAAGCACAGGCAGAATGCTCCTTACAAGCTAACATGTCTCTCATACTTTGGACATATTAGTATGAGGAACAAGTTCCTGGAAAAGGACATCACACTTGGTAAAGTGAAGAGTCAGTGAAATCGAGGGAGACACCCAAAGAGATGGGCTGGCAAAGTGGCAACAACAATGGACTCAAGTGTAGAAGGAATTATAAGGATGGTTCAGGACCACATTGTGTTTCACTTTATTGTACATAAGTTTGCTATGGGTCAGATCTGACTCGACAGCACCTACTAACAACATGGCCACACAGAACTCAGACTTCCTACCTAAAAGTTTGGGGTTTATGAGGGAACTTAACAGGTTAAATTGCAGGATCAGAAATGATCAGAACTCAGTTGTTTGGTCAGAACAGCCTCTTCCAAGCTGTGCCCCAGACAGGTCTTTCTTACCCTTACTCTGGCCTCTGTCTTGTTGTTGCTGTTAAGTGCCGTTGAGTCAGTTCCAACCCATAGAGACCCTGAACAGGATTTCCAAGGTTGTAAACCCTTATGGGAGCAGAAAGCCTCATCTTTCTCCCACGGAGCAGCTGGTAGTTTCGAACTGCTGACCTTGCGGTTCACAGCCGGATCCGTAACCACTATGCTACTAGAGCTCCTGTCCTCTGTCTTACACAGGCACTATTATAAAATTATTTTACTACTGCTGATAAATGCCCAAATGGCACTGCACTGTACTGTGAACCTCAGTCTTAAGGCAATAAGTTCTAGTTCAAGGTTAGCAAACATAGTTCCCCAAATAACTACCTGGAAATGAGTCTACTGCCCAAAGGCACTCAGCTTTACTTGCTCCATGGGCTGGGATGCGTGCTGTTCTGTCTCATGCACTGGTTCTTGGTTCTGTTGCTACTAATCCTCTACTACTTCACCAGTGTCACATCTTTTTGTCCATGAATTGAATTTCAATGTGCAAGGATTGCAGGGATCGAAGAAAGCACTCCACACTTGGATCTTCTTACTTGATAGTGAGATCTCCCCTTTTGCTTCTGAGATGATTCATTTTAAACTCAACAGGATGGCAGCATTGACCAAACCCCTAGTTAGATTTTCAAGATTCCACAATACAATACTGTTAACAATCACTCACAACTGAACCATGTGATCCTGTCAACATCTTCTCCCACCTTCTATTACTCAGACCCAATACAAACAAGCAAAGTCATTTGGTAGGACTTATATAGACTAGCGAGGAGCTCTCTGGTAGCATAGTGGTTACAAGTTGGGATGCTAACCTCAAGGGCAGCTAGTTCGAAACTACCAGTCGTTCCATGGGAAAAGATGAGGCTTTCTTCTCCAGTATAGATTTAGAGCCTTAGAAACCCTATACAGGGTCTCTATCAACCAGAACTGACTCCATGGCACACCACCACATAGATTAATCTTAGAAGAGTCATATTAAATAGCTCACTGTACCACAGGAAGTGATAATATCTGTATCAGACAGCTAAATTATGAAAAGTAAATTATAGTGGGACAATAGTGAAAGGTAAGGAATCAGATAAGAAACTATTATACATGTGGAGGAGACGAAAGCAACTATACTGTCATCAAGTCTTTGATATTTATCAATAAGTGTTTTAAGTCTTCTTTGCTTTCAGAAAGCAAGGTTGTATCATTGTCATATGGCAGGTTGTTAATGAGTCTTCCTCCAATCTTAATAATGGGTTATTCTTCATATTTGTTCAGCATACAGATTTTTTTTTAAGTATGGTGAAAACATACAACCTTGAAACATACCTTTTTTATCTTAAATAATTAATTCAGTGTCCAATTCTGTTAGAATGACTACCTCTTGGTCTATGTACAGGTTCCTCATGAGCACAATTAAATTGTCTGGAATACCCATTCTTCACAATGTTATCCGTAGTGTATCATGATTCACACAGTGAAAAGTTTTTTCATAGTTAATAAAGCACAGGTAAACATCTTTCTTCTATTCTTTGCTTTCAGCTAAGATCCATTTAACATCACCTTATTATAAGTCCTCATATGAACCCGGCTTGAATCTCTATCAGTTACCTGTCAAAGTACTGTTGCAGTCATTTTTAAATTATCTTTAGCAAAATCTCACTTGCATGTGATATTAATGATGTTGTCTAATTATTTCTGCAATTCACTGGGTCACGTCTGTTAGGAATGGACACATATATGGAACTATTTCAATCACTTGCCCAAAATAGCTCTCTTCCAAAGTTATTGGCATAGATGAGTGTTTCCACTGCTACAACAGTTTATTGAAAGATTTCAATTATGTTCCATCAATTTCCAGAAACTTTTTCTTTGCAAATGGCTTTAGTGATAATTGAACTTCTCCCTTCAGTACCATTGGTTCTTGATCATACACGTTCTCTCTCTCTTTTATTTATTTATTTTTTAAGGTTTTTATTGTGGATTGAGTGAGAGTTTACATAGCAGATCATCAGTTTTACATTCAACAAATCATGCACCTTGTTTCATTACAATGATTGTAATCCCCTCCATGTACCATCAGTTAGTTAACAGCATTTCTCTCTATTCACATTAGCTTTCTAAAAAACAAAACAAATAAGCAAACAAAAAAACACTCAGGCAGATATAATAATTTACACCCCTAAAGAGTACATTCTGCAAGTCAGCCTCCTGGCCACCAGCTCTTAGTCCCTCTCTTCCCATGAATCTAGAGTCCTCAAGCCACTCCCCCTCTCCATGACCCCATCTCTGCCCTCTGGCATTGCGTCTTCTCTGGATAAGGTCCCACATTCTTCTTGTGCTCTTCTCACTTGATGGTCCTAGGGTCCTCTGTTTCTGGACTGTAAGATTAAGCACTCCTCTGTTTTTGTTACAAAGCTTCTACCTTTACAATTTAGGCAGTCACAATTAGTCATGATAACAATTATTCACTATTGACTATTGAATCGTATGAATCTTATCCCCATCCCTTTTCACCAGACCCATCCAGACAAGATGAAAACCATTCAATGAGGACTCTTTCTTCCTCCGCATACTCTTACACTAAACTCCCTCTTCAAACCTTGTAAGCCAGCCACTTCATTCCTTTATTGACCCCTCACTTTACGCAGCCAATGGCTAAGTTGCCTGTCCCTATCAACCCTGTATACAGAAGGGATAGCGTTGATACTCAATGTGAAGACTCCTTCCCTCTCTGTTGGTATTTAGAGTTACTACTTCCATGGGCAGGTTCATCAAATTATAGAAATCAACCCTAGTTTCATTTACCAATTTTTTTTTATTTTTATTTTTTTTGTAATCTTCCTTTAATCGAGTTCTGATGTTCAGCAATCGATGCCAGGTCAAAAGGGTAAAATTTGGGTGTTCTTTTTTTTTAAATAAATGTTTTATTGTGAATTGTGTGATAGTTTACATGGGAGAACATTAGTTTTACATTCATTCTATCATAATCGTTTCATTGCCTTAGTTACTATCCTGTCCATGCATCATCACCCAACCAAAGGGTATACCCTCCAAGCCTGCCTCCACCCCCCCACACCAATGGTCCTCAGCATACAGCCCCTTTCCTTTTTTGGATCTCAAGTCCCCAGCCACTCCATCTTTTTACATCATCTTCTCTGCCTCCATCTCAAGCCTCACTGCTTCTCTGGGTAGGGTGCCACTCTCCTCTCTTCTCCATTGATGGTCCCAGGGCCCTCTGCACCTAGACTGAAAAGTTAATCACTCCCCTCCTTGCTATAAAATGTCCACCTTTACATTTCTGACTCTCACAATCAGTCCTGATAACAGTTATTCACTACTGCATCACAAGAGACCCATCTACATTTCATTTTATCAGCCCTTCCTGGACAGGATGGATACTATTCACTGGAGACTCTACCTTCCTCCACGCACTTTGGATCTAGGTTCCCTCTTGAAAGCTTGTACGCCAGTCACTTCTTACCTTTGTATCCCTCCCCCCATTTTGGGTTGCTGTTGTTGTCAGGTGCCATCGAGTCGGAACCGACTTATAGTGACCCCATGCACAGCAGAACAAAACAACGTCCGATCCTGGGCCAACCTCACTACCGCTGCCACACTTGACGCTATCAATGATGCCACCTGGCCAATCCATCTCTTTGGGGGTCTTCCTCTTTTTCTCTGACCCTCCACTTTACCCAGCATGACATCCTTCTCCAGCGACTGTTCTCTCTGGGCAATATGTCCAAAGTATGAGAGACGAAGCTTAGCCATCTTGGCCTCCAAGGAGCACTCTGGTTGCACTTCTTCCAATATCTATCTTATTTGGTTGTTCTATTGGTTCTTTTGGCAGTCCATGGCACTTTCAGTATTCTCCTCCAACACCACAACTCAAAGGCATCAATTCTTCTACAATCTTCCTTATTCA
>NW_006408671.1:8056758-8073599 GCF_000296735.1 Chrysochloris asiatica | reverse complement strand
ATCGAAAGTCTTTGTGTAGTCAATAAAGCATAGGTAAACATCCTTCTGGTATTCTCTGCTTTCAGCCAAGATCCATCGGACATCAGCAATGATACCTCTCATTCCACGGCCCAATTTGGGTAGCCAATGTAAATTTGTGTGTTCTTGTGCATCTCCCCTCACTTCATATCAGCTGGAGGCTTCACTCTCTGCTATAGCCCTCTGTGTCTATGTCCTTGTCCATGGGCTCAAGTGTCCTCAGTTCTCACCACACTTTGTACCAACCAGCCCTTCCTCTTCTCTCTCTCATTTCCAGGTCAACAGGAGTCAATGGACTGTGGTTGAATTCAACCCACTTCTTCATTGCTGCCTTTCCTCTTCTTCCACTCACCAATAGACCAAAGAGGTCACCAGCATGCTTATATGCCTGTTCATGTATTCCCTTTGAATTTCAGTCTTAGAGAGGAATTTTTCCTGAAGGAACTTGATTGCCTGCCTTGATGGCTTCCCGGAAAACAGCTTGTTTATTCTTGTAGCCAGTCATTCTGATATTTTTGTTTTGGGGTTTTCCTGATGATCTTTCTTTAAAGATGTATCTTCTGTTGCTCTAGCTGTTCCAGGCTGGTCTGCTTGTCCTTGCTAATGGGAATGTCCCACTTCATAAAGTTCTGGATGAGACTCAACATTCCTCCTAAGGTCTTATACTCTGCAAAGGTTTAGCAAGAGACCTAGTTCCCTGGGCAAGTTGTAGAACCCCTTTTAGGCATTCCTATCAGTTATAGGTTGACGCTGGGTTTACAAGTTTTCTGTAATAATGTTTCCTAACATTCCTTTCTATCACACTCAAGTGTCTATTTTACAATAGTAAGCAAGGGAAACCAATATTCATAAGACAGTCAAGTATATTAGTATTATTTCTCCTATTCAAACTATGCCTAGATCCCTGTATCACAGAGCCCTGTTGTTCCAAGGTTGAGCATGCATCATTATTTTCTTTTGTCCCACTTAGGCCATGCAAACCTGTCTCAGTGTTCCCCTATCTATCTTATTCTTCCACCTCCTCCACCTTCTTGTATTGCCCTCCCCAACACCCAAACTAAACCACCCACCTCAACCCCACTATTGTGGTTACCTTGTATTCCATTAACTCTTCCCTCCATTTTAGACGGTCTATTTTATCCTGTAATCTACCTGACCTTTTCACCACCTGGATCTCTGTTCCTCTGTTTTTACCTTTTTTCACATTGTAATTGTTTTGATCATAGACTGACCTCCCAGATCTTCAGTTCTTATCATTTTATTCTGTTCTTGATTCTTTCATTTGTCAGTTGAGTTCAGAGTGATGCTGCCACATACATCATTCTCTGGTTGTTGTCTATTCCTATTGGTTCTCAGTCCACGGTACTCCATGACATTTCCTTTAGGATGTTTTTCATAGCAGGGTTGGCTTTGGCAAAATCACTTAGTTTCTGTTTATCCTGGAATGTTTTGATTACACCATCATATTTGATTGACAACTTTGCTGTGTAGAGGATTCTTGGTTGGTGGTTTTTTGGTTCCGGGTTTTCTATATGTCTACCCATTGCCTTCTTGCCTGCATGGTTTCTGTTGAGAGATCTGAGCTTAATCTCATGCTTGCCTTTGTATATTACATTTCTCTTTTCCCTAGCTGCTTTCAGGATTCTGTCCTTATCTTTGATTTTGGAGAACTTGATTATTATATGTCTTGGTGATATTCTTTTAGGGTCAATTCTTCCTGGGGTTCTTTGAGCTTCTCAAATGCTTATATTTTTGCTTTTCAGGATGTTAGGGAAATTTTCTTCCAGAAACTCTTCAACTATCTCCTCTGTGGACTTGTGTGATTCTTCCTGTTCCAGAATGCCGAAAAATTCTTTAGTTATCCCTCTTCTTATTGTCCAACATGAATCTTAGGCCTTCTTCAGATTTTTTTTTTATCCTTTTTTTGTCCTTGCTCTTCTGTCTTAGTAGTGTTGAGAGGTTTATCTTCTAGCTCACTAGTTCTGGCTTCTATCTCTTCAATTCTACTCCTTTGCCCTTTCAGTGTATTTTCCATTTCTGATATTCTATTATTAATTGTTTGAACCTCTTTCTGTGGGTTTTGAATTGTTTCCTATGCGCTATCTATCTTATTTGGTTGTTCTTGTAGTGCTTTCCTGACTTCTTCCTTGTTTTTCTCAACTCCATTGTATAGTGGTTTGATACATTTTGTAATTATTTTTCTGAATTCCTTCTGAGGCAATTCCAAAGCCTGCCCATCTTCCATTATTGAGTGTAGGTCTCCTCCAGCTCATTTGCCTCAGTCACTTTATCTCGTTTCTGGACATGTGCAGATATGGTCATCTGCTTCTGTTTTGGGGCATATTCAGGAGTTATCTATGGCCTTAATACTTGGATGGGTGTATATTTTGGTACTTTTTATACTTTCTGATTGCCTCCACGTAGATGTGATCAGGAGATGGGCTTCCTTTTCACTCTTCTTTCTGAGAAATTTCAAGATGCCACTGTCAGTCATTGTGATATCACTTAGGATTTAATTTTCAGCCTATTTCCCTTTTAGTCTGCCTGTCCCACTCCACAATCCCCATTCAGGCTTTCTTCCTAGTGATAAATAGTTCAGGGCTACCTGTGGCCATTTTGCACTGTTGTTTGCTTTTAAGTGGAATCTGTCACTTTAAATTTCAACGAGATCTGTGCACATGCATCCCCACCCTCTGGGGGTGGGGGTGGGATGTCCACTCTCTCAGGCACCCCCTCTAGTCACCAGAATGGAGGTGCTCTTACAGTGAGAGATGAATGAACAGATACAAAAAAATAAAGAAAGAATGTCCACACCTCTATCTCCGCAGTTCTATCAGGCATCCCTGTCTGCTCTGATCCTTCCCCCACTTGGTCTTGTCCAAGATGGTGGCTCTGGGTGCAGCTGAGCATTTGAATTAAAAAGCAATGGAGTTCTTGCATCTGCTACAAATTCCCCTACCTATAATCCTTCCAACCTTCTAAATATTCCTTTACATGTGGTTCAGAGTTCTGGAACCATCCACTGAGTCTGCTTGGTCTGATATTCTGTGTTGTTGCTGATGGAGCTCCTTATTACATTTCTACCTGATCTGCCATCTTGTTTGTTTTCTCCCATACACTATCTCTTGAAATGAGTGAACATAGACCATTTCTTTTGGGACACTGAATCTGTGTATTCCTTCTATTTTCTTTTCATTCATCCTGAATCATTCAGTAATTTGCCATTTGTTGTTGCTGTTAAGTGCCCTCTAATTAGTTCTGTCTCATAGTGACCCTGTATAGGGTTTCAGAGGAGAGGCCGGTGGATTTGATCTGCTAAATCTGTGGTTTAAATGGACTTTGTGGTTGGTTCCTCTGGACTGCACCTTGCCCACAGAATCCTTTAACATTGCAAGTTGAGGTTTTAATTTTTCTTCATTTCTTTCAGCTTGATAAATGCTGAGCATGTTCTTCTCTTTCAGTTTCCTAATTCCAGGTCTTTGAACATTTAATTATTATATTTGACTTTGTCTTCTCAACCTGCCTTTTGAAATGTTCTGTTCAGCTTCTTTACCTCCTAATGTCTTACATTTGATTTATCATCTCCAAGCTAGGGAGCAAATTTCAATTACTTCTGACATCCACTTTGGTCTTTTCTTTCTTTCTTGTCTTAATGACCTTTCACTTTCATACTATATGGTTTTCTTAATGTCATCCCACACCTGTTCTGGTTTTCATTCATTAGTATCTAATGCATCAAATCTATTTTAAGATGATCTCTAAATTTAGATCAGATGAGTTCAAGGGTACTTTTTGGTTCTCATGGAATTGTTATAAGTTTCTTCAGCTTTAGCCTGAACTTGCACATGAGCAACTGATGGTCTGTTCCACAATCTGCCCCTGAACTTGTTTTTTGTGGATAAGAGGCTTTCCCGTGGTTTTTTTCCACATATGTAGTAGTTGATTTCAGTGTCTTCCATCTGGTGAGGTCCATGAGTATAATCATGTTTCCTGTTGTTTATAAAAGATATTTGCAGTGAAGAAGTCATTGGTTTATCATGCAATCTCCAGCATCATTTATAAAACTAAGGCCTTGTCTTTCCCAACTACTGATCCTTCCTCTTTGTTTCCAGACTTTATATTACAGTCACCAGTAATTACCAATACATCTTTTATTTTTAATTGAGTGAAAGTTTACAGACAAGATCATCTACTTTACAATCAACAAATCATAGACACTGTTTTATCTCAATGATTATAATCCCCTCCAAGCAATAACAGTGGTCCAACTTCCTCCTTGTGGTCCCTATTTGCATTCCACCTACATTCCTATCCCTTCTCAACTTTGTCCATAGGAAAATGTTACCATTTTGATTTTGAATGATTGATTGTTCCATTGCAAGCATACATTGTCCCCATTCCCCTATAAACATACTACTTGGCTGAAAATTGTACCACAAGGGTAAGTTCTTTCCAAACCTGAAGGGTGGTCAAGTGCCACAGTTTCAGATTCTTCCAGTTTCTTTTGTTTCTTTTTTTAAATGTTTTATTGTGAATTATGTGATAGTTTACATGGAAGAATATTAGTTTTTCCTATCATATATCATTTCATTGCCATGGTTTTAATCCCCTCCATGCATCATCAACCATACAGGGTATACCCTGCAAGCCTGCTCCCCCAGGTTGTCAGCACACAGCCCCTCTCCCTCTCTGAGTCTAAAGTCCCCAGCTGCTCCATCTCTCCACATCATTGTCTCTGCCTCCAACTCTGGTGTCACTGCTTCTCTGGGTAGGGTCCCGCTCTCCGCTCTTCTTTCTTGATGGTCCCAGGGACCTCCGCTCCTAGACTGCAGTTAATCAATCGCCTCCTGGCTACAAAATGTCTACCTTTACATTTCCAACCCTGTCAATCACTCCTGATAACAATTATTCACTATTGTGTCACAAGAGACCTATCTGCATTTCCTTTCATCAACCTCGACTAGACAGATTGGATACTACTCAGTGGAGATTCTACCTTCCTCCACGCCCTCTGTACCTAAATTCCTTCTTGAAAACTTGTAAGCCAGTTACTTCTTGCCTTTGTAGTCCCCCCATTTTGGGTATCCAATGTCCAAGCTGCCCATCCCTATCTACTCTGTGTATGGAGGAGGTGGGAATGATCCTGGCTGTAAAGATTTTTTCCCCTCTTTTGAGCTACTGCATCCATAGGTGTAGGTCAAGTTCATCAAATTGTATTAGATTACTCTTTTTTATTCTTCCTCTTCTTTCTTCTTCTAGGTGAGCTCTGATCTTCCAGTCATTGAAGCCAGGTCAAGTGGGTATTATCTGTAAGTGTGGGTGTTCTTGTGCATATGTCCTCTCTTCTTATCAGCTGGATGCTTCACTCTCCATTCTAGTCCCCTGTAGCTATGTTGCTGACTCTGGGCTCAAGAGTTTCCAGGTCTTGCCAAACTGCTGGCCAATCAGGTCTCCTCCCGGGTTCACATGAGTCTATTGAATGTTGTAGGGCTTAACTCGAAGCTTCACTGCTGTTTTTCCCTCACTTCCCTTAACAGTGATGAATGTGGTCACCAATCAGAGCATGTATTCCCATTGAGTCTTAATCTTGGAAGGGGGTTTGCTCTGAGGGGACCCGACCACTTGTCTTGTTGTCTCCTGGGCAAGCAACTTGCTTGTTCTTGTAGTAATTAGTTGGTCTGCCTATTTGGTTTTATATTTTTCTTGTTGGTCTTTCTTTCAAGAAGTATCTTCTGTTTCCACTTTCTTTTTGATAAGTAAACTGACCTTTTTTTATTTATTAAAAAAAAAAAAATTGGAGTTTTGTTCCTTATTTTCTCCCATTCTATCTGGGACTCTTTAATGTGATCCCTTTCAGAGCATTTGTTAATGATAGTTGGGCACCATCTAGTTATTCTCATCTCAGAGTCATGGAGACTGTTGCTCATGAGTTAGTTCCTTTAGCTCACTGAACTAATTGATTCAGAGTCTCTTCAATTCTTATCACTCTTATTTTTTCTGCACATGGACAGACAAAAAACTTCACTTTAGACAGCCACTCTGGAGTTTTCAATATCCCAACTAGGATGTAGAACATTGTGTTTGTAGACTATATATGCTAATTAACCAAGGTATTCCCTGAAACTATGGCCTTGAGACCCCCAGGACCAGCACCTCATTGTCTTAATATATTTGATAATATCTAGGATGTTTTCATCATTTTGCCCACTATATGCTCCACATTCATAGTTTGCAGGAAATGAAAATATTCATATACAAATATCCTCTTTCAAACTCATATTTGTGGTATATTTAGACATATACTTATATATCATATTCCTTTCTTATTCAGCATATGGCTCAGTCCATGGATCTATGCACAGGACAGTGTTGTTCAAAGGTTGTGTGTATATCACTGTTTATCTCTATCTCCTTTAGCCCATGTACACCTCCCTGTGTCTTCACCTATCTTAATCATTCTTCTGCCATCCTCTCTCCTTATATATTGCCCTTGCCCTTCATTGTCCTCCTTTTCACCTGAGTTAATATTTGTCTACCCTCTAGCCAGTGAATTACTCTTTCTTTTCTTCCACCATTGGTAACCATCAAAGAACGTTTCCCTTAGTCTGAAAACCTTCTCTTTAGTCTGTTACAGTTGATTACTCTTACTGTATCAATCTTTATGTGTTCCATATAATTTTTAACAACTTCCAGTTTTTCTAGATTCATACTTAGTACATTCTATGTTTCAATTATTATTTCTCCTCATCTTGAGTTGAGCCCCAGTATCAAATGCAGCTCCCAAAAGCTTCATTCCATTCTCGTCATCACGGTCAACTCTACTTAGAGAAGGCAGCTTTTCGTCAACCATATTTTAAGTGCCTTTCACCCTGAGGCATTCATCTTCTGGCATTGTATATGAGAATATTCTGGTGCTATTATAATGTTTTGATATCCATTTTTCTGGTATTCACTGCTATTCATAAGGTTTGCAGCAGTCTGTCTCTTCTTTTTTTTTTTTTTTTTTTTGTAGTCTGGAAGCTCAGCTGAGACCTGTCCCCCACGTGTAACCCTGATATTTAAAATACTGATGACGTACCTTACAGTATCACAGCAACATGAAAGTCACTGCAGTATTGCAAATGACATACATATGGTGATAGACTGACAGAAGAACAAACAAACCTGTCTTAAAAGAAGTACTGCTCATTAGGAGTGAGGACAGCTACAACTTTTTTCAAATACCTTGAACATATTATCAGGAAGGACATCTATAGAGCATGAAATCTGAATGCTTTAGTCTGTGAATGCATCCAGCCTGTTGCTGTTGTTGTTATTAGTTGCCATCAAGTCAGTACCAACTCATAGTAACCCTATGTTCAACAGAACGAAACACAGCCAGATCCTGGGCCAAGCTCACAATTGTTGCAATGCTTGAAACCATTGATGCTAAATTTGCTAGTCCATCTCACTAGGGGTTTTCCTCATTTTCTCTGATCCTCCGCCTTACCAAACATGATATCCTTCTCCAGTGACTGGTCCCTCATGACAATATGTCCAAAGTATGAGAGACAAACTTTGGCCATCCTAGCCTCCAAGGAATACTCTGGCTGCACTTCTTCCAACACAGATCTGTTGGTTCTTTTGGCAGGCAATGACACTTTCAATATTCTCCTCCAACACCATAACTAAAAAGAATCAATTCTTCTACAATCTTCCTTATTCTCTGTCCAGGTTTCGCATGCATATGAGCTTATTGAAAATACCATGGTTTGGTCATGCACACCGTAGTCCTCAAGCTGACATCTTTGCTCTTCAACACTTTAAAAAGATCTTGTGCAGCATATTTGCCTAATGCAATATGTCATTTGATTTCTTGAGTGCTGCTTCCATGAATATTGATAATTGATCCAAGAAGAATGAAGTCCTTGACAACTTCAATCTTTCCTCCATTGGTAAGAATGTCGTTTATTGGTTTTCTTTACATTGAGATACAATTCATAAGAAGGCTGTGTTATTTGATCTTCATCAGTAAATATTTTAAGTCCTCTTCGCTTTCAGTAAGCAAGACAGTATCATGTGCATATCGCAGGTTGTTAATGAGTCTTTCTCCAATCCTGATGCCACATTTTTCTTCATATAACCCAGCTTCTAAGATTATTTGTTCTGCACACAGGTTGAATAAGTCTGGTGAAAGAATATAACCCTGTTGCACACCTTTCTTAATTTCAAACCATTCATTGTCTCCATGTTCAATTCGAACAACTGCCTCTTGGTTCATGCACAGATTCTTCATGAGCACAATTAAGTGTATTCCTTTCATCTTCTTTTGATGTTGGAATATTCATATTTCACAGTGGTGTCCATAGCTTGTCATGACCCACACAATCAAAAGCCTTTGAATAGTCAATAAAGCACAAGTAAACATCTTTCTGATATTCTCTGCTTTCAACCAAGATCCATGGGACATCAACAATGATATCCTTCATTCCACAGCCTCTTCTGAATCTGGCTTGAACCTCTGGAAGTTCTGTTTCAATGTATGCTTGCAGTCGTTTCTGTATTACCTTTAGTAAAACTTTATTCACATGGGATATCAAAGACATTGTCCTATGATTTCCGCATTCTGTTGAGTCACCTCTCTTTGGAATGAACATAAATATGAATTTCTTCCAATTGGTCAGCCAGATTATTGCCTTCCAAATTTCTTGGCATAGATGAGTGAGTGCCTCCTGTACTGTCTCACTTTCTTGAAAGATTTCAATTTATATTCCATCTGTTCCTGAAGCCTTGTTCTTTGCCAGTTCCTTCAATACACCTTGGACCTCCTCCTTCACTATCATTGACTCTTGATGATATGCTACCTCTTGAAATAGTTGAACATCAACCGTTTCCTTTTTATACAGTGGTTCTGTATATTCCTTTCATCTTCTTTTGATGCTTTCTGCATTATTCAATAATTTGTCCAGAGAATTCTTCAATAACCAAAGTTGAGGCTTGAAGTTTTTCTTCAGTTCCCCCATCTTGAGAAATGCTGAACCTGTTCTTCCTATTTGGTTTACTAACTCCAGATCTTTGCACATTTTTTTTTTTTTTTTTTGGTAATATTTGACTTTATCTTCTCAAGCTGACCTTTGAAATTTTCTGTTCAGCATCTCTACACTGGAGAGTAAATTTCTGTGTCTCTTCTGACATCCATTTTGATCTTTCCTTCTTTCTTGTCTTCTTAATGAATTTTTGCTTTCTTCTTGTGTGATGTTCTTGATGTCATCCCACAATTCTTCTGGTCTTCAATCTTTAGTGTTTAATATATCAAATCTGTTCTTCAGATTATCTCTAAATTCAGGTGGGATATATTCAGGGTCATATTTTGGGTCTCCTGGACTTGTTTGAATTCAGCTTTAGTTTGAATTTGCATATGAGCAATTGATGGTCTGTTCTGTAATCTTCCCATGGCCTTGTTTTGACTGATGATATGGAGCTTTTTCATTGTCTCTTTCCTCAGATGTAGTCAATTTGATTTTGATGTATTTCATCTGGTGTGGTCCATGTGTATTGCTGTCTCTCATGATGTCTACATAAGATATTTGAAATGAACAAATCATTGATTTTGCAGAATTCTATCATTCTATCTCCAGTTTCATTCCTATCACCAAGCCATGTTTTCCAACTACTGATCCTTCCTCTTTACCCCCAACCTTTGCATTCCAATCTCCAGTAATGATCAATACATCTTGTGTGTTTGATCAATTTCAGATTGAAGAAGTTGGTAGAATTCTTCTATTTCATACTCACTGGCTTTACTGATTGGTGCATAAATTTGAATAATAGTGGTATTAACCAGTCTTCCCTGTAGGTGTATGGATATGATTCTATCACAGACAGCATTGTACCTCATGACTGATCTGGATATGTTATTTTTGACAATGAATGCAACACCATTCCTCTTCAATTTGTCATTCCTGTCATAGTAAACCATGTGGTTGTGAAATTCAAAATGGCCAATACCAGTGCATTTCAGCTCACTAATGTCTAAGATATTGATGTTTATGCATTCCATTTCATTTTTGACAATCTCCAATTTTCCCAGATTCATATTTCATACATTCCATGTTCTATTTATTAATGGATGTTTACAGCTGTTTCTCATTTTGAGTTTTGACCCTTGAGCAAATGAAGGTCTCGTGGGCTTTACCCCTATGGGCTTTACTCTATTTGCTTCACTGTCAACTCTACTTTGAGAAGGCAGTTCTTCCCCAGTTGTATTTTGAGTGCCTTCTAACTGGAAGGGCTCATTTTCCAGCACTATATCTGACAGTGTTTTTTGGCTCTTTATAAGGTTTTCAGTTACTAAATATTCACCACTGTCTGCCAGTTTATCGTACTGTGGTAGCTTTTGATTTTCTGTGATTCTGGAAGCTATGCTTTCGGTGTTTTAAATACCAGCAAGGTCACCCATGGTGGACAGGTTTCAGATGAGCTTTCAGATGAAGACAGACTAGGAAGGAGTATTCAACCTAGCAGAGTTTAATTCCATCTTGTTACTATGTTTAAGGGTTCAGATGTCAGTTATTTGAGTGCCTCATACCCCTCTGTCAACTAAAGTATCAGAGTTAGAAACAGTATATTTAAAAGTAGTTTTGGACACCACTTCCAATCCTAATAGGAACATTCCTTGACACATCACTTAATGGTAGCCTAGTTGTGATGTCATACCCTAATAGCCTTAGACTATAAGGTTTTCTGTCTGCAATAGTCCCTTCCCTGATTTCTGTTAACACTGTGTACATTATGCACCACATGGATACTCTTATCAGTCATAGTTGTGGGAGGGTATTGCTATGTACCCTGTGTTCTTTATAAGGTTACAAAGTTGAGATTGTTGTTGTGGTTAAGTGTTGTTGAGTCAGTTCTGACCCATAGTGACTCTATATAGGGTTTGTAATGAGGAGCTGGAAATGAAGCATTCACCTTGCAGTTAAAACCAACTTTGCAGTCTAATGCATCAATCCACAACGCCATACATAGAACCTTGAAAACTCATCATGACATCTATGATTTCCACAACCCCGGTGATTAATGTTTGTCTTTGTGTTGTGTTTATTCTTGTTTGAGACTTAACAAGGGATCTGTATGATATTTATAACTTTGAAAATGGGAACTCTTTTCTCCTATAAAACAGGACCAAACCCTAGAGAAGGACATTATGCTTGGTAAAGTAGAGGGTCAATGAAAAATTAGGAGACCCACAGTGATATTGATGCAGTGGCTGCAATAGGTTTATACATACAATGATTGTGAGAGTGGCACAAGATTGGTCAATGTTTATTTCCATTCTACATACATCACTATGAATTGAAATCGACTCAATATCATCTAACAACAACAAAAAAGATACCCTAAATATTGCAAAGGATCTACTCATATACCTAATCTTCATTTATTGATTATCCAGTCAATATTTTTGCATTTATGGCAATAGTATTAAAAAAAAAAAAAAAACCTCTCCAAGTACAGTGCACATTAATGACATACATCTGGCAGTAACAAACACCCAGCTGGTGATCGTACTACTGGCTGTGATGGTTAAAGCTGTACGTCAACTTGGCTGGACCATGATTCTAAATGGTTTGATAGTTATGTAATGATGCAATTTGGCAGTCAAATCATGATAAAACTTGGTAATTCTGTAATGATTACCTAAAAAAATCCTCTATTTTGTGATCTGATGTGCTCATCCAACATATTTTCATAATTCCTATTTTCACTTAATGGCCTGGTCTTTAGAACCTAACCATATTATTAAGTGAGGAATATGTATACTAAAAACAAATTTAAAGTATATGCTATTTATCTTTAATACAAATTTGGCTGTGTATACTATATTTTTGTTTGCCAAATTTGTAAATACAAACCCAGCCCTTCCTATGTGCATTTTTGTTTGTAGTTTGCTATGAATTGCTGTCAAAATATATTTTTTTGTGTTTGTAACAATTTGTAAGTCTACAAGAAAAAAAAAGCAATTTCCTATTCCAACTTCAATTTGCTTATCAGCATGTTCAGTTAGTTATAACAATGATGCAGTCTTTATTCTCCAGTGGAGAGATCTCACCTCTAATCACTGTCAGTGAAGAGTGCCATGCTTATGGTATGCTGCCTCTGCATTGACTCAGCTGAAGTCTGTTAACTCATATGCTTAAGGAAAAAGCATTCTTAATTGCTTTGAAGAAACTTACTAACTTCAATAGTTTGACCAAGTTAGTATTTGAAGTAATACATTTTCTTTCTTTTTGGATTCTTTTTGTATCTACCGTATACCTGCCACAGATATGAAGTAATTAGATGCATATTATAAACAAATGGTATGAAGTCAGTTTCTGTCACTCATTTACACATACTTTAGTAAAGCTTTCATAATTTGACTTCCTTTCATTAAATGCAATACAATTGACTATTTGGTAATATTTCCAGATAATAGATTATAAGAGATTTTCACTTCTTTCTTATGAAAAGCAGCAACATTTTGATTCAAATATACTTACAAATTTTAATTCTGATTCCTATTTAGAATGGAGTCTTCAATGATCTTCATGTGGAGTCTTTTTTTAATTCTCATTTAAACCTTTTTCTTTCTTTTTCTTTTTTTCTTTTTTCTTTTAAGGAAAGGAGAAGAAAGACTACTATTTTAAATGATACTTTTCTTCAATGTGAAATAAACCCACATAGTGAGCCTGGAAGTCTTTTAGGAGAAAGAGAAAGAGAAAAATCATGTTTCCTTGTGATTTGCAGATATAATTATTCCTACATATGGGGGAGGAAGCTGAAGCAGATGGCATGAATTTTGACAACCACATTTAAATTGTTTATAAGAAACTCTCTCCAATAAACATGGGTTTTCCTGATGAAGAAGAGATTGTGACATCTGAAATCTGAGAGAAAAAAAATTAACAAGATTGGATATGTTTACAGAATATGCAGTAAGATACAAAGTGTTTATAAACAGAATGGGAACAGTACAGATCAGGGCTAGGACTCCATAAGAAACAGTGAATATTTGCACTGTCACGGATGGGATTCATTTGATAGAACTGTGAAGAGAAAAACCCCAAATACAACTTAAGAGAAATGAATACTTTCATAAAATTCTAATATCCTTATTCAGGAAGATATTTGTAAAGCAAAATAATTTTATGTAAATTGTTGTTGTTAAGTGCCATCAAGTCAGTTCCAACTCATAGTGATCCTGTATAGAGTTTCCAAGAAATTACTGATGGGTTTGCAGTTCAAACTGACTTTGTGGTCCAGAGCTTACCCTATACCAGGAAGTAAATTTGTTATTTACAGTGGAGTCAGTTCCAACTCATTGTAATGCTGTGTAGAGTTTCCAAGAAGTAGTGGGTTGGTTTCAACTGCCAACCATATGTTTCACAGTCCAGTGGTGATCATACAGTACCATATAAGAAGTAAATTAGAAGCCCTAAAATTTCACCACCAAAATAAAAAAATTGAATTTATATTGTAAAATAAATGATGTCAGATTTGAAAAAAAAAATATTGTAACTTCTAGCTTAAGCATTCAGAAAGATTTAATACATTTGCATATTTTTTTATTTATCTTTATCTCTGACTTTCCAAAAGAAAAAGAAGACTATGAAAGGGACTATTAACAGAAGAAGATATGCAGCAGATTGAACTAAATTTGGGCTTACATATACTTAAACATCATATGGAATCCTGGTGTGGTGCTGTGGAATAAAGCACTATACCACAAGATTGGTTTGAACAACAATGTGCGTTATTCAAACTCACTAGCCGCTCCTTCGAAACTCGATACACAGTTACTATAAGTTAGACCTGACATGACAGCACTTAAAAACAACAACTTATCATATATATGATATAAATATGGGTAGAGTGCTAGATACCAGACATGTGGCAGACTGGATCTACTTGAGAAACTGTTTGCCTAGGTAGAATTTGATATTTCAAAATCAAAAAGGTTTTTGAGCCTCTGCATTGCATAAAAACATTGGTGGAATCCTGAACCCCCTCCAGAATCTTCTGAGGTGGAAAATCTTCACTTGAAAGTACAAGCAGACCAGCCTGGGGCAGCTAGAAGAACAGAAGATACATCTTGAAAGAAAGACTTATAGGAAAAATAAAAAAACAATAATGACAGTCTGACTACTATAAGAACAAGCTGTTGCTTGCCCAGGAGACATCAAGGCCAGTGGTCTATTCCCCTTAGGGCAATCCTCCTTCCAAGACTAAGACTCAAGGGGAATACACGAGCAGATATGCTCTCTGACTGGTGACCACGTTGATCACTGATAAAGGGGAAGTGAGAGAAAAACAGCAATGAAGCTGTGAGCTAAGTCCTACCACGTTCAATAGACTCCTGTGAACCTGGGTGGAGATGTGGTTGGCCAGTAGTATGGCAAGACCTGGGGACTCCTGGGCCCAGAGTCAGTGACATAGCCACAGAGGTATAGAGTGGAGAGTGAAGCGTCCAGCTGCATATGCACAAGAACACCCGCACTTGCAGGTAATGGTTTCAATGGCAGGATGATCAGTACAGTACACAACTAGAAGAAGACAGAAGAAAAAAAAAAAAAAAAGAGTAATCTGGTACAATTAGTTGAACTTGACCTATGCCTATGGATGCAGTAACTTAAAGGAGGGAACAAATCTTTACAGCCAGGATCATTCCCACTCCCTCAGTACACAGGGTAGACAGGGATAGGCAACTTGGACATTGGCTACCCAAAATGGGGGTGGGGAGCTACAAAGGCAAGAAGTGACTGGCTTACAAGCTTTCAAGAGGGAACCTAGATCTAGAGGGCATGGAGGAAGGTATAATCTCCACTGAGTAGTATCCAATCTGTGTTGGCAGGGCTGATGAAACGAGATGGGGATATGATTCTTGTGGTACAATAATGAAAAAGCATTAATTCTTCTACTGTCTTCTTTAGTCACTATCCAGCTTTCACACGCATATGAGGTTTTGAAAATACCAGGGCTTGGGTCAGGCATGCCTTAGTCCTCAAGCTGACATCTTTGCTCTCCAACACTTTAAAAAGTTATTGTGCAGAAGATTTGCCTAACGCAATACATTGTATGCTTTCTTAACTGCTGCTTCCATGAATATTGATAGTTGATCCAGGAAGAATGAAGTCCTTGAAAACTTCTATCTTTTCTCCATTGAGAAGAAGGTTGTTTATTGGTCCAGTGGTGAGGATTTTTGTTTACTTCACATTGTGATGCAATCCATACCAAAGGCTCTGGTCTTTAATCTTCATCAGTAAGTATTTTAAGTCCTCTTCACTTTCAGCAAGCAAGGTTGTATCATCTGCATATGACCAAGCTTCTTGGATTATATGTTCAGCCTAAAGGTTGAATAAGTATGGTGAAAGAATACAACCCTGTCACACACCTCTCTTAATTTTAAACCATTCAGTATTCCCATGCTCTGTTTGAACAACTGCCTCTTGGTCCATGTACAGATTCCTCATGAGCACAATTAAGTGTTATGGAATACTCATACTTCACAATGTTGTCCATAGCTTTTCATGATCCACATAATCAAAAGCCTTTGTATAGTCAAGAAATCACAGGTAAATATCTTTCTGATATTCTCTGTTTTGAGCCAAGATCCATCAGACATCAGCAATGATAGCCCTTATTCCACATCCTCTTCTAAATCTGGCTTGAACCACTGGCAGTTTCTGTCAATGTATGCTTGCAGCTGTGTTTGTGTTATGTTTAGTAAAACTTTACTCACATGGGATGTCAAAGAGATTGCCTGATGAGTTCCACATTCCATTAGGTCACCTCTCTTTGGAATGGGCACAAATATGGATCTCTTCCAATCAGTTGGCCAGATAGTTGTCTTCCAAATTTCTTGGCATGAGTGAGTGCCTCCCACCACCTTACTTTCTTATAAGATTTCAATTTTTTTCCATCAATTCCTGGTGCCTTGTTCTTTGCCAATTCCTTTAATGAATCTTGGACTTCTTCCTTCAGTATCATTGGCTCTTGATCATGTTCTACCTCTTGAAATGGTTAAACATGAACCATTTCCTTTTGGTACAGTAACTCTGTGTATTCCTTCCATCTTCTTTTGATGCTTTCTGCATCATTCAATAGTTTACCCAGAGAATCTCCTTCAATACCAAAAGTCGAGTCTGGAATTTTTTCTTTAGTTCTCCCAGCTTGAGAAATGCTGAGCGTATCCTTCCCTTTTTGGTTTTCTGATTCCAGATCTTTGCACATTTTTCTGTAATATTTAACTTCATCTTCTCGAGCTGACCTTTGAAATATTCTGTTCAACTCTTGTATCTTCTCATTTCTTCAAATTGATTTAGCATCTCTATGTTGCTTTCTGTAACTATAGTTTTAGAATTTATATAAATTCCATACTCCTTTGAGTCTGGCTTCTTTTACTTGTCATTAGGTTCTGACAAGATGGAATGAAACACTGTCTAGTCCTTCCTTCCTCACAACCATTGTTATGCTTCAGTTCATTGTTGCAGTTATATATATGCACAAAACACTGCTGTTCAAAGGTTGTACATGTATCACTATTTGCCTCTATCCCCTAAGTTGTTGTTTTTGTTAAGTGCTGTTGAGTAGGTTCTGACCAATAGCAACCCTGCATAGAGTTTTCAAGAAGCAGCTTGGTGAGCTTGGACTGCTGACCTTGAGGTTTAAACCAACTTTGCAGTCCAGGACATTTACCCACAGCGCCACACCATGACTCCTTTGTTGTTCTTGTTGTTAAGTGCCATTGACTCAATTCTGACCCATAGCAACCCTGTATAGGGTTTCCAAGGAGCAGCTGGTGA
>NW_006408671.1:8056055-8056658 GCF_000296735.1 Chrysochloris asiatica | reverse complement strand
GGTAACAATAGCTGCACCATAGTTGTCTACTCTTATGCTTTTTTTTTTTTTTTTTTTACTCTTAAGCTTTTAATACTCCAGTTACTACTCACCAAAGTAGGATGTAAAGCATTTTCTTTGTGGGCTACTTAAGGTTTGCAGCCCGATTCGTAACCACTACGCTACCAGAGCTCCTTAGCTCATACTAAATCCATTGTGTCTGTCCATCTCGTAGAGCGTCTTTCTCTTTATCCCTGATTCCTTGTCTTTCCAAACATGATGGCCTTCTTGAGAACTTGGTTACTCCTGATAATATGTCCATTGTAGGTGATATGAAGTCTTGTCATCTTTGTTTTTAAGGATGTACTTGGTTGTACTTCTAAGACACTCACTGTCTTTTATAGCTTACCCTTGTCACTGTGTGTATCAATATTATACCATTGTGTAAACATTCAGATGTTTTCATAAATAAGAAACTTTCTGAAAAGGCCATCAGGCAATAACTGATTAGTTACTGTTGCTTTTGTTAAGTACCTTCAAATCAATTATGACTCAGTGACCCTGTACAGTGTCTCCAAGGAGCAGTTGATGGGTTTGAACTGATGACTTTTGGGTTCACAGTAC
>NW_006408671.1:8044160-8055673 GCF_000296735.1 Chrysochloris asiatica | reverse complement strand
TAAGGATTTACACCCTCGGAAACCCTGTACAGGGTCGCTATGGGTTGGAACCGACTCGAAGGCATTTAACAACAACAACAACAACAATATTAGTTAGAGGTTATCACTGAAATGGGAAATTTGACAATTTAAAAATTATCTGAAAAATCTCCCTTTGTCAATGAGCTGGTCATGTTTTAAGACTGATTTATTATTTATTAAGTTGCATGTCTGAGTTCTATTTCCAATCTGTGTGTGCAGATACTGTCATACATAGAACTATATAATATCCAAGGGTCAGTCTTTATTGTCACAGACTTGGCAATTTATGCTGTTGCAACTCCAGCAATCAGAGTCTGTTAATGGCATCATAAAACTTGACACACCATTTTTTTTTCTACAGAGAAGAAAATTAGGAAGTTTAATTTCAATATAGAAATGGTACTCATAAAAGTGACCACATATAAATCTAGAAGCTATTTTGAGAAACAAGCTTCATTTTCTATATCTTGTATACTAAAAGTAGGTATCTTTGAAATTATTTCATATTTTATGTGTGATTTAAGTCACAGCAATATCCATGTTATGATGCTTATAATCCCTAAATTAGAGGCTATTCTTTGAGATGTTAAACTTGGGAGGTAGCTAGATCTATAAAGTTTCAATAATTTAAAAGAGAATGCACTCTAGCTCAGAGACTTAAACTTGAATTTGGATTTTTGACTCTGAGACCTGGTGAGCAGGATTTGTGATTTGCAATTTCAACTCTCACATAATCCAGAATTTGTGATTGAGACCAGTAAACTGCCTACAAATGCAATCCTTACGTTTTATACTTACATTTAAGTCTACTTAGCTAAAAACCATTTAGTCAGAATTTGTGGATATGTCAGTACTTTTTATTTTTTAAAACTTTATGTTGTGATTTGGGTGAAAGTCCACATAGCCAATTGGTTTTTCATTCAACAATTCAAACACATTTTGTTCTGTGACACTGATTGTTAGTCCCACAATGTCATACCTCCCACTTCTTCCTGATTTATTGTTTCCATTTATCCTTATTTTCTATGCCTTCCTGCCCTCTGATCTTTATCCCTGGGTAAATTCTGCCCTTTTGATCTCATATGATTGATGGTGCTAAAATGTTTGTGCCTACCTGGTGTTACTGTTCACCTTATAAGCCTATCATTGGGCTGAAAGTGAGTTCGGTTTCAGATCTGAAACCTGTCTAAAGAATACAGTGGGGTTCCTCCAGTCTCTATCAGACCAGCAATCCTAGTGTTTTTGTGTTCCACATTTTTTCCCTCTTCTATCCAACACCTACTACTGTAATCCTTTTAGCGTTGTCAGCAATGGTAGACAGGCACCATCTAGTTCTCGGTCATGATTGTGGAGACTGCTGTTCATGTGGTCCATTAGTTCTTTGTTTCTGCGTATCTTGAGTTTCCTCATGCTTCTTTTCTCTAGATAAAAAGGTAACAATAGCTGCACCATAGTTGTCTACTCTTAAGCTTTTTTTTTTTTTTTTTTTTACTCTTAAGCTTTTAATACTCCAGTTACTACTCACCAAAGTAGGATGTAAAGCATTTTCTTTGTGGGCTATGTTATGACAATTGGTCTTGTTGTCCCCTGAGACCCTGAGGCTCATTCCCTCAAGGTGTTTGGTTATCACTAAGAAGTTATCATATCTTTGCTCTCTGTATGATCTATCATATTCATGGCTATGTTGATGGCATATATAAATACATATGTAGAAATATCCTTTGTTAAACTTGTATATACTAGAGAGATGACAATTTTCATTTGTTTTGTCTTCCTTGTTCAGCCTGAGTTCTATCTATGTGTATTATTCTTATTATTGTTATTGCTGTGTTGGATAAATACTTTTATTTACCTTTGTTGTCTTCAACTCTTGTCTACCACTTTTTATATGTAAAATGATTCACTCCATTGCATGTTTATTTCATTTAAGCCTAAAATATTATTTTGTATGTTAATATTATTATTACTACATTTTTGGTTATCAGAAGTTTTAGAGGAAAAAATTAGCCCACCCCATGTACTCCTCTGGAGTCCTGGTGTAGCAGTGTGGGTTAATGTGCCAGGCTGTAAAGAAGTTTGAACTACAAGGTTGGTGGTTCAAGCTCACCAGCTGCTCCTCGAAAACCCTATTCAGGGTTGCTATGGGTCGGAACTGACTCAACAGCACTTAACAACAACAACAACAACATGTACTCTTCTATTGAAAATGGTCAGTTATTATCTGTTAGTTGTAATGGAGGAACTGTGATAAGGTATGTGCATACATTTTTAATTCCATATGCCTGAATTAAAAAAGATAAAGAGGAATATCAGTAGCCTGACAAAAGGCTGGAATTTTGTCTAAGGAATGGAATAAGAGCTCATTTTGTATCTTAATGTATTTCCAGTTCACCTACTTCAAAAACTGCTGCTAATTTTTCAATGTGCTTATAGGTGTGAATAATATGAAATAAAAACTTCTACTTTCTGATGTGGCTGTGTAGGATAAGCATTGGACTGCAAGGTCAGTTTAAGCTGCAAGGTCTGCAGTTCAAATCTACCAACTGCTCCTCAGAAACCCTATACAGGATCACTATGAGTCAGGACTGGCTCAATGGCACTTACCAACAAAAACGTATTCCATATAAAGGTGTCCTGGTGTGGTGCTTTAGAATAAGCACTGGACTGCTAACCTCAAAGTTGTAAGGTTGGTTCAAACCTACCAGCTGCTCTCCTTGGAAACACTATATAGGGTTGCTAAGAGTCAGAACTGACTCGGCAGTGTGTACATATATATGGAGCTCTGGTTACTTGTTGTTGTTGTCGTCAGGTGCCATCTAGTCGGAACCAACTCATAGCGACCCCATGCACAGCAGAACGAAACAATGTCCAATCCTGGGCCAACCCCACCACTACTGCCACACTTAACGCCATCAACGATGCCACCTGGCTGATCCATCTCGTTGGGGGTCTTCCTCTTTTTCTCTGACCCTCCATCTTATCCAGCATGACATCCTTCTCCAGCTACTGTTCTCTCCTGACAATATGTCCAAAGTATGAGAGACGAAGCTTAGCCATCCTGGCCTCCAAGGAGCACTCTGGCTACACTTCTTCCAAAATAGATCTATTGGTTCTTTTGGCAGTCCATGGCACTTTTAGTATTCTCCTCCAACACCACAACTCAAAGGCATCAATTCTCCTACGATCTTCCTTATTTACTGTCCAGCTTTCGCATCCATATGAGGTTATTGAAAATACCATGGCTTGGGTTAGACGTACCTTAGTCCTCAAGCTGACATCTCTGCTCTTTAACACTTTAAAAAGTTCCTGTGCAGCAGATTTGCCCAATGTAATACGTCGTCTGATCTCTTGACTGCTGCTTCCATGAGTGTTGATAGTTGATTTAAGAAGAATGAAGTCCTTGACAACTTCAATCTTTTCTCCGTTGATAAGAATGGTTGCTTAGTGGTTACAAATTGGGCTGCTAACTTCAAGGTTGGCATTTTGAAATTACCAGCTGTTCCTTGGGAGAAAGATGAGGCTTTCTGCTCCAGTAAAAATTTGCAGCCTCGGAAACCCCTGTGCAGGGTCACTACGAATCAAAACCAACTCCACGGTACTTAACAGCAACAACTATATATATGTGAAATAAGTTAATAAGCTCTAGTAGCATAGTGATTATGAGTTGGGTTGCTAACCTTAAGGTCAGTAGTTCGAAACTACCACAGAAATTCTGCAGGAGAGAGATGAGGCTTTCAGTTCCCCTAAAGATTTATAGCCTCAGAAATTCTATGCAGGGTTGGTATTAGTCAGAACTGACTCCACGGCACACCACCACCACTATATATATATGAAAGCTAAAACTCCATATGATAAGCACTAGACTGTAAACCACAAGGTCCACAGTTTGAGCCCACCAAACACTCCAAGAGAGAGAGATGAAGCTTTCTGCTCCCTCAAAGATTTAACACTTTAGAATTATTATATGGGGTTGTTTTGAGTCATAACTGACTGGATGGCAAATCAAATATGTAATATATAAGCTTCACAGGTTTTGCTTCTTTAATGAACCAATGACTAAGATACCTCTCAATGTAAAATCACTTATCCCACTTCTTCCCTTTGCTTCTTGTTTCTATTCTTTCTTGTTTTTCAACTCTTCTAAATTTTGTACTTAGGTAAATGCCACCCTTTTGATCTCGAATGACTGACCATTCTTAGTTGTGCAGGCCTTACTAGTGTTGTTGTCCCCCTATATAACTCTCTATTGTTTGACTGAAAATTGAGCCACAAGGTGATGAGTTCAACTCCAGACCTGAAGGATGACTAAGATCAACAGTCATGGGTTCCATCAGTCTATCTGATCAGTAAGCCTGATCTTTTTTCTGACTTGGGGTTTTATTCACATTTTTTCCCACTCTATCCAAGACTTTCTAAATGTGAACCCTTTCACATCAGTTGGTAATGGTAGCCATGTGCTGTCTAGTTCTTCAGTTTGCAGGGTTACAGAGACAGATGTTCACATGATTCATTAGTCCATTGGACTAATTGTTTCAAAACATCTTTAATTTTCATCACTCTGTTTTCCTCTGAACAGGGAAAGACCAATAGCTGTACCTTAGATAGCCAGTATAAAAATATCCCAGTCACTACTCACCAAAGTAGATGCAGAACATTGTCTTTGTGGGCTATTTTATATCATTTGACTATGGAGTCTGTCCCCAAAGTCTATGGTCCTGAGTCCTTAGTCCAGTATGGAGTGAGACGCTTCACCAAGAAATCTAATATGAGCTACTTGAACTTTATATTAACAGATGCTAGGTTTTTTTTATTGGTGTAGCGCTGCAGGGCCAACACTGAAATACAAATTACGAGATCAGCAGTTCAAATCCACAAGGGGCTCCTTGAACATGCTACATAGGGTCGCTGTGAGTTGGAGTCAACTAGACTGTACTTAACAACAACAACAACAACAACATCCTTTCCAAAGCTTTCTTTCAGATAAGAAATGTATAAAAACAATAATAAAGTGCGGAACTCCATGTGTCTAAAGTGAAGCCAAGGAAAACGTCTAGATGAATTAAAACCTTCAAATATTAAATGCACAAGTTTTACTTATGATATCAAGAAGCCATGGTAACATGTTGTTGTTGTTTTAGTGCCGTCGAGTCGGTTGCGACCCATAGCGACCCTGTACAGGGTTTCCGAGGCTGTAAATCTTTACGGGAGCAGAACGCCTCATCTTTCTCCCGCGGAGCGGCTGGTAGTTTCGAACTGTTGGCCTTAAGGTTCGCAGCCCGATTCGTAACCACTACGCTACCAGAACATAGTGGGTTACAAAATAAACTGCTAACTTCAGGGTGGTGGTGGTGGTGGTTATGTGCCGTGGAGTCAGTTCTGACTCTAGTGACCCTGTATAAGTTTTCCGAAGCTGTAAATCTTTACATGAGCAGAAAACCTCATCTTTCTCCTGCAGAACAACTGGTAGTTTTGAACTGCTGGCCTTACAACCACTACATTAACAGAGCTCCTTAACTGCAAGGTAAGCAATTCCAAGCTACCTATCACTCTGGGAAAAAGATGAGACTTTCTGCTTCTATAAAGATTTACAACCTCAGAAACCTTATACTGTGTCACTATAAGTCAGAAGCAACTCCGCAGCACACAGCCATCATCATTACCACCACCTATGATAACAATATTGATCAAATAACATGAATTATCAAATTAGAGATCTAATGATTTAAATAATCGACTAACTAACCATGTTGGTCAAGGCTGTGTGTCCACTTGGCTGCATGAGGATTCTCAGAGGTTTGGCAGTTATAAAATAACTTGGCAGTTATGTGGTGATATAATGTAATCACTTACATGATGAAATCTGCTATGAACAGCCAAACAATTGAAAAGGAGTTTCCTCATGAGTGTAACTTGAATCCAATATATATGAATATTTGACAAAGCTCTTAAACTTTCTATTATGTAAGCACTATACTGCTAACCAAAATGTAGGTGGTTCAAACCCACTAGTCACCCATAAAAAATCTTCTACAGATCATGAACTGACTGGTGATTCACAATCTCATATCTTAACTCTTCTTTAATTGCCTCCTGACCTTGAATCCATTAGCCTGTGATGTCTGACATCTGACCCACTGATCTTGGGTTTGTCATTGGTCATCGTCATCAGCCTTGTGATTCAAAAGAAGTCTCTAGCCTTACATTTGATCTATGGACATGTGGCCTTATAGGATAATCACTGAACTGCTAACTGCAAGGTGGGAGGGTCACAACCACCAGCCACACTTTGGAAACCCTATAAAGGACCTCGATGAGTTGAAACTGACTTGAAGGCACTTAACAACAACAACAATATAATAATGTGAGCCATTTTCATGAGATAAATCTTTCTGTACATTTACTTATATAAGCTTCACTTGTCTTATTTCTCGATAGAGCCCAGCCCAAGATAATAATAGAATGTTAGTAACGCAATTAATTTGTATCAGTCATATTGTTGTTGCTGTTGTTAGGTACTGGTAAGACAATTCCAACTCATAGTGACCCTATGCATAACAAAAGGAAGTGCTGCTCAGTCATGCACCATCCTCACATTTGTTACACTTGAAACCTCTCTTGCTGCCACTACTCCAATCCATCTTGATGGGGACCTTCCTCTTTTTTGTTAACCCTCCACTTTACCAAGAATGCTGGTATGATGTTCTCTTTCTCCAGGGACTGGTCCCTCCTAATACCATGTCCATAGTATAACAGATGAAATCTGGCCATCCTGGCTTCTAATGAGCATTCTAGTTATAACCCTTCTAACATAGATTTGTTTGTTCTTCTGGCAGTCCAGAGAATTTTCAATATTCTTCTCTAACACCATAACTCCAGTAAATCAAATTTCCTATGGTCTTCCTTACAATTATGGAAGATGTAAACTACAAAAGGAATTCAAACAGAAAGAGATTTAACACAAGAAATAGAAGTCTTGAAAAATCATTGCTACTCCTGTTACTCAAGGAGTTCTGGTTGTATAGTGGTTACAAGTCAGGCTGCCAACCTCAAGGTCAGCAGTTCAAAAGTACCAGTGGTTCTGCGAGAGAAAGATGAGGCATTCTGCTCCTGAAAAGATTTACAGCCTCAGAAACCCTGTTCAGGGTCAATATGAGTTGGAACCAACTCCATGGTACTTAGGAACAGCAACACCAACAACTCCTGTTACTCAGTTTTAGGTCTGCTCCCTCAGTTATCGTCACCAAAGTCAGAAACTTGTTGATTCTATATAAGTTTGTTGCTGTTAAGTGCCACCAAATCAATTCCATGACCTGTATGGGATTTTTGAGGAGCAACTAGTGGGTTTGAATCACCTACCTGTTGGTTAGCAGTCTAGTGCTTATACTACAGTTCCCCATGAGGACTCCCTATATAAGATAGGAAACTATAAAACAGGTGCAAGTGATATAACTGAGCAGAAGGAAAGTTGTGTCCAATTTACCATGGCAAAATGTTACCTCCACCAAAATCTATGTAACCACTGCATTCTGAAGATATGATTGTGGCAGCATTTGCAGTTTGACATACTTATTCTGATTTATGGCAAAGTAACTAGGAATGAAAATACACTAGAAGAAAATCCATTAAAATACTTGTAGTGTCAGATTTATGCTGTGAGAGTAAACAAGATTATGGTCCCTTATACATGTATGTTATATTTCTTCTTATTTATATTTTACTTGGAAGGGATAATTAGCAATACAACTTCTACTGATTTATTAGTATTCTATTACTATATAAAAAAATTACCAAAAACATAATGGCTTAAATCAATACTAACTGATTACATCATAATTTCTTTGGATGAGGAGACTGAACAGCTTAGATGGGACCATTGCTCAGAGTCTCAAATGTTGACCAAGTATGGGACCTCATCTGGAGGTCTGACTGGGGAAGAATTTCCCTCCAAGGTCCTCAGACTGTTGATAATTTACTTTACTTGTAGTTATAGAATCATTGCTGTTCTTAACTGTAGTCAAGTTGGTGCCAACACATAGTGACTCTGTATAGTGTTTCCAAGGAGAAGCTGGTAGGTTTTATCTTGGGTTTAGCAATCCGGTGCTTATCCTACAATGCCACATCAAGACTCCTAATCATTCTTTAAAAGATTTACCAGATTAATTTAACCCCACCTCCTGGGAAAATCTGCCTTTTTACTAACTCAAAGTCATCTGAAGTTGATATTCTTTCAACTTCTCCTAAAAAGTTATCTAATAATATATGTGATCCCCATCAGAGTCAAAGTATTTCCACACTGGATGAAACTAGGGAGATTTTATAATAAAAATAATGGAGAAGTTTAGATGGTAACAGAATTTGGGGACCTAAAATTTTATATTCACTTCTTCAGATACTATAATATTATCATATTCACAGGTTAAAAACTGAAATCTTTCAGAAAATTTATGCAATGCTGGAGGTGCTCATACATCTATGCCAAGGAATTTTTAAAGACAGCTGCATGGTCAGTCAGTTGGTAGATATTCGTATTTGTTCCCATTACAAAGATAAATAAGGAGCTTTGGTAGCATAGTGGTTATGAATCCGGCAGCGAACCACAAGGTCATCAGTTCAAAACTACCAGCTATTCCATGGGAGAAAGATGAGGCTTTCTGCTCCCGTAAAGATTTACAGTCTTGGATACCCTGTACAGGATCACTGTGAGTTGGAACTGACTCCACGGCACAGAACAACATCAACAACAACAAAGATAAGTGACCCAACAGAGTGTGGAAATCATTAAACAATATAATTAATATGACATGCAAGTAAAATGTTGCTGGAGATAATTTAATATGGATGTAACAGTACATTGACAGGGCGCTGCCAGAAATTCAAGTCAGATTCTGAAGAGGACATGGAAGTAGGATATAACTGCTGATATCAGATAAACCTTGGCCAAAAGCAGAGAATATTGTTGTTGGGTGCCATCAAGTTGGTACCAACTTAGAGTGAGCCTATGCACAACAGAAGGAAATATTGCCCATACTGATCCAACCTCAAAATTGTTGCCATGGTTGAGCCCATTGATGCTGCCACTTTGCCAGTCCATCTCGCTGGGGGTCTTTCTCTTTTTCTCTGACCCTCCACCTTGCCAAACATGATATCCTTCTCCAGTGACAGGTCCCTTCTAACAACATGTCCGAAGTATGAGAGATGAAGTCTGGCCATCCTGGCCTTCAAGGAGCACTCTGGCTGTACTTCTTCCAATATAGATCTATTTGTTCTTTTGACAGTCCATGGTACTTTCAGTATTCTCCTCCAATACCACAACTAAAATGCATCAATTATTCTACAGTCTTCCTTATTCACTGTCCAGCTTTCGCATCCATATGAGGCTATTGAAAATATAATGGCTTGTGTCAGATGCACCTTAGTCATCAAACTTACATATTTGCCAGAAGGATAGTTACTTGTATTTTATTGACTGTGCAAAATAATTGACTTTATGGATCATGACAAGGTATTTGTGAAGAATGGGAATTCCAAAATACTTAATTGTAATCCTCAGGAACCTGTGACTAGATCAAGAGGCAGTTGTTAAAATAGAACAAGGGAATGCTGAGTGTTTTAAAATCATGAAAAGTGTGTACCAGGGTCGTATCCTTTCACCATGCTTATTCCATCAGTATACTGAGAAAATATACAATCATTATATAATAAGCTGGATTATATGAAGAAGACTATGACATCAGGATTGAAGGAATACCCATTAACAACATGTGACTTGCAGATGATACAATCTTGATTCCTGGAAGTGAGGAAGACTTAAAATATTTACTGATGAAGTTCCAAGACTACAGCCTTCCATAAAGATTGCACCTCAGTGTAAAGAAAACAAAAATCTTCACAGCTGAACCAATAAATAATATCATGATAAATGGAGAAAAGATCAAAGTTGTCAAAGACATCATTTTTTTTTTTGGATCCACAATCAAAACTCTTGGAAGCAGCAGTTAAGAAATCAGATGATATATTGCATTAGGCAAATCTGTTTCAAAAGACCCCTTTAAAGTGTTAAATAGCAAACATGTAAGTTTGAGGACTAAGGTGTACTTGATCCAAGTCATAGAATTTTCAATTATTTCATATGCATGTGAAAATTGGACAATAAATAAGGAATACCATAGAAACATTGATACATTTGAATTGTGGTGTTGAAGAAGAATATTAAAAGTATCACGGAGTACCAGAAGAATAAACAAATCTGTGTTGATAGAAGTGCAATCAGAATTTTCCTCAGAAGGCAGGATGTTAAAACTTCTTCTCATGTTTTGGACAGTCATGTTATTAAGAGGGACCAGAGAACTTGTGTGGGTCTGTAAGATAAACACTGGATTGAGAACCACAAGGTAGGTGGTTCAAGTTCACCAACTGCTCCTTGGAAATCCTGTACAGGGTCTCAATGAATCAGAACTGACTTAAAAGCACTCAACAACAACACAGACATCATGCTTGGTAAAGTGGAGGGTAGGCATAAAAGAGGAGGACTCCCAATAAGATGAACTGACACAGCGGAAGCAGCAAAGGGCTCAAACATATCAGCAGTTGTAAGGACGGTGTTGGACCAGACAGAGTTTCCTTCTGCTGTGTATTGGGTTGCTATGAGTCAGAACTGACTCAGTGGCACCTAGCAGCAACAACAAATCATATTCATTGGTCTTTTCTTGAGAAACTGTTTTGAATGAAGTGCAGAAAGACCTTGTTTAAATGAATAACCTCCAATATGCTATCCAGGTCTTGTTAAACGTCTAGCAGGAAGAAATAATTTTTATGGGATGATATCTTATTTATTTTAACACAAGCAATGATTTATTAATGGTGGGAATAAATGCACATTGACAGTCTCTGCAGAGAATCGAGCAATCATCCAGGAGTTGCAAACTGGATCGCGATATGGTCTTCCAGTGTCTTTTGTACCTTAGCGACGTTCTCCTTTTTTGCCAACTACTCTCTTGAAGTCATTCATATTGGTAGCCTTGGACTGGAGTACCAATAAAAGTGAAATATGAAACTCTTTTTGTTTCTTCTTCATCTTGATTAGACTGAACAAATATAGTTACACTGTTAACATTCTGAAACTTAACATAACAATATCTTAAGGGGGCATTTTACCTTAAGGAGACATATTTCTTAAGTATTTAATATTTAAAAACTGCACAGTAGATTTAAATCAGCTTTTTAGAATCCTATAGAGTTATTTTCACCGAATGCTATCCAATGTACTTTCACTTTTTCATGATTCAGTGCAAAAATAAGCTCTAAAAACTATATTTATCTGTGTTCTGATAAACTAAGAGAAATCTTCCTACTATTCATTGCTTCCTAAATAATGTTCAACCTGACTAACTTTCCTTTAAATGTAGTCACTGGGCAGGTGTGACAGATTCAACAGTATAACTGATATATTTTATTCCTCATAGCAGTGAGGAATATATACATTCATATATATA
>NW_006408671.1:8034078-8044060 GCF_000296735.1 Chrysochloris asiatica | reverse complement strand
GTTGTTGTTGTTGCTATGTGCCGTGGAGTCGGTTTCGACTCGTAGCGACCCTACACAGGGTTTCCGGGGCTGTAAATCTTTACGGGAGCAGACCGCCTCATCTTTCTCCCGCGGAGCGGCTGGTAGTTTCTAACTGCTGACCTTGCGGTTTGCAGCCCGATTCGTAGTCAAGGGGAATTTATTTGGCACGGATCAGTGAATTGGGCATGGCATTTTGAATGTTTCTGCAACATAATGTTTTGGGCTAACTAAGATGGTTAGTTACTCTAATTCTGATTATAAAAGTAATATATGCTTGTCTTAGAAAACTAAAAAAAATGTATTTTTAAAAATGTATTATAAGCATATAACCTAAACAAGAAATATGATTTGATGAGTTAGATTATGGAACCAGAACTGAGGCTGATGAGGATGTCCCATTCATATCAGTGACTTAAAAGAATTAGAGTTGTGAGTCAATCATTGATGTGGATGCTAATGACAGATGGCTTCTTTATGTGCTATGCAGAGGTGTTAGAAAGTTGTATGAACTTATTAAATCATAGTTGATGTTGTTGTTAAATGTCATCAAGTTGATTCTAACAAGTAACAACTCTGTATAGGTTTTCTGAGGAGCAGCTGGTGAGCTTGAGTAGTCGACCTTGTGAATCAAACTGACTTTGCATTCCATTGCATTAATCCACAGCGCCACACTAGGACTGCTATTAATTGTTTGTTGTTGTTGTTATGTGCCGTGGAGTCGGTTCCAACTCATAGCAACCCTGTACAGGGTTTGTGAGAGGAAAAAAAAAAAAAAAAGTAGAGAAAAGAGTGAAGGGACGTTTTTATTTTTATTATTGGCTGATGGTCTTTTTTTTTTTTTTTTAATTTTCTCATTAAAATGTTATATTTTTCAAAAAACTTTTGGATTTATTTTCATATTTTATTTTATTTTATTGGTAACTGGGATTGCTTAGTCTCTGAATAAATTTAGAAATTGATAAATTAGATAGGAACATGGTGTGGTGCTTCTTGGATAAATACTAGACTGCTAACTGAAAGGTTTGTGGTTCAAACCCAATAGCTGCTCCTTTGTAATCCTATGCAGGGTTGCTATGAGTCTGAACTGACTCAAGGCACTTAACAATAGCAGCAACAACAGAAACAAGTATGAAGCAAATGTTAAACTAAGATATCAATCTCAGAATTCTTGGCCAAAGGACTGTCACCATAGAGTGACAACAATCTGAGTAGAGATGTTTTAGTTGGAAATAGTACAGAAAGAATTCCAGCCACTGACACATATTGCAAAATACTCCCTTGTGCCCCTGTATTACAATTTTCTTAATCAGTATTAAGCCAACATACTGTTTTTCTGTCCAAGTAATTTTCAGTAACACCCACAGAATCCCAGTAGTGACTACATCTGACATAACACCTGGCAAAAATTCAATTTAATGTGAGCAAAATGGCACCATAGAATTCGTGTTTCTGAATAAAACTCCTGCTCTACATTCTGAAAGACGAGAAAAGAAATGAAGAAGCCCATGGATATGAAATCAGAAAGACTTTATCCACTGATTCCAAAGCAAAATAAATAAATAGCATATGTATATTTCATAACTTAAATGTCACATCAAAAACTAAAGCAGAACTAGAGAATTCTCAGAGTAGTTTTAATAATTAACACCCGATCTTGTTTCATTAGACTCTAGAAGCCTGAAAGCATCTGTTCTATGTTCAAGGGACTCAGCTGACTCCTTTCACATACATGAATGGTTCCAATCAGAGAAATTCCACCAAATATAGATGGCTTTTAATTTTTCTGCTCAAGACATATTATACCATTATTTTAGACTCTGTAAAATAATCAGCTCACCATTGAACTTAGTTTACCATTCAACAGATGTATCATTTTTGACAATGCAGATATATAATGCAAAAAGAAGCTTTGAATATTGTTAGAACATTTGCACCATTTTGTTCACAATTTGATGTAAGACATCATGTAATACATGAAAACTTGGACATCTATATGTAGATTTTAATGCACAAGACTTGATGCTCACAAATCCTTTTACTGGATAATAGGATCTATGAGCCCCATTTGAAAATTAGCTCAATAGTTTCATGTGTGTAGGTGAATGAATAGACCTACTGTTGGCTGTATCGTCACAAGCAGACAGCTCAGCTTTAGCTATGGTATAATTTTATTTTTGTGTGATCTGTTTTTAGGTAGATTCCTTAATCACATTGTTGTTGTTGTTGTTAAGTACCGTGGAGTCGGTTCCGACTCCTAGTGACCCTGCAAAGAGTTTCCAAGGCTGTAAATCTTTACGGGAGCCCAGAACGCCTCATCTTTCTCCCACTGAACCGCTGTTAGTTTCAAATTGTTGACCTTGAGGTTGACAACCCGACTTGTAACCACTACGCTATCAGAGGTCCTGTTAATCACATTGTTGTTGTTGTTAAGTACCATGGAGTCTGTTCTGACTCATAGTGACCCTGCACAGGGTTTCCGAGGCTACATACATTTTCAGGAGAAGAAAGCCTCATCTTTCTCCTGCGGAACAGCTGATAGTTTCAAAGTGCCGACCTTGAGGTGAGCAGCACGATCCGTAACCACTACACTATCAGAGCTCCTTTTTTAATCACATTAGTAGCTACTATAATCCCTTTGATCACATAGCCTGCCCCTGGTGTGGCTCTTCTGCTTCATGAGTAATGAAGTATCCACTCAAAATAATTTTTTTGTCCAATAGGTGATGCTTTAAAAAAAAAAAAAAAAATGTATAAAGAGGTTTGGAAGACACACTAGAGTTTGTTTAAAGAGTGGAAAACAAGAAAAAATTTCCTCTATATAATTTTACTAAAGTATACTGGAGCTCTGGTAGCATAGTGGTTACGAATCGGGCTGCCAACCCCAAGGTCGGCAATTCGAAACTACCAGCTGTTCCGCGGGAGAAAGATGAGGCTTTTTGCTCCCGTAAAGATTTACAGCCTCGGAAACCCTGTGCAGGGTCACTATGAATTGAAACCGACTCCACGGTACTTAACAACAACAACATACTTTTATTGTATGCTGTGCAAAAGCAACTTCCTCAGTATCAACTCACTTTTCTATTTATGATGCTATAATGAAAAATGATATAGAGAAATAAAATCTGAACTTTGATAATACTCTAAAACTTCATGTCTAGTTCTGGGTATTACTAAAGCATCCAAATCAAGCCAAACCTACGGTCACCAAGTTGATTTCAGCTCATAGTAAGAGTTCCAAGGTTGGAAATTTTTACAGAAGCAGAAAACCTCATATTTCTCCTGCAGAGTAGCTGGTGTGTTTGAACTGTTAACATTGTGGTTAGCAGATCAGTTTATCCTACATTGCCACTAGAGAAATTATCAATGGTGTCAGATGACCAGGGTTTTGAAACATGGTGATTCCCACCACCTTTGGAAAGTCATCCAAACGCTCTAGTTCTGAGTTTATCCATCTGCAAAGTGTAAACAATAATGTCTCTTTCTTAGGCTTTGAAATCTTATGTAGCATTGTAGGATAAGCATTGCATTGCTAACTACAAGGTAAGTAGTTCAAACCCACCAACCACTGAAATCCTATGCAGGGTTGGTATGAGTCAGAACAGACTCCATAACACTTAACAGCAACAACAATTTAAGCATTCAAGGAAAAACAAGGCTCCAGGAAATGATGGAATACAAATTAAATGGTTTTAACAAACTGATGCAGCACAGGAGGCACTCACTTATATATGTCAAGAAATTTAGAAGAAAGTTACCTGGCCAATCGATTGGAACACATTCAAATTTGTGCATATTCCAAAGAAAGATGAATCAACAGAATGCAGAAATTATCAAACATCATTAATATCATACAAATAAAATGTTGTTGAAGATAATTAATAATAATTTAAACACAAAACAATTGCAGCAATGCAATGATTGGAGCTGGTAGACAATCAAACCAGATTCAGAAGAGGACATGAAATGAAGGTTATCATTGTTGTTGTCAAATGGATCTTGACTTAAAGTAGAGAATACCAGAAAGATGTTTACTTGTGCTTTATTGACTATACAAAGACATTTGACTGTGTGGATCATAACAAACTATGGAAAACATTGTAAAAAATGGGAATTCCAGAACACTTAATTGTGTTCATGAGAAAACTGTACATAAACTAAGAGGCAGTCATTTAAGTACAACAAGAGGAGACTGAATGGTTTAAAATCAGGAAAGGTGTGTGCGAGGTTTGTATCCTTTCATTTTACTTATTCAATTTGTGTGCAGAACAAATAATCAGAGAAGCTGGATTATATGAAGAAGAAAGTGGCATCAGGACTGAAGGAAGATTCATTAATAACCTAAAATATGCAGATGACACAAACTTGCTGAAAGTGAAGAAGACTTAAAGCACTTACTGATGAAGCTCAAAGACTATAGACTTTCAGTATGGATTGTACCTCAATGTAAAGAAAACAAAAACAGTGTAAAGAAAATAAAATCCTGTTGGAGAAGAATACTGAAAGTACCATGAGATGTTAGAACAACAAACAAAACTGTCTGGGAAGTAAGCCTGAGTACTCATTGTTGTTGTTGTTGCTAAGTACCACCGAGTCAGTTCCAACCCTGTATCGGGTATATGAGGATCGCCTGGTAAATGTGAATCACTGATCATGCGGTCCAGTGTATTATCCCACAGCTCCACACTAGGACTCCTTAGAAGCCAGGATGGTGAGACTTTATCTCTCATTTTTTGGACATGTTATTAGGAGGGACCTGTCTCTAGGGAAGGATACCATGGCTGGTAAAGATGAGGGTCAAAGAAAAAGAAGGAGATCCCCCAAAATATGGATTAGCACAGTGGCAGCAATAATGGCCTCAAACATAACAATTGCAAGTATGGTACAAGATCAAACAGCGTTTTGGTCTGTGGTGCACATGGTTGCTGAGTTGAGACTTACTGGACAGCACCTAACAACAGTAACACAATCTCCTAGTGTATTTTCAGAAGGCAAGGAAAGAATGTAAGTATGAATTAGCAGAATACCTGTCAAAAAATAAATGTGGCTCTATAACGTAGTGGTTACGAATTGGGCTGTGAACCTTAAGGTCAGCAGTTCAAAACTACCAGCCGTTCCAAAACTATTTGTTGTCTGAATAAAAGGGAAACCAAGGAAAGTCTTCAGCTAAATATTCAAATTTTCTACTGCTTTATCTACCCTGAACTAATTTTTTTCTTTCTACCCTATTACTTGAGTAGCTTTTGAAAAGGCCTGCAAATCTGTTCCTAATCTAGGAATTGGGTGAAGAAACACAAAACACTGGTGAGAGCTGCAGCCCCTCCACACGCAGAATGCTTAGGTGCTGTCATGAGTTAAATGCTCCTGGAGCAAAGCAAGAAATATTTTGTATTGGTAAGGGACTTCACTTCAGTTTTGTGGGCTCCAGTGTCCAGAATCTAAACCACCAGTTGCTATTGATTCAAAATATAAGGCAACCATATGTCTATCAGAGTAGAACTGCTTCCCATAGGGTTTTCAATGAAAACAGCTCTATAGGCCTTTTTCTGAGTGAACTCGTTACCAATTTTTGGTATTATTAGTCAGATACATTAACCATTTGCACCACACTGAAAGTACTCCCTCTAGAACCTACTGTTTTGCTAGGTGCAAGTTGTACTTTATTTTAAGAAAGATTACACAAAAAATGCACATGCAAAAAAAAATTGTAGAATACCACACTAATAAAAAAAATTTAATTTGAGCAAATCTATTTCATAACATCTGTGAATTTGTTCCATGAATTCTCTGAAAATACAGTATGTAGCCAATGCTTTTAATAAATTGTTCACGAAGAACTATTTAAGAATATATTGCTCAGAAAAATCACACACATGGATCTATATCTAAGGGTACCCATAATTAAAAACAATATTGATTGGAAAGATAAAGAAACAATTCCTGTGAGAAATTTCTCAGGGGAGCTTAAGTTGTACCCATTGGGAATGGAATAAAAATTTTAAAAACCTGCAATGATGATGACACATAAGGTACAATTTTCTTTGTTTTCTGACAATATATAAATCACTTTTTCCCAGGAGTTTGAACCTACATATGAAAGTAATCAGTACTATCACTAATGCTGGTCATGCTAGACCTATGCTGCTCTACAATAAAGGTTGATGGAAGTATGTTAAAAGCAACTGTAACAATATAAACAGTGTTTTCAAAGTCTTATATCCACATCCTCTGAAACTATGAATGAGCCCTACATATAAAGCTCAAATTCAATGGTGTTTATAAAAAAAAGGGGGGTATTGTTATTGTCTAATACAGAGAAACGCAGTCAGCCTCCTTCTTGCCCCTTTATTAGAGACAGATACTGTATAGGAGTAGAATGTAGAATAGGATTCATGATATGTAGGTTTTCCATGTAAGAGGCAGAAACACCGTGATACAGAATATTTCTCCTCACTGTGAAGGCTTTCCAGCCTCCAACACAGATGTGTAATTTATCAGTTGTTTTATTTCTATTCCAATTCCAGAAACACTTCTGAGCCAATTACTTTCTATTTCTATAAATTGGACAAGGGGAAATTCTTTGCGAAGAATTATTAGCAAAAATGCCCAAAAGGCAAAAATTTTTTATCAGATTGTTGTTTGGCTAAATGTGGTTCAAGATCCTTCTACCAGTGTAACTCTAGTCCCAATTTACTGGCCATTTCCCAAGCAGAAGAATCTGAAAGCTGGAAGATGGCCATATTTGGATCCTAAGTACCAAAGAGCGATATGGGAAGGAGTGGAGAAGTAAGAAGACTTCAGAGAAAAAGAAAATAATAAGTGAAGGGGAGAAGCAGAACTTAAGGTTTTGAACTGGCAAAGTGATCTTAAGTAGTTGGGTTCTCTTGTAATTTGGTGTGATTAACCTCAGACACCACATAAAATGAAATTATTTAAGTTGAATTGAATTGATTTATTGTTGTTGTTATTAAGTGCCATTGAATCAGTTCCAACTCATAGCAACCCTGTATAGGGTTTAAAAGAACCAGCTGGTGATTTGAACTTGTGATTTACAGTCCAGTGCTGATCCTACAGCGCCACATAGATGAAGAAAATATATGTGAGACAATTTCATAAAAATTTTTAGTACAATATGAATGTAAGTTTTATTTGAAAATTAGTATAGCTATTTTACCAAGTGAAATGACTAAGGACTTAGAATAGGTTTAAATGAGTAGGATATTAATTATTTTGTAGCTCAGCCACTTCAAATTATTTTGTCATTCAAAAAGAAAAGGAGAGGAGAATGTCTGAGGTATTGTGTTGAAAATTGCATTTACCTGAAAATCTCACCAGAAAAGATTATCTTTTAATCTTTTAAGTAGCTCAGTAGCTACTCAGTACCTCATAAAACTTTAAAGCTCTACATTATTGCAGTTGCCTGAAGATTCCTCAAATCTGTGGTAATTGAGTTTTGACATGTAGGTTGTAAGACCCACTGAGCTATAGTCATCCAGCTAAAAATCATTCAAATTCCTGGCCTGAAGTCAGACAGTTCCTTGGAGTATTTTTTCTCCAGTGGGGAGTTATGCTGACCCTGACAGATTTTATTAATGGCCCAATGCTTCACATCTTCTTATACACATGTCCTTTGCCATGTGACTATGCAGTTCCTTTTACTCTTAGAGCAATTGTGTATATTTCCTTTCCCTTGACTTTGTTTCTAGCCATGTGACTTGCTCTGCCAAATACAATACTGTAGAAATGATGATGTGTCAGCTCTGAGTGAATGCCTCAAGGGATCTTGCAATTTCAATTTATTTTCTGATCCTTGTCTTCATGAGAATAACATACCTTGGATAGCCAGTTTGTCTGAGCATGATGACACATACATGGAACAGAGTTATCCCAGAGGAAAATCAAAGAAGATGTACCACAGATGCAAGAGCTTATTTTGTGTGCTGCTGAGAATCTGTGGTTGTGCGGTTTGCAGAATTTATTACTAATAGTTAATCTATGTTGGAGGAGAATATTGAAAGTGCCATGGGCTGCCAAAAGAACCAATGGGTCCATTTTGGAAGAAGTGCAGCCAGAGTGCTCCTTGGAGTCCAAGATGGCCAAACTTTGTCTCTCATACTTTGGACATAAGTTGCTGAAGAGATATCACGTTTGGTAAGGTGGAGGGACAGAGAAAAAGAGGAAGACCACCAACGCGATGGATTGGCCAAGTGGCAGCATCAACGAACTCAAGCGTGGCAACAGTAGTGAGGTTGGCCCAGAATCGGGCAGTGTTTCATTCTGCTGTGCATAGGTCGGTATTAACTTGTTGGCACCTAACAACAACAACAACAACAACCATCTATGTACTTACTTTCCAAAATTAATCACATCTTTTGGTATCATAGCAATAACGATAGTACCAAATAATTCAAATTTTCCTTCCCCTTATTATTTTTAATTCCACTTCTATTTTTTCTATCTCCCTTTTATTAATGTGATTGCTTCCTAATTGTTCTGTAGATTTCTTTTTCCCTTACCTTTGGCTACAAAATATTTATTTCAAAGTAACAGTGGAGAAAATTTGAAATTATTTTATGTTAAATAGAAAACACTTTTGGTGTGCCATTGTAGGATCATTTAAACCCCACCTTGGAAACCCAATACTGGGTCACTGTGAGTTGCAACTGACTCCATGGCACTTAACAACAGTGTATGATAATATTTAATACCACTAGCACAATCTTTTATACCTGGCAACTTTGAGGTTTAAATCTAGTATTTAGTATTTTTCATATGTATAGTTACTGAAACACAAGGATCTCTGATAGCATAGTGGTTACGAATCGGGCTGCGAACCTTAAGGCCAGCAGTTCGAAACTACCAGCCGCTCCGCGGGAGAAAGATGAGGCGTTCTGCTCCGGTAAAGATTTACAGTCTCGGAAACCCTGTACAGGGTCACTATGGGTCGGAACCGACTCGACGGCACTTAACAACAACAACAACAACATAGTTACCGAAACACAAGGAAACAGAAATGTAAAACTTGCTGTTGCCTTAGGAAATTGGCAGTCACAGTACTTAGGATGGGATAGGAGTGATCAAACTGTTTTCATGGATGATTATGAAGTCCTTGGCACTATCAGAACTGAGCTAGTGAAGCTAGGTACCACCTATCTGTGTTAACTTGTGAAGTAAGTAGGGTTTCCAGTAATCTTTATCTTCCCTTGCAGAAAATGGGGATACAATCTATTTTCCCTGTTCACAGGAGAGTTAAATGAAAAACACATCTAAGTACATTTAGCATGTTATTGGTAACCTGTGTCAGTCATTTTACTTCTATAAAATCAAATGCATGTGGTCTGCTGAATCTTCATCCTTGTTGTTATTAATTGCTATTATGTCAGCTGTTACTCATGTTTATTTTATGAACAATGGACCGAGACATTACAGCATCCTGATATGGCACTGTGGGATAAAGATTGGCCAGCAAATGTAAGGTCATTTGTTCAAACCATTCCTCAGAAACAATATACAGGGCTCTATGAGACCAAATCGACTTGAGGACTTAACAACAACCATGTTATCTTCATGATTGTTGGTAAATTTGAGTCCATATTTGTGGTTTTGTGTCTATTCATCACATTGCAGATTTATCACATTTTTAGTTTTCATTTTATGTCTATTTCCTTAAATTATATTGTATTTCATTTTCCCCACTACTTCTAAGTACTAAAATGCACTGTAAAAATTAAGAAATTTTTTATTACTTCAGATAAAATATTGTGAAATTCAGCCAATGGTTCCTAAGATACATACATATATATATATATGGAGCTCTGGTAGCGTAGTGGTTACGAATGGGGCTGCGAACCTTAAGGTCAGCGGTTCGAAACTACCAGCTGCTCTGCGGGAGAAAGATGAGGCTTTCTACTCCGGTAAAGATTTACACCCTCGGAAACCCTGTACAGGGTCGCTATGGGTCGGA
>NW_006408671.1:8026488-8033978 GCF_000296735.1 Chrysochloris asiatica | reverse complement strand
AAGATAATTAAAAAATGCCACAAATTCAAGCCCAGATTCAGAATAGGGCATAGCACAAGTGATATCATTGATGACCTCAGATGGATCGTGGCTGAAAGCTCAGAATACCAGAAAGAGGTATACTTGTGCTTTATTTACTGTGCTAAACAATTGACTGTGAATCACAACAAGCTATAGGTGACAGTGAAAAGAATGGGTATTCCGGACACTTAACTGTGTTCATGAGGAAATTGTACATAGACCTAGAATCAATTCTCCAAACAGTACAAGCAGATACTGAATGCTTTCAAATCAGGAAAGGTGTGGGCCAGGGTTGTATCATTTCACCATACATATTCAATCGTTATGCTGAGCAAATAATCTGAGGACAGGATTATATGAAGAAGAATGAAGAATTGAAAGACAACTCAGCAACAACTTGAGATATATAGATGATATAACCTTGCTTGCCCAAAGTAATGAATACTTAAAATACTTATTGATGTAGACTAGAGACTACAGCCTTCAATATGGATTGTACCTCAATGTAAAGAAAACAAAGATCCTCACAAATGAGCATCAGGATAAGAAAAGAAAAATTGTGAAAGACTTCATTCTGTTTGAATTCACAATCAGTGCTCATGGATAGGCAAATCTGCTGAACAAGACATCTCTAAAATTTTAAAGAGCAAAGATATCATCACTTTAAGGACTGAAGTATGATACTTTCAATGGTCATATATGCATGTGAAAGTTGGACAGTGAATAAGGAAGACTGAAAAAAACAAACAAAAAAGAATCAATGCAGTCCCCGTAGAAGGACATCATTAAGTGGAGGGTCAGCAAAAAAGAGGAAGACAGCCAATGAGCAACAGAGCTACAGGGACTCAAGCGTAACAATTATAAGGATGGTGCAAGACCTAGCAGTGTTTCGTTCTGCTGTGCATAGGATTTCTGTAAGTTGGCACCAATTGGAGAGAGTCTTAACAACAATATGAGAAGTGTTAGAAAGATAGACATACCACCATCTAAGGATACAATCCTTGATAAAGGATATGTTGGAAAACAATAGTTTCACATTTTGGTATTTTTGTTTAATAAGTGTTTCTATGATTTTATAACAATCCTTTTTGATTTATCCTTCTGTGTGTGTTATTTTTAAGGAGCTTTGATGGCATAGTGATTAAATGTTCAACTTCTAACCAAAAGGTTAATGGTTCAAACACATTACCTTCTCTGTAAGAGAAAGATGTGGCAGTCTGCTTCATAAAGATTTACAGTCTTAGACATTCAATGCACAGTTTCACTCTATCCTATAGGATAACTATGGATTGGAATTCACTATAAGGCAATGGATTTGGGTTTATAGATTATTTTTTTCTAATCTACATGTGCAATTTCAAAATATAAGTCCCTTGTGATTAACTTAGATTTTGAGTTCAAATCATCCTAAAAACCCTAAAGAATACTCAGAAGAGTGATGAGTTTACTTTTTATTTTTTTAGTGTGACATATTATTCTGTATTTTTCCTGTAAGCAATCAGATAGCTGAGAACTTGACACTGCTTTTCTTGACCATGTTTTCCAGGAATGTTATTTGATCAGCCTAAGAGCACACATGAAGACTGTTTTTTCCTACAAAAATCCAAATTGGTAAAATACTTTTAGATGGCAAACAAAACATTGTGTCAATCTGATTTTATAAAAAAACCAAATAATTAAATAATATTTTTTTCATAATATGTTGTTTCTTGTTCTAGTGGTTAAAGATGATAACAAATGCTGGGGATTACTTTTTTTTTTTTTTTTTCTTTAATTGTATTTTCCAGTAAGCTTAAAAACATGGACAGCTGAATTTCAAGATTTTCTCTTCTACATAATGTCTCCCTGAGATGTTTGCAGACATGAAAGATTTTTTTCAAAGATCAACCTTTGGAAAAAGTTGTCCTTTTAGAACCAATAAACAAAGGGAAATGAAAACTATTTGAAATTTCCCAGAAAAGTTCCATCTAATTAATGCTAATGAGAATGCAGGTCATATGGAAAATTAAACACCAAAATCTAAATTTTCAAAACAAGAGGGTTTGTGCACACAAATCCTTTTACTGACTAATGGGATTTGTGTGGTTCCCCAGTGAACTATTTAGAATATTTACCCCCTGCTGTTCAAGATGAATATATCATGTGAACTAACCCAAAAGGTATAGTTCTACTTTTGGCTTTTCTCCTTTTTTGATATCCAAAAGATGTTAGTGACTGTATCAGTTTCCATATCTAGCTGATTTATAGTGCAAAATGACATCTCTATTTTTTGTATGACAGCCTCCAAAACTTCAAATGTTTTTAATATTACTCTTTCTCTCCTTTTCTTTCCTTCTTTTCATTTCTCTTCCTTTTCTTTCTTCCCCCTCTCTCATTCCCTGCCTCCCATTCTTCCTGCTTTCTCTTTCTTTTCCTCTTCCTCTTTCTACTTCTTGAACAAAAAAAACAAAACACATTAAAACATCATTGAGTTCATTTTGTTTGGAATTTGTTGAAGGATTTTAGACCTGTGGCACAGCTGAAGAATACTTCATTGTAAGGTTTCTAACTTTTTCTCTCTGCCATATGCTCACAAATATTTGGAGAACTATTTATATTTGTAAATCAAGCCAACAGGACACTGAGAATACCAAATTATCAAAGAAACCAGGAATGTGATTAAGTTTGCTTCTGGATACTTTGCATTCCTGTTTGCGCATGCTTTCTTTTCTGTTCACCTTTTGTCTTTGGAACCTGGGCATTAATTTATTATCATGCTACTTTCTAAATGCAGGGTCATTCTCCATTATGATTGTGCATATTACTTCTGTGAAGTCAACTCAATATTTGACACAAAAAAGTGAGATTCATTATATAAGAGGCTCTTTATTTTTTTTAAGTTTTTATTGTGAATTGAGTGACAGTTTACATAGGAGAACATTGGTTTTATACTCATTATTTCATTACAGTGATTACAATCACCTCCATGCATCATCATTCAATAGTATTTGCTCCTATTCCCTTTGTGTTTTTTGTTTTGTTTTGTTTTATTTATTTATTTATTTATTTTTGCGGGGGGGGGGCGGGGAGGATAGAGCACAAAAACACTCAGGAGCATATAACCATTTAAATAATCAAAGTACACATTCTGTAAGCCTGCCTCCTGGCTGCCAGCACACAGCCTTTCTCTTTACATGAATTTGGAGTCTTCAGCTGCTCTTTCTCTCCATTTCCTCATTTCTGCCTCCATCTCTGGTATAGCTGCTTCTCTGGATAGGGTCCCACATTCTGCTTGTGCTCATATTCCTTGATGGTCCTAGGATCCTCTGTTCCTAGACTGTAAAATTAACTACTCCCCCCCTTTTTGTTAAAAAGCTTCTACCTTTACAGTGTGACAATAGCAATCAATCATGGTAGCAATTATTTACTATTGAATCATAAGAATCTTATCCTCATCTCCTTTCATCAGACCCATCTAGACAAGATGAAAACTATTCAGTGGGGATTCTACATTCCCAGGCACACTCTGAAACTAAATTCCCTCTTGAAAACTTGTAAACCAATCACTTAATGCCTTTATAGCCCTCCCATTTTAGGTAGCCAATGTTTAAGTTGCCCGTCCCTATCAACCCTGTATACAGAGGGGTTAAGATCGATACTTGATATGAAGAGTCCTTCCCTCTCAGTTTGTATTTTGTGCTACTACATCAATAAATATAGATCAAGTTCATAAAATTTTAGCGATTTATACTTGCTTCCTTTAGCAATTTTTAATTTATTTTTTCTAATCTCCGTCTAGTCTAGTTCTGATCATCAAGCCATCAAGGCTAGGTCAAATGAGTACTATCTGCAAGTTTGGGCATTCTTGTGCATCTCCTCTCACTTCAAATCAGCTTGAAACTTCACTCTCAGCTCTAGTCCTCCATGGCTATGTCCATGTCAATGAGTTCAGGAGTCCTCAGGTCTCACCACACTCCAGATCAACCAACACTTCCTCTTAACTTTCTCATCTCCAGGTCAGCTGGAGTCTATGGAATGTGGTTAAATTCATCCCATATCTTCACTGCTGCTTTTTCCCCCTCTTCTACTCACCAGCTGTGTAGGGGACCGGCCTTGACACGGGTGTTTGGTTCATGAGGTAGGGATATCTGGCGGCGATAGGGATAGCAAAAGAGGAGACACAAAGATGCAAAGAGAGAGACAAAGAGACACGCCAAAACCAGAGTGGATGCATTACTGGCGTCCAGCAGATCCGGCTTGGTGAACATATTAGCCATGAGGGCAGTAAGATCCCACATAGCAAACATCTTAGCTATGCAGGCAGTACGTTCCCTTTGCTAGCTGGTCATCCACACATGCCTAGTCAGCCATATAACACGCCCTCCAGGCTGTAATGCACACCTGGATCGGTCTGTGCCTCCGTTTTATTTAGGGGAGGTACTTTACACAAAGCTGGGAAGGACTAAGACAAGGTACAGCGAACATTCGTAATATTCCAGACATTCAGGCAACTTTACATTGTACTTTGCAGGTTCGAATCTCATGATCGCAACTTGGTTTCTCAAGCTTAATTAACATACCTTTTAGCACCTAGCCTCAAATGGGGGAAGGAGAAGGAGGATTGGGAGGAGTCCCATTGAGTCAGTTGCCCAGCTCAGGTTTCTCAGGAAGCGAGATGCCTGGGTGAATAGTGCTGCACCTGGAAACACTTTAGGGAGGGTGTCCTTTTGTCATTAGAACAAAGAACCAGGAAGTAGCCAAACTATTTTTAGTTAATCCTTGGGAGAAAAGCTTTACCTTTGAAACTTAGTCTCGGCTTCTAGGAAAGGTTCTTACATTTATCTGTGGCTATCAAGGCTTTATGTATGAAATTAATAATAAACATAACTGAACAATAAGATGAAAGACAGTTTTCTATGTCTGCTAAGTGCCTAGAGTTTGTTCCTCAGAGCCCTCGGCCTGTACGGTCTGCAACACTTGGGCCCACAGGGCCTCGAACTCCTGACCGGGTCTGCACGGTCTGCAACACAGCTGACCAATGTGGTCATCAGCAATCTTACATGCCTGCTCATGTGTTCACTCTCAATTTCAATCTTGGAGGAGGGGCGGTTATCCTGAAGGGACTTGATTATTTGCTTTGATGGCTCCCCAGCAAACAAAATGCTTATTCTTGTAGTAGTCAATCAGACTGCCATTTTGTTTTGGATTTTTCCTGCTGGTCTTTCTTTCAAGATATATCTTTTGTTCAGTAGCTCTTATTTTAATACAAACAAAAATACATAGCATATTTTTCAGTAATTGGACCTATTAAAGCATACTGATATCACAAATTAACTTGTGTACATACAGTTTATTGTCACATTTCTACTTTGTATATTTCACATATAAAATAATATCTTTAAATTTTCAGAATATCTTTACAAATAGCTACATCATCACAAACTTTATGGAAAAATTCCACTATCTTTTAACTCCATTTTTTCAAAAACTTTTTGAAGCCTTCTCATATGTATTTCAGTGATCACTTAACTTCCTTCCTTTAACTCTCTTTATTACATCTGGGGGTCAGTGGACTCAATTATAATTTTCCTTTTTTTTGGCAGTTTATAAAGATTGATAATTCATGAATCCTATTCTTGCTTAAAATATGTCTTAAGATCTAAGAGAAAGTGTATAGATTTTTAAAAAGAGAATAAAATTCATTCTGTCTTGTAATTACCTTATGGGTCCACTGAATACTTTCTAAAAAGAGCTATGGGATCATATCTTATATATCTTGAAGCATTATTCTGTTTTATAATCCTATGAATTATTTTATCTCTACTCTTAATTACTCATCAATTGTGGCACTGTGGGATATTGCACTGTACTGCAAGGTCAGTTTGAACCACAAGGTCAGTGGTTCAAATTCACTATCCATTCCTCAAAAAACCTATGCAGGTTCACTATCAGACAGAACAGACTCAAGGGCACTTAGCAACAACAACTACACTATAAAAACTAAAATAATGAAAATAAAGAATGATGAAATCATCCTGAATTATGATTCAAACTTAAAAACTTGTTTCCTTCAGTTTTTTTATTGTGTTGTTTAAATTTGCAGTTTTACATTATCTTTCAAGAAAGTATAAAAAAGTCTGCAAACAGTATCTTTGTGGTTTGCTTTTAACTTTAATTGAGCACAGTAAAAATTATGAATTTTTATTTTTATGTCTGTAACACAAAGAGAAGAAAACTGACAGAGGCAGACATATCATGCATGATGTGACATACTAGAAGTGAATACAAAAAGAGCATTATTATAGACTATAATATATGGGTACAGTTGATCATATATTAAAAATCTTGAATGGGTATTCAGCTTGAGTATAGTTTATAAAAATTTTCAAAAAGTCAAATTGATGAGCACATACTATGTCTCTCAGAACAAAATGAAAATATGATTCCATTCACTAAGTCAATCAACAGGAAGAAGGACATCATAACGTACTATTTTGTGACCAAACATGAATAATGTCATTTTGTTAGGAATATGTTTAATCACATTATATGATGTTAGTGCCAAAATTTACTTGATATAAAGAAGTTTGTTATGATTTAATTGTGATTACATTTTTTATTGAAAATTAAATAGAATGATTTTTTTTCCAATAAACTTTCTTATTATAAATTCTACATTATTTGTGAAATGACCTGGAATATTTTTAAAAAACTAAATAAAAAGCATTAGACCCAGATGGTCAATGGTTATGACTCTTTTACCTCACAGATTGAGGATTAAGCTGCATACATTCTAAATGGGGGTGTTTATGTCTTCCTATAAAATAAAACTTCCTGGCAAATGTGGTAAAAATGAACGTCTTCTTCTTACTGTATAATGTTGACTTTGGAAAGAATTTATTTAAATTTCCTTTAAATGCATTTGTATTTCATATGTAACTTTCCATATTTATTTCATATGGAACATATTACTGTTGAGTTTGGCATTTGAAAGACAAAAACAAACTGTTGATCAAATTACCAACTAGGTTGGCTTTAGAACTTTCCATCAAAGCTTTTGAAACTGTAATCTTCATTTCATCCCAGGGCAGTAATAGCAACACTTATGACAGCAAGACAGTAATGTAAACGAATCATTTGTTGTTTCATGAGCATATGCCAAGTCAAAATTCCATGTGTGCACCTATATAACCAATTACGAAAATCACCATATCAACTCAAATGCAGTGCACATGCATTTTCCCTTATTTGCAGACCTCTAATTACTTACACTGAGATCACGAATTTGTCTTAGCAAACATCCATGAAAACTCTTTTTGATTATACAAATAAGAATTACTGTTGTTGCTAAGTGCCTTTGAATCAGTTCCAACTCATAATGGCCTTGTATCGGGTTTCCAAGGAGTGGCTGGTGGGTTTGAACCACTCCAGCTAATCTGTTGAATGAAATTTATCACTCCAATTAAATTAACCCTATCATCTGAAGAACA
>NW_006408671.1:8021982-8024776 GCF_000296735.1 Chrysochloris asiatica | reverse complement strand
CATATTGTTAGGATGGACAAGTCGCTAGAGAAGGATATCATGTTTGATAAGGTGAAGGGTTAGAGAAAAAGAGGAAGATCCCCAACGGGATGGATTGGCCAAGTGGCAGCATCGATAGACTCAAGCACGGCAACAGTAGTGAGGTTGGCCCAGGATTGGGCAGTGTTTCATTCTGCTGTGCATAAGGTACCAACTCGATGGCACCTAATAACAACCATTAGGAAGACCAGTTAGTACTAATATTATTTAAATTTATACACTAACTACTAAAGCCAGTGATGATGAAATTGAAGAATTCTACCAACTTCTTCTGTCTGAAATTGATCAAACATGCTAAGAAGGTGTATTTATAATGACTGGCTATTGCAATGCAAAAGTTTAAAACAAAGAGGAAGAATCAGTATTTGGAAAACATGATCTTATTGTTCGAAATTATGGTGGAGATGGCATGACAGAATTTAGCAAGACTAATAACTTCTTTATGTTAATTGCCTTTTATGAAGAACATAAAATAAGACTATACACATTGACCCACCAGATGGAATACACAGAAATCAAAGTGACTACATCTGTTGGAAAAGATGGTGGAAAAGCTCCATATCATCAGCCAGAACAAAGCCAGGAATAGACTGTGGAACAGCCCATCAATTACTCATATGAAAATTCAGGGTTGTATTCTTTCACCATACTTATTCAATCTGTTTGCTGAGCAAATAATCCAAGAAGCTGGATTATGTGAAGAAAAGCATGGCATCACTATTTGAGGAAGTCTCGCTAAGAACCTGCGATTTGCAACTGATATAATCTTGCTTACTGAAAGTGAGAAGGACTTAAAATATTTACTGATGAAGATAAAAAACCACAGACTTTGGTATGTGTTGCATCTCAATGTAAAGAAAACAAAAATCTCACCACTGGAACCATAAATAACATCAAGATAAATGGGGAAAAAATGAAGTTGTCAAAGACTTCATTTTGCTCAGACCAACCATCAACACTCATGGAAGCAGCAGTCAAGAAAGCAAACTATATATTGCATTAGGCAAACGTGTTGGACAAGACTTCTTTAAAGTGTTCAAGAGCAAAGATATCAGTTTGAGGATTAAGGTGTGCCTGACTCAAGTCATGGTATTTACTACAACTTCATATGCATGCAAATGTTGTAATAAGGAGGACCATAGAAGAATTGATGATGCATTTGAGGTATGGTATTGGAAGAGTTGGGAAGTGTTTCATTCTGTTGTGCATAGGGTTGCTATGAGTCACTACCAACTGGATGGCACTTAACAACAACAATAGGAGGAGAATATTGAAAGTACCATGGACTAACAAAATAAAACAGATCTGTATTGGAAGATATACAACCAGAATGTTCCTTGGAAGTCAAGATGGCCAGACTTCACCAGTATGAGAATACACTAGTCATATTATCAGGAGGGACCAGTTCCTAGAGAATGATATCATGTTTGGTAAAGTGAAAGGTCAGAGAAAAGGAGGAAGACCCCCAACAAGATGGATTGGCACTTGTACAGCAGTAATGCATTCAGGTGGAGTAAGGATTGTAAGGTTGGCCCAGTACAGGGTATTGTTTCATTCTGTTGTGCATAGGGTCACTATTTCAGCACCTATTCGATGGCACCTACAAACAACAACATAGATAGGTGCTCTAGCCACTCAGTGGGTGAAAGATGAGATTTTCTGTTCCCTAAAAGATTTACAGCTTCTGAAACCCTTTACTGGGTCCCTATGAGTGGGAACCGACTCCATGGCACATAGCATGTGTGCATGGTGCATACATTTCAGTTTTGAGAGAATTATGAGTTTTATATATAGCAAAGAAATCATTAATGGCAACATAATTAGTAAGAAATCTCACAGAAGAAACAAACAACCACCAGTGGTATGTTAACTTAAAGATGCAATTATCATTCTACTCTAAAATCCTAGAACATTTCCTTTCTTTTTCTTAGGATCTTAGGATCAAGAAGAATAAATACTGTGAAATAAAAATGTACAGCTAAAGTTGTTTATATAGATCAAATCCAAACAACCAGATTGGCATGCGCCTTGCACTTTTTAACGTGAGACCAATTGTGTGCAACAAAAGATGCTTAATGATACAGACTCACAAAAGAAAAGGTACATTAACAAAAAGTTTATTTTGAGTCTGCTGGAAAATTATTTTCATAGGAATCTTTCCTTGTTAGTGTTTTCAGTGATGGAATTTTCATTTGTTGAGAGAGATCTGGTTTCAATTTTCAGCCAACACAACTCAAGCATAGTCACCCACCACATACGTGCCTATTAGTGGAGGCTTGAGTGTTGCTATGATGCTGAATAGGCTTCCATGAATCTTCCAGACCAAGATTGGCTAGAAAGAAAGGCCTGGTAATCTATAAAGGAAAATTAGCCAAAGGTTTTAGTCATAACTGACCATGAAGATGTTGCAGGACTGCTCAATGACTCATTCTATTGTGCATGGGGTTGCCATCAGTCAGGAGCAGCTAACAATAGCAAATCTAGTCCTATATGACGACTGAGTAATTAAAAAGTCTTACAAATACAAAAGTAAGAATACGTTAAGAACTGTTAATAGTGTAGAGTTGTTTTTTGAATACTTTATTAAAAAGAAACTATATTGGACTATGCACAAACTACTTTAAAAAATAAATGAACTAGTGGGCTTCCTTTCATTAGTGGAAGTCTATGGATCATCTCATTAAGACTTTTGTTGTTGCTGTTGTTATGTGCCTTGGAGTTGGTTCCAACTCATATCAACCCTGTACAGGGTTTC
>NW_006408671.1:8002956-8021357 GCF_000296735.1 Chrysochloris asiatica | reverse complement strand
AACCCCAAGGCCCAACTGAAATAAATTTAGAACTAGAATGAGAATGTCTTTGGGAGAGAAAAGCTTGGATATTTTCTAATTTTTTCCTTGAGTTTGCACAGGGTATAAGACAACAAAGAGTTCTGATATTTTCGAGAATGAAATTCCTAATAACTGAGGCTATGAAATGCACAAGGGTTGGAGTTGGAGTACCCACTCTGATTCCATACTCCGGTTCAACTTATTTAAATTGAAACAGACCTGCTAGCTCCTGGGAATAATTGCAGTAAGTCAAAAGTATGGCTATAAAATCTTAGAAAACTTTCTTACACAAATTGTCAAATTGTGAAACTATCATTTTTCAACATATGCACCACCAAGGTCTATATGCTTCTGAAAGCAGTGTCGCCATTTCTCTAACCCTTCCCTAAAGATGCTATGTACTTCATTTTATACCATGACAAAACAACAGTTTGACGTTCTTGTTTTTGTTGTTAAGTGCTGTCGAGTCATTTCCCTCTGGTTATCAGTCCAGTGCTTATCCTACTGTACCTCATCAGGCCTCTTGTTATTGTTGCTAGTGCCATCAAGTCGGTTTCAACTCATAGCTACCCTGTATAGGGTTTCCAAGGAGCAGTTGGTGGGTTTGAACTGCAGACCTTATAGTTCGCAGTTCAGTGCTGCTCCTACAGAGCCACACCAGGGCTCTTGTTAGTGCTATCAAGTCAGGTCTGACTCATAGTGACCCTGTATAGGATTTCCAAGTAGTGGCTGGTGACCTTGAACTGCTTACATTGCAGTTCAAACAGATTTTGCAATCTTGCACATTAACCCACAGCACCATACCTCCTGGGCAGGGGGGGGGAAGAATCTCAGCTTGTGTTCCACTTAAAGTTTCTTTGAGTTTTGTGAGCAAAAAGAAGTCTGAAGAGGCAAGATAAGAGTTGTAGAGTGGATGGGGTAAAGTTTCCCAATGAAATTCTCAATAGGATAGTTCATGCTACCTTCCAAGAATGAGCAGGTACATTGCAGTAACAGGACAAATTTATTGGTGTACATTTCCTAGCTTTTTTCTCACAAAGCAGTTTTCAACTTTTCTTAAAACTTCTTCATAAAAAGCCCCTAAAATCATCCTTTGTCAAGATTACACTTTTGGCACTCCCCAAAAAACATTCACCATAACATTCTAAGTTAGCCTCTCTACCATGAATTTAAATGGTCCAGCAGATCCCTTCAAATGATATGGTTTTGACTGGACCTTTTTTTTTTTTTTTTTTAAGTGTTTTATTGTTAATTGAGTGACGATTTACAGTTAAGATCATCAGTTTCATAATCAAAAATAATACATTTTGGTTCATCTCAATGATTGTAAGCAGTTATTCTGCTCCCTCCCTGTAGTTCATATTACCGTATCACCCACCTTCCATATCTTCTCAAGTTTTGGACCTAATTTTTATGCATCCTGACACTAAGACAAGTGTATGATAGAGACAACTTGTCTGCAATCCACCAGAAGCAGCCATCCACTAATCTGAGAGATGTGTTTAAATACATTGTATTTGAAACAAACCTATATATGCATGAACTGGAACCCTTATTTACTTACCCTTATATATGTAGAAAAGGAGCTCTGGTAGCGTAGTGGTTACGAATCGGGCTGCGAACCTTAAGGTCAGCGGTTCGAAACTACTAGCCGCTCCGCGGGAGAAAGACGAGGCTTTCTACTCCCGTAAAGATTTACATCCTCGGAAACCCTGTACAGGGTCGCTATGGGTCGGACCCGACTCAAAAGGCACTTAACAACAACAACAACATATATGTAGAAAAGGAGCTCTGGTAGCGTAGTGGTTACGAATAGGGCTGCTAACCGGAAGGTGGCAGTTCGAAACTACTAGCGGTTTCGCCGGAGAAAAATGAAACGTTCTGCTCCCATAAAGATTTACAGCCTCGGAAACCCTGTGCAGGGTCACTATGAGTCTGAGCCAACTCCACGGTACTTAACAACAACATATATGTAGAAGAGAAGTGACACATCATGTCATATTACCCTTAAAAAATATGTTTTTGAATGGAATCAAAATAGCACTTCTCCTGATCTACTTTTTATGTATGGTTTAATACTTAGAAGTTACATATTTAGAGAGTAGAATTAATAACATCCTCTTATATATATTTTCTATGTACTTCTACTGATAGTGGTTATGTGCCATGGAGTTGGTGCTGAATCCTAGTGATCTGTATAGGGTTTCCAAGACTATAATCCTTATAGGAGCAGAAAGCCTCATCTTTCTCCTGAGGAGCATGTAGTAGATTCAAACTTCTGCCTTTGTGGTTTAGGAGCCAAACTCATAGCGCACTATCCTACCAGAGTTCCTTCTATTACATAACACTGAATACGTTCTAATGTAAAACATGCAAGTGTATATATTTATGACTATCATACCAAATGGATCATTTTAACTGAAAGGTGTGATGTTTTATACATATTTGAATAATCAAGCTAGCACAATTTCTTGTGATGTGTGGAAATGTTTAAGAAATGAGATGTGATGGTTCTGGATTTAAAAAGTCATGTCAGGGTTGGGCACAGACAGTTCAATGAAAAAAAAAAAAAACTAAAATACTAACCCAAAAATGCCACTTCCCTTGGCAGATCTTGATGTTTACTTTGCTTACTTGTTTGGATGTATCATAGAGGAAACACTGATTTGATTTATATGATGCCATAACTTCCTGACTTTATTAGCAGTGAAATTGATCAAAGAGATTTATAATGTTTTCACCAGTATAGTTACTTTAATACTATTTATAATGTTTATCAGGCTTATAGTTTTTATATGCTTTGTTTACCCTACTTATATAGTACTGCTGTGGTACTGTAAAATAAGCACTGAACTGCTAACTGCAAGGTTAGCTATGAGTTGGAACCAAATCTATGACATGTAACAAAACAGCAACAACTTATAACATAGAGGGTTACAGCAATTTGAATCCACCAAGCAAGATGAGGCTTTCTGCTCCCATAAAAATTTATAGACTCAGAAATCCTATAGAGTCACAATGACTTAAAGGCAGCACACAACCACCTCTACTTATAATAGAACTGTTTTTCAAAGAATAGTTTTATTATAAAAATGTGAATATGAAAAGATAAGATGAAATCAGAATCAGTTGAACCAACCTTAGTTTAATTCGTTTTCCACATTCCCTTAAAAGAAGATGCCTACAGAAATAGTAACAATTTCATACGAAACTAGACCACAAAATGAAACCATATGTGCTTCTAAGGCTCAGGAAATACCAATTATCTTTGTTGTTGTTTTTATCTTTTAACTCCTAAAAATTTACACATGGTTTTTGAATTCTAGTTTGGCAGCTACATGCAATTCTCCATCAATGACACCTATTTTTGTGACTTATCTTTTTTCTTGTTATGACTGGTATTTCCTGAAAGATTTTTTTTGAATGAAAGGAAAAAAAATTGTGAATTTAGTTTCCAATTAAGTTTTGTATCTTTATTTACATACTAAAGCTAACCGTGAAGAAGGACTGGAAATCATTTCTCTTTTCTGCAAAAAAACAGTAATATGGCTGCTAATGACTGATCTTCCAATTTAAATTTTACTGGTGTTTTATTCAGAAGACTGTGCTATACTTTGAATATCAATTCATCATCAGTTTTTTACATTTAGAAAGTTCAAACAAATAATAAAATAATTCAGAATAAAGATCGAGATGGATTGGCCAAGTGGCAGCATCGATGGACTCAAGTGTGGCAACAGTAGTGAGGTTGGCCCAGGATCCGGCAGTATTTTGGTTTGCTATGCATTGGGTCACTATGAATCGGTTCCTACTCGATGACATCTAACAACAACAGCAACAAGGTAAGGGAAACCAAGATTCCAAAGATAGCCAAGTGTCTTAACATTATTTCCCCACTTTTACCTATTCAAACCATGCCTCAATCCTTGTATCCCAGAGTCATGTTGTTCCAAGTTTGTGCTTACATGGTTATTTATCTCTGTCCTATTTATCCCACGCAAATCTGCCTAACTGCTCTCCCATTCGCCTTGTTCATCCTTTCCTCTCCCAATTCTAGTGGATTGCCACCCTCCAGCACCCAAACTATCCTGTGTCTGTTCCCTAACCTATGCTCCATTATCCTGTGTTTATTCTCTACCCTGTGCTCCATGTTCCCTTCTCTCCCCTCACCCTACTCTGTACACCCCAGTAACAAGCAAAGAATTTGTTTCCCCTTTTAGTGTGGGCACTTTTTCTTAATCTTTTACAATAATGGTCCTATGCAGTATTTCTGCTTTTGTGACTGACTGAGTTCACCCAGCATGATGTTCTTAAGGTTCATCCATGTTATGTGGGGGTTTGCTGATTCCTTGTTATTCTTCAAGGTAGCATAATACTCCATAGTGTGTATGTACCAAAGTTTGTTTATCCATTGTTCCAAAGATGGGCACTTAGGCTGTCTCCATCTTTTTGCTACTGTAAATAGTCTTGCTATGAATATTGGTGCGCATATATCTACTCATGTTATGGCTTGTATTTCTAGAAGATAAATACAAAATAGAGGAATTGCTGGTTCATAAGGTATCTCTATTTCCAACCTTCTGAGGAAGTGCCATATTGTATTCCAAAGTGGTTAGATCATTATGCAATCCCACCAGCAATGTAGAAGGGTCCCAGTCTCTCCACATCCTCTCCAACATTTATTGTCCACTACTTTTTTGATCATTGCTATTATTGCTGGTTTGAGATGATATCTCACTGTTGTCTTGATTTGCATCTCTCTAATGGCTAGTGATCATGAACATTTCTTCTATGTTTGTTGGCTGCCTATATCTCCTCCTTGGTGAAGTGTCTGTTCATGTCCCATGCCCATTTTTTAATTGGGTTATTTGTCTTTTTCTTGAGAGGTGTTGTAGTTTCCTATATATTTTAGAAATGAGTACCTTGTCTGATGTGTTGTTGCAAAAGATTTTTTTTTTTTCCCATTCTGATGGCTCCCTTTTTACTCTCTGATGAAGTCTTTGATGCACATAAGTTTTTAATTTTTAGTATGTCCCTCTGGTTTGGGTACGAAAGTTATGCTTGATTCATAGAATGTGTTAGGAAGTTTTCCATCCTATTCTATATTCTGGAATAATTTGAATGGAGTGGTGACAGCTGTTTCCTGAATATTTGATAGAGCTCACCAGTAAAGCCATCTGAACCTTGACTTCTTTTGGTTGGGAGTTTTTTCATGACCTGATCAATTTCTTCTATTGTTATGGGTCTGTTCAAGTCCTCTACTTCACTCTGTATGTTTTGGTAGGTCACATTTTTCCAAAAATGTATCCATCTCTTCTACGTTTTCAAAATTTTTGGAGTACCACTCTTCATAGTATTCTGTTATTATTCTCTTGATTTCCTTTGGTTCCATTATGACATTGCCCTTGTGGTTTCTAATGTGTATTATTTGTGTCTTTTCCCTCTTTTCTTTTGTTAGGTTTGTCAGTGGTTTTCAAAAGACCAGCTTCTTGTACTGTTGATTCTTTCTATAGTTTTGTTTTGTTTTTTTTTTTTATCTCATTTATTTCTGCTCTTATCTTTATAATTTCTTTTCTTTTGGTGACCATAGATTCCCTCTGTTTGTCTGTTTCTAATTGTTGGGGATGCTGTGTTAATTTTGGTTCTTTCTTCTTTGTGGACATGCACATTTATAGCAATAAATTGTCCTCTCAACACTGCTTTCGCCATGTCCCAAAATTTTGGTATGTTGTGTTTTCATTCTCATTCATTTCTAGGAACTTTCTGAATTCACATTTAATTTCTTCTATTATCCAGTAGTTTTTCAACAGGGTGTTATTCAGTTTCCATGTATTTAACTTTATTTCCTTGGTCTTCTTATAGCTGATATCTAGCTTTATGGCATTGTGGTCTGAAAAGATGCTTTGTAATATTTTGATGTTTGTAAATTTATGGAGGCTTGCTTTGTGACCTAACATATGGTCAATTCTGGAGAATGTCCCATGTGCACTGGAAAAGAATGTATATTGTGCTGTTGTTGTGTTGAATGCTCTGTACACATCTATGAGGTCAAATTGGTTGATCTTGCCGTTTAGTTCCTCTGTAACTTTGTTGAGTTTCTTTCTGGTTGTTCTATCCCTTTTTGAAAGTGGCATTTTAAAATCTCCCACTATAATTGTAGATTTGTCTATTTCTTTCTTCAATTCTAGAAGGGCTTGCTTTATATATCTTGGTGCCTTTTCATTGGTAGCATAGATGCTCATTATGGTTATGTCATCTTGTTCAATTGACCCCGTAATCATGAGATAGTAACCTTCTTTATCTCTTATGCTGTTTTTTTGCCTTAAGGTTTATTTTATCAGAGATTAATATTGTTACTCCTGTTTGTTTTTTATCGCAATTAGCTTGTTATATATTTTTCAATCCTTTTACTTTTAGTCTGTTTTGGTCTTTGTGTGTAAGGTGTGTCTCTTGTAGGCAGCATATTGAAGGGTCTTATTTTCTTATCTATTCTGCCACTCTCTGTCCTTTCATTGGTGCATTTAATCCATTGATATTCAGTGTAATTATTGATAGGTATGAATTAATTTATGTTATGATATTAATTTTTGTGGTACTGTTCATTCCTTTGTTCTACATGCTTTTTGTATTGAGTTCATGTTTTTTGTGCTAATTTGTGTCAGTTTACTCTTTGTTTAATGCTTCCTTTTTCTACTTGGTTCTTCATTTTCATGGTAAGTTGTGAAGTATTAATTTTCTTTGGAGTTATCCTATAGTCTAGTAAGTTTTCCCTACATTTAAGACAGTCTATTGTATCCTGCAATCTATTTGACCTCCTTATCACCTGGATCTCTGTACCTATATTTTTTGTGCCTTTGACATTAATATTTTGATCTTTGTTTGGCCTCACAGGTCCTCTGAATTCATTGTTGTAATTTTATTCTGTTCTGAACACTGTTATCTGTTGACTGAGTTCTGAGTGGTGTTGCCACATCTGTCAATCTCTGATTGTTGTCTGTTCTTGCTGGTTTTCATTCCAAAGAACTCCCTTTAGGATGTTTTGAAATGCTGGATTGGCTTTGATAAAATCTCTCAGCTTCTGTTTATCCTGGAATATTTTAATTGCACCATTATTTGATTGACAGTTTTGCAGGATAGACGATTCTTGGTTGGCAGATTTTTTCTTTTAGGGTTTTATATATGTCTCCCAATTGCCTTCTTGCCTGCATGGTTTCTGCTGAGAAGTCAGCTTAATCTGATTAGCTTGCCTTTGTATGTAACACTTCTCTTTTCCCTCGCTGCTTTTAGAATCCTCTCCTTGTCTTTGATTTTGAAGAACTTGATTATTATATGTCTCGGTGATTTTCTTTTGGGATCTATCCTTCCTGGAGTTCGTTCAGCTTCTTGAATGTTTATTTTTTCATCATTCAAGATGTTAGAGAAATTTTCTAACTGTAGTTCCTCAACTATCTTCTTTGTGGGTTTCTGTGTTATGGTGAAGTTCATGTGTATAGTCACCTTTTATGCTGTTTAAAAAAGGTATTTGCAATGAAAAATTCATTGGTCTTATAAAATTCTATTGTGTGATCTTCCTAATCATTTCTATCACCACGGCCATATTTTCCAACTACTGATCCTTCCTTTTTGCTTCCAACCTTTGCATTCCAATTGCCAGTAATGACCAGTGCATCTTGACTGCATGTTTGAACAATTTCAAACTGAATATGTTAGTAGAATGCTTCAATTTCAGCATTAGTGGCTTTAGTAGTTGAAACATAAATTTGAATGATAGTGATATTAACAGATCTTCCATCTTAATTAATCGGTGTATGAATATTTTCCTATCACAGGCAGCATTATACTTCCAGATAGATCTGGAAATGTTCTTTTTGATGATGAATGCAATGCCATTCCTCTTCAATTTGTCATTCCAGGCATAGTAAATCATGTGATTGTCAGATTCAAAATGACCAATTTCAGTCTATTTCATCTCACTAAGGCTTAGGATATCAATATTTATATATTACATTTCATTTTTTATAACATTTTTTCTAGATTCATACCTCATATAGTCCATGTACCAATTATTAATAGACATTAGCTGTTCTTTCTCCTCATTTTGATATGTGCCCCATCAGCAAATGAAGGTCCCGAAAGTTTCACTCTATGCTCATCATTATGGTTAACTATACTTTGAGGTGGCTGTTCTTCTCTAGTCACATTCTGAGTGACTTCCAAACTGAGGGGCTCATTTTCTGGCACTATATCTGAGAATATTCTGGTGCTATTCATCATGCTTCAATATTCAATATCGTGAAGCTATTTACAGTGTTTCACTGCTATTCATAAGGTTCTTCAATGGATACACATTCTGAAATAATCTGCCTCTCATTCTTCTTAGTCTGTCTTTGTCTGCCAGCTTAGCTGAAATCTCTCTACTATCGGTGACCCTGCTAGCATTCAAAATACCAGTGGCATAGCCTCCAGCATCACAGCAACATGAAAGCTACAACAGTACAACAACCTAACAGATCACGTCATACTATATAGATATACATGCATATGTATATTCACATTTGTATATATACATAGAGAGAGAGAGAGGAGTCCTGGTGATGTGGCACTGTGGAATAAAGCACTGGACTTCTAGTTTGACTTGAACCACAAGGTCATGGGTTCAAACTCACCAACTGCTCCTTGGAAACCTGATACAGGGTCACTATGTGTAGGAACTGACTCAACAGCAGGTAAAAACAACAATAACGTAGAGTAAGAAAGAGAAAGAGAGAAATATGGAAAATGGTGGTTCTATATTATAAGCAATGAACTGCCAACCACATGGCCTGTGATTTGAGACCACAAACTGTTCTACACAAAAGGGATGAGGCTTTCTGCTTCCACAAAGATTTACAGTATCAGAAATCATATACAGGGTTGCTACAAGTCAGAACTGATTCTCTGGCATTTAACATCAACAGCATAATATATTCATACACGAAATACAATAGCAGTCAATCTGGTTTTTGTGGCAATGTGAATACAAACTGCATTTTGTTGGTATGAAAGGATTCCTATGCTTTAGTTTTTCTTCTATAAAATAGTGCTGGTGATATTTACCCTATCTTCCTTAGCATTTCAATTTAGAGATATGATGAAATGTTGTTGTGTTTTAAGAGTCAAGTCTATTTCAACAAATTGTGAACTTATGCATAACAGAACAAAACAATTCCCCATCCTGTGACACTTTCAGAATTATTATATTTGAGCCCATTGTTGCTGCCACTATGTCAATCCATCCGTCTCTTTGGTGGTCTTCCTCTATTTTGCTTACTCACCAATTTTCCAAGCATGATGTCCTTCTCTATGGACTGGTACCTCTTGACATGTCCAAAGTATGAGAGAGGAAATCTGTGCTTCTTCCCAGATAAATCTGTTTGCTCTTCTGGTAGTCCACATTACTATCAATATTGATCATCAACACCATAATTCAAATGCACAAATTTTCCTACAGTCTTCCTTATTCATTGTTGAATTTTCAAAAGCATATGAGGTGATTGAAAATACCATAGATTGGGACAGGAACATCTTAGTTTTCAAAGTGATATATTTGATCTTTAGCACTTTAAAGAAGTCTTTTGCTCTGATGAGAAAATGTTTGTATAATCACTTTACAAAATGTAAAGTGTCATGTAAATATAATAAGTTACACAAGTATAATATAGTGAGACTCTGCAATAGTTTATTTTGAATGTTATGCCATGTGTTTGAGTACCATCAAGTCTGTTCTCACGCATAGTGACCCTGCATAGGGTTTTTGAAGAGCAGCTGGTATGGTTTAGCTGGTAACCCTGTGGTGAGCAATCCAGTGCTTATCCTGCAGCACCACACCAGGATCCCTTATTTGAGATTGACAATTCATTTTCTTAAAATTTCAGTAATAGAAAATACATGAAAGGGTTTAAAACCTTAATGGAAAAATTGAATTAAAATACAATGTACTTTTTCCTTTGATGCCCCAAATTTATAATATAAGTTTTTAAGTATAGTTTTTAGGGCATAATGAAGAAGGCAACTGACACTTAGTAAGGAACAGAACTAGGAAGAAAGCATAGTTTGTTCGTTTCCTAAGAAGCAGATCATGTTTGTTAAAAATAAATGAGAATATTGGAGTTTATAGTTATCCCTTCATTAGAAGCCCAACTGGATAGACTATAAAATAAGAGCAAAAGCTATCACTAAGTCTGGTTTTCATATTTTTGTTTCACAAAAACAGATTAGAATCTCTAACTCTTCTGTAAAAAGTGAGGGGGAAATAGTATTCCAAGCTGCCAGCCATTCAGATCTGTGTATAATAAAATGGAGGTGGGAGGACAAAACCTTTCAAGACCGGTGGAGGCCATGTAAACAGATGTGGGTGCAATGAATAGAAAAGGTTGAATAGTTGCTTTGTTTCTTGCTTTCTGTTTGTACCACAGAGGGTCCTCTCTATACATGTATTTCTGGCAGATGATGGTGTGCCACATAACTCTTACTGACTGAAGAAACATACAGAACCTGGTATTTTTCTAAACACAGACATCATGAACCCTCAGTTCTGTTTATTTTACTCCTTTAATGAGTGTTTCCATGTAAGACCAACCTTTATGTAAATTTTAAGGAGAATTTACAAATAACATAGCTGAAAAGCCAGTGTAATTTTGCTTTTTTAATCTGCTGACAGACTGCATTGTACAAAGAGAAGTACAATATATGGATTTTGTTTTAAGTTGTTTTCTTTATTCACAGACGTTAAATGACATTATCACTATAAGAAAGAGGGGAGATATCCTTGTAGCAAAGAAATGTTTCTGAGAAGTCCTGTTATGAATGTAGATAGTGAATTGAAGTGAGCTACATAACCTGTTCTCTATTTTAAAAGATTTGGGTAGAAGAGTGCATGACATTGTTGAAGTGCTCTACACATGTTCATTGATTTATTGCATGAGGAACTGTTATTGTTTCTTACTTGTAAAAGGTCACAGACACCAGAATTTGGAAGGCTTCCCAGGTTTCTTTAAATAACCCCAGGGGCCTGGTATTTTGCGATGCAGGATGCCTTATTGGGTGGGTGGGTGGGTGTTTGTTGAAAGAGGTGGGGGACACCTGCTCTACCATTTATATTACTCTTATTTTGAATCAAATAAATCAACATCAGCCTCTACAACTAGTAGTTGTTGTTGTTGTTGTTGTTGTTAAGTGCTGTGGAGTCAGTTCCGACTCATAGAGACCCTGCACAGGGTTTCCAAGGTTGTAAATCTTTACGGGAGCAGAAAGCCTCATCTTTCTCCTGCGGAACCGCTGGTAGTAGTAGCCTACATTAATGAAGTATAAAAGGTTCCTTCAGAAATGTATTCAACCTCTTCGTATTCAATTCTTCCCCTATAGTAGATATTTTATTTCATATGTAACAAAATAAATGAGTCTCCTGAAAGCCAGTGGAATTACAACTTGAATTTACTATTCTTCCAGCATGGTGTTAACGCCACTAATACCAAGAGTATATCTGTATTGCAGAATTTCTCCACTGAAATGAATCATGCTTGCCCAGGCAAAAGAGATGAGCACAATTGCCAAGGATAGAAAACAAGAGAGAATGGAGATGAGCAACTGTGAAAATGTACCCTTCTCATATGATATGTTGTTGTTGTTAAGTGTTGTTGTGTTAGTTCCAACTTGTAGTAAACTTAAATAAGGTTTCCAAGCAGCAACTGGTGAGTTTGAACTATTAACCTTATGGTTAACAGTCCACTACTTATCCTACAGTACCAGAACAGGACTCCTCATATGATATAATAAATAATAAAAGACATAATCTTAGGAACTACAGTTAACTTGTTATTATCAGAGAGAATTCTCATTGGAATGCCTATAGCCTGTTATGCTATCCAGAAACTGTTTTTTCATAATTTACCTAATTTACATATGATTTTTGTATTGAATTAAAAAAAAATGGTAGAGCCTGTTTGAAAATAAATGTCTAAATCACAATATAGAATGACTTTGTTGGTTGTATACTTTTATTCTTTGGGATAAAAGAGGAAAAGAAGTTAGTGTTTTCTTGAAATGAATGTTTTCCCCTTCTGTGTTTCAACACTGTAATTCTTGATATGCTGTTTGGGGATAATTAAAAGTGTCTAAATAAAGTAACTTGCTTTAATTTCTTGCTGTGTCACAAACTCTAATTCTGTCATCAATAAACTAGTAAGATTTAGGCACAGAATCAAACAAGAAAATAAAACTGGAGGGGAAACAAAACCTGCAGAAAGAGTTTAAGAGTATCATTATGAGACCCAGGAGCTCTCTTTTCTCTGCCTATACAGAGGCAGCACTGTCAGCCTTGCCTTTGGTCAGTGACAGGGCTGGAGGCCCTTCTATACATGGCTCTGTCTCATGCATTCATGGACTGCTTTGACACCACAGCCGCTTTTGTTCAGAGCCAGATCATTGCTCTACCCTTCTCTCAGCTGCCATATGGCACAGGAGAAACCAACTTACAAAGACAGAGAGGGAAAAGGAGAGATTGAAAGAAGAAGAGTAGAAAGAAAATCAAGAGACAGCAGATGAAACTGATTTATGTTCAGTGGTAAAGGGGCAAGTGAGCAAGATGTGGCTAAGAGCTGAGAGGGTAAAGGGGGGGGGGGGTGAACAGGAGGGAGCCTGGGGAAGCGGATGTTCTTGGAATATGAAACTTTTCACACACAAGCAACCAGATGATTTCCTGTGAGAGACAGGCTCTGCTTATTCTCCAAATATGGAGCTTAAAACTGAAAACTTGTGCTGCTACAGTAATTTATCTTTTGTTCTTAATTTAACAATTATTTTGATTATTTCTCATGGACAAAGGTTTACATTATTTTAATTATATAGTTAAATAAGCCAAACAAACTTGAGTTCTTATACATATGTTCACATACCCACACCACAAAAATTGTTAGTAATTTGTAGAAACTCTCATCATAAAAAAAAACTAATAATGTGCATATGTGTTTTATCCCATAGTAGATATACTTGTAGTTCTGTGAACTCATATTCTAAGATCACTAGCAGAGCCTAGTTTATAACGTGTTTAAGGCAAAATCTTTCATGATGTAATTCATACTTTATTGAGAAAGCATTGCTTACTTAAGTTTATGTAAAAGATGATCAGATTTTTTATTTAAAATTACCTAAAGACGTATTACAAATACATTTTGATACTTTCAAAAAAAGTTAATGTTAATTATGATGAAATTTTGATTTCCACTCCACTATTTTCCATACAATGCAATGTCCTACCACATTGATCATGTTTTATGTTTCATGAGTGAAAGATTGCAGAAGTCCAGTATTTTTGTCATAAGGATAAGTTGATAATTTTGATCATATATTAATGAAACAGCAAGTGGTACAGTTATTGTCCAATGTTTTATATTTAACCTTGATAGGCAAAGAGGTGTTAATAATGGTGTATCAAAATATGAATTGTTGTTTCTTAGACTTACACGGTATATTTAAATGTCTTCAAGAATAAAGGGTGTGCCAAGATATCTTTATATCAGACATAATGAATTGTTCAGCCTACTAGAAAATACATGGGAGTTAGCTTCAAAAAGTTTGTGGAAATTTTCATTATCTTTTAATACCAGGCTTAGTTAAATTTCTCTTTTTCCTTGGCATCCAATATACCAAGGCTCTGCTTATTCTCCAAATATGGAGTTTACTTGTACTGCTGCAACTGATAGCTCCATCTCAGTCTGTATTACTCACTGTTCCAAAACTCCTTGTCTCCTAAATTTGGAGCGGCCCTGTGGTATACTGGATTTTTTAGCTATAATTCTTGTAACTTCCATCAAATGACTAGGTTGGTGTTGTGAAGTGCCACTGAGTCAGTTCTGACTCATACCAACCCTATATAAGATTTCCAAGAAATGATTGTTGGGTTTGAACCACTGACCTAACAGTGTGACATCAAGTAGTGTTTCTGAGGAGCAGCTAGTGAGTTTAAACCACCACCTTAAGGTTCAAACCAACCTTGTGGCCCAGAGCTTATCCTACAGTGCCACACAAGGATTTACATGCAAATAGGGTGTATGAAAATCTAATGTGGGGATTAATCTGTTTTATCATCCCTCTGGGTTTAAAATGAGACATTTCAGATATAGGGACAGGGATCTCTACTACCATGAGAGTAGAATCAGAGGTGAAGTGCATGCTATACTTTGTACCATGAGATCTGTACTTAATGACACTCCTCAAACCTGGAGATAGAGAGCTATGAAATCAGAGAAGTAGCAGAGGAACAGTAGCAACAAAGTTGAGAGAAAAAGACAGAAAAGTAAGTTTCTCAGCACATGGAGCAAGTAAAGTTGAGTACCTTTGGGCAGGATGCTTGCTTGCAGAGTGGAGTTTCACTAGGTACTTAATCTGGGAAGCTAAGTTTACTGACCTATGTAGCTAGAATTGAGTGCCTTTGTGGTATTTATTGGCAGTACTAAAAGAGCTTTGTAACTGCCTGAGCAGGGCAGATGGCAAGGGGCCCAATAACCGAAAGTCTGAGCACCAGAGAGAGGCATGCCTACAAGTACAGTTGAGAAGAGGGATGCCTGACTAAAGAAATGTATCCTGAATCCTGAATTTTAACCTCTTAACTTCCTTAATATACCTCATAAGCACGAATATTGTCTGTGAGTTCTGTGTGTCCATTGCAGTGAATTATCAAACCCAGCAGAGAGATAGAGATGTCTTGGAAGGGATAGTGGTATCAGAATGTTTATAAAAGTTTGGAGAGTGAAGGCATATCTGACGTACACCTCATAGAAATAAGTCTTGGATGGATGCTGAATTTGACTCTTCTTCCCCTTTGTGAAGTCAGGGGAGGTCAGCTCTGGACCCCCGTAACATTTGTTATAGTCCTTGAGCTCCATCTTTTGATGCTCAAGTGCCAACTATGAATTTTCTTGTTTGTCTAATAGATACGTAACTTTAAAATGTTCAAAACTAAATGCCTGATCTTCAGTCACTAATTCTGCTTTCCCCACAAAATTCCCCATTTACACTAATGACATGTCTAAACTTCTAGTCCCTCAGGCCAAAATGTTTAAACTTATCATTCACTTTTCTCTGTTTGCCATGTCACACATCAAATGCTCCTTAAGGTGCTCTGGTAGCATAGTGGTTATGAATCGGGCTGCAAACCTTAAGGTTAGCAGTTTGAAACTACCAGCTGTTCCATGGGAGAAAGACAAGGCTTTCTGCTCCCATAAAGATTTACAGCCTCGGAAACCCTGTACAGGGTTGCTATGAGTCGGTTCCAACACCACGCACATAACCACCACCACCACCATATGAAATGCACCAATAATTTTTATTTTACCTTCAAAATATGTACAGAATACAACCACTTCACATCAATTTCACTGCTACCATTTTGGTTCAAGCCACCATTTTTTATATACTGTATTATTGAAATAATATCCTCATTTGTCTCCCTGGTTCTATCATTGTCCTTTGTAATACCTTTCATGTCATAGCTATAGAAAAAAACAGTGAAATCTCTAGTCAATCAGAATAATTTTTAGCTTTGTCTCAGCCACTCTGGCTTCCTTCCATTCTGCAAATGTACTGTCTCAGCACATTTTTACCAGTTGTTCTGTCTGTCTGGAAACCTTTTCCTCCAAACTTCCTTACTTTCTTCAACTTTTTGCTTATATACCATCTTCTTGGTGAGATCTCTGATTCTGTTTCTCAGTGTCATTTCACCCAATAAAAAAGGTAGGCTTGGGTTATCTTGAGACTATTTACTAATATGTGGTGAACAATTTCATTATTCTGTGTTTTGTTTTGGGTTTTTTTTTTCACTACACCAAATATTCTGCTTCTAGGTATGGTCCCATTTGTGTCTCTCCTAACCCATAGCACCTTCCTACAGAAACAAGTCTCTTTTCAAATATAAAATCCCTGACAGAGTTGTCTTACTTGTGCTTACTTACTAACCGGTGGTGAAAATGTTTTTCACTACATCAGTGATGTGGAGAAATGCATATAAAATGCTTCATAGTAACTAGAGTCTAGTTACCATAAATAGCTACTATCAGAAATAAATCACCAAGAATGGTGAAGTAGCAGGTTATGCATTGAGTTGCTAATTACATTGAGTTGCTAATTGAGCAGTTCATATCTACTAGCATTCTTTGGGAGAAAGATAAGGCTGTCTGTTTCTATAAAGATTTACAGTTTCAGAAATCCAAAGAAGCAGTTCTTTGTCCTATGTTGTTGTTGTTGTTGTGTGCCGTGGAGTCGGTTCCAACTCATAGAGACCCTGTGCAGGGTTTCCGAGGCTGTAAATCTTTATGGGAGCAGAATGCCTCATCTTTCCCCCACGGAACAGCTGGTAGTTTCGAACTGCTGACCTTGCGGCTCACAGCCTGATTCGATCTGTCCTATAGGTGTGCTTTAAATAGGAATCAATTCTATGGCAGTGAGAATGGTGTACATGATTTTAATTACTTTCTGCTTAAAGATGAGAGTAGAGTCCTGGTGTGGCACTGTGGGTTAAGGCACTGGACTGCAAAGTCTGTTTGAACAGCAAGGTTGGCAGTTCAAGTTCACTAGTTGCTTCTCAGAAACCCTATGCATGGTTGCTATGCATCAGAATTGAGTCGATGGTGCTGAACAACAATAACAAGAAAAAGTGAGGGTAAGTCAAAAAACAGTTTTGCACAGTCATAGAAACATTTATTAAACAAAAATAACAAAACATGAAGCTATTGTTTCTCAACATAACTTCCAAGTCTATATCATCCTGAAGGTAGTGTTCACAACTCTTTAACCTTTCCCCAAATAATTATGCACTCTTTGATCTGTACCATGTCAAAGTGACAGTTTTGGCATCCTCTAGGCACTGAAATCATGTTCCTTCACAGTTTATTTTTGAATTTTTGAAACAAAAAAGAAGTCTGAAGGGGAAAGGTAAGGGTTGTAGTGTGAGTAAGGTAAGGTTTCTCGAAAGAATTTTCACAGACCAGTCCTTGCTGCGCTCAAAGAATGAACAGGTACATTGTTATGATGTAGGAAAAAAATCAATTGGAGCAAATTTCCTGACCTTTTACTCACCTATGCAGTGTTCAGTTTTCTTAAATCTACTTCATGATGATCCTATGTGATTGTCCTGTGTTTATAAAAAAAATAACCTGTCAAGATTATCCCTTTAGAGTTCCCCAAAATGGTTGTCATAGCCTGGGATTTATCTTTGAAATCTTCTTGACTTTCCTTTTAATACTTAATCCATCCAAAAACTGCTTTGTAGATATAATGCAGCATTTCCATAAAGTTGTTCCAAAGCATTCAATATTTTTGAAGGTATTCCAAAATATCTTGAACTTGAGTTTTGTTAAAAATTTGATATTAGCTCTGACAGTTTTTTTTGTTGTTGTTGTTTAATACCATTTGGTAGGTTCCAACTTGACTCATTTCTATCATTTATATGGTTTCTGAGGAACATCTGGTAGATTTGAACTGCTGACCTTGCATTCAAACTGATCTTGAGTTTCAGTGCTTAAGCAGTGCTATATCAGGACTCTAGATCTGACCTTAAGATAGTATCTCTCCCCTTGCTCTCCAGTTCAAGATCACAAAAATACCCTTATTATTATTATTTGAAAAGTTACCATAACGTAATTAAGACAAGCACAGAGACAAGTTTAAATATATTTTGGAAAAAAATGGATGTATTTATGAACTGGAACCCTAGCAGTAATACACTTACTTACCCTCTTATATAAAGTATCAGAAGGTAGCATATGATCAAGAACCAGTAATACTGAAAGAATAAGTCTAAGCTGCACTGAAGGCAAAAATCAATGGTCCTGGAATTGACAGAATACCAATTGTCATGTTTCAACAAACTTGAAGTGCTCACTTATGTATGCCAAGAACTTTGGCAGCTAGCTATCTGGCCAAATGATTGGAAATTAGCCTTACTTATGCCACTCCAAAGAAAGGTAATGATATGAGAGAGATCTCAGCTAAAAATAGAGAATACCAGAAATTGCAATTCATTGACTACACAAAGGTACCTGTGTTGATTAACTGTGTGGATTAAAAAATTGTGGATAACATTGGAAATAATAGGACTTCCAGAAGACTTGATGTACTCGTGTAGACCCTGCACATAAACCAAGAGACAGGCATTCAAATAGAACAAGGGATGGCTTAAAATCAGAAAGGGGTTGTATCATTTTACCATATTTATTCAATCTGTATGCTGATCATGTAATATGATAAGCTGAACTATATGAAGAGGAACATGGCTTGATGATTGCAGGAAGATTCATAAAACCTGCAATGTGCAGATGACGCAACCTTGCTTCCTGAAAGTGAAGAGG
>NW_006408671.1:8001084-8002466 GCF_000296735.1 Chrysochloris asiatica | reverse complement strand
TGGCACATAACCAACCAACCAACATGGACTGCCAGAAGAACAAAACTGTCTTTGAAGTATTACAAGAGTGCTCCTTAGAAGCACAAATGGTAAGACTTCCACTCAGGTACTTTGGACGTGCTATTAGGAAGTACTAGTTCCTGGAGGAAATATAGTTTGTAAAATAGAGGGTCATGGGAAAGGAGGAAATTGTCAATGAAATGAATTGACACAGTGGCTGCAAAAATGGGTTAAAAAATGATTACACTGGCACAGGACCAGACAACATCTTATTCTGTTGTATATAGGGCCACTATGATGGGAACTGACTCAAAGGCACCTAATAACAAACATTATGATTCTTCAAAATATATTGTGTTTACTACCTTTTTTTATTACGCCTGTACAAAATATTGAAAAATAGAAATATGTTCTATTGTGTGTTCCCCAAAATGAATTGAACTTACTGACCTTAAAATAATTTAAAAACTATCAATGAAAGCACATGAATCTAAAATAAGTGCTCTATTAAAAGGAAAGTAGAACTTCTGGTGTGGTGCTATAGGATCAGCACTGGAATGCGAGCCTCAAGGTTGACAGTTCAAACCCACCAGCAGCTTCTTGGAAACCTTATACAGGGTCGTTATGAGTTGGAATCAATAGGATGGCACTTAACAGGAACAAACAACAAAGAGGAAAGTAACTCATCATCTGAAAACCAAAAGTAGCAATCTAACTTGACCTAAATATTACCCTAAATAGTTGTACTGTGGTATAAGAGCAACTTTGCTCACTGTAAGGTCGGTATTTCAAACCCACTATCTGCTCCTCTGAAACATTAGACAGGGAACGTGTGAGTCAGAACTGAATCCACAACACTTAACAACAACAACTAAAAACAGATAATTAAAGATCGCAGAAATAAAATACAGTGATCAGAATTACAATCGAAATTCAGTATCTTCCGTGCATTTGGTACATGAGGAAAACAAAATCATTTTTTACTTTTAAATATAATCCATTATTCTAATTAAACTACTTCTTATACTAACCACTTTTTTCTTTTAACCATTGGTATTGCAAGACGTATTGTTCTTGTGGTTGTTAAATGCTATTGAGTCAGTTCCAACTCACAGAAACCCTGCATAGGGTTTTCAAGACTTTTGAATCTTTGCAGGAGCAAAAAGCCAGCAGACCAGCCATAGGGCTTAGACTGGCTTGTTTTTGTTGTTGGTAGGGACTGTGAAGTCAATTCCAAATCATAATGACACTATGTACAACTGAACCAAATACTGCACTATACCCACAATTGTTAGTAAGCTGCCATTGTGCCAATCCATCTCTTTGGAAGTATTTGTCTTTTTCACTGATCCTCCACTTTATGAAGCATGATGTCCTTCTCC
>NW_006408671.1:7985072-7999399 GCF_000296735.1 Chrysochloris asiatica | reverse complement strand
CCTTAGGCCTCAAACTGACATTTTCCTCTTGAAAACTTTAAAGAGGTCTTGTGCAACAGATTTGTCTATTACAATATATCGTCTGATTTCTTGACTGCTGCTTCCATAATGCTGATAGTGGGTATCAGCAAAATGACATTTTTGACAACTTCATTAAAGTTTTTGACAACTTCATAAATAAAGAAAATAGTGGTTTCTACTTATTTTTCCAGATTTTTGTTTTCTTTACATTGTGCAACCCATACTGAAGGTTGTGGTCTTTGATCTTCATAATTAAATCTTTTAAGTCCTCTTTAGTTGAATCATCTGTATATTACAGGTTGTTAATGAGTCTTCCTCCAATTATGATGCCACATTCTTCATATAATACAGCATCTCAGATTTTTAATTTAGCATAAAGACTGAATAAGAATTATGAAAGAATACAACCCTGGCTCACACCATTCCTGATTTTAAACCATTCCGTTTTCCCTTGTGCTTTCAAATAACTTTCTCTTGGTCTACATACAGATTCCCCAATAGCCCAATTAAATGTTCTAGAATACCAATTCTTAGCAATTTTATCCATAGTTGGTTATGATCTGCACAATTGAAAGCCTTTGCATAGTCAATAAAGCACAGGCAAGCATTGTTCTTTCAGCTAAGATCAATCTGACATCAGCGTTGATAATCCTCATTACATGACCTTGTCTGAATCCAGCTAGAACCTCTGACTGCTTCCTGTCAATGCACTGCTGCAGTCATATCACATGCAAATAAAATTCTTTAGAAAACTTTTACTTGCATGTGATATTAATGATATTGTCCTATGATGCCCACATTCTATTGAATCGCCTCTTTTTGGCATGGGAACAAATTGCATGTCTTCCAATCTGTTGGCCAAGTGTCTTTCTTACAAATTCTTGGCATAGATGAATGAATGCCTCTAGTGCTGCATCAGTTTGTTCTAAGACTTAATTTTTTATTCCATCATTTCCTAGAATCTTGTTCTTTGCCAATGACTTCAGTGTACCTTGGACTTCTTCCTTCAGTACAAGTGGTTGAACACTGATCTTTTTTTTTTTTTTTGATACAGTGATTCTGTGTAATCTTTCCATATTCTTTTAATGATTTCTGCATCATTCATTATTTTTCCCACATGATGTTACAATATTGCAAGTTGAGTCTGAATTTTTTCTTCAATTATTTGAGGTTGAGAAATGCAGTGTGTTCTTCACTTTTGGTTTTCTAAATCCAGTTTTTGCACATGTAATTTTAATACTTGACTTTGTTTTTTGAGTTAACTTTTGAAAATTTTTATTCAAATATTTTATCTCCTCATTTCATCTATTTACTTTAGTATTTCATCACTGGAAAGCAAGTTTGAGAGTCTCTTCTGACATCCATTTTGGTCTTTTCCTTTTCTTGTCTTCTTGATGAGCTTTTGTCTTATTATGTTCTTAATGTCATGCCACAATTCTTATGGCTTTTGGTCATTAGTGTCTAATGCATCAAAATCTGTTCTTGAGATTATCTCTAAATTCATGTGGGATATGTATAACAGTGAAGTCCTGGTGTGGTACTGTGGGTTAATGCAACAGACTGTAAAGCCATTTGAACTGCAAGGTCGGTGGTTCAAGCTCACCAGATACCCTTTGGAAACCCTATACAGGGTCGCTATGGCACTTAACAACAGCATCAAATGTATAAGGCTATATTGTGACTCTTGTGGACTTGTTTTAATTTTCTTCAATTTCAGCCTGAACTTGCATATGAGTAGTGAATGGTCTGTGGTCTGCTCCAAAGTCTGCTCCTGACATTGTTTTGGTTGATGATATGGAGCTTTTCCACAGTCTTTTCCCACAGATGTTGTCAATTTGATTTTTGTGTATTCTGCATGGTGAGGTACATCTGTATAATTGCTTTTTGTGTGTGTTTTTTTTTAAATGTATTTATAATGAATAAGCCATTGGTATTGCAAAATTCAATCAAACAATCTCCAGCATTGTCTCTCACCAAGGCCATATTTTCCAATTACTGACTATTCCTCTTAGTTTTCAATTTTAAATTACAATCACCAGTAATTATAAATACATCTTGATTGAATATTTGATCATTATCAGACTGAAGAAGTAAGTAGAATTCTTCAATTTCACCATCACTGGCTTTAGCAGTTGGTGCATACATATGAATAATAGTGATATTTACTGTGATATTTCTTTGCAGATGTATGGATATGATGCTATCACAGACAGCATTGTACCTTAAGAATAATCTTGAAATGTACTTCTTTGCTAATGAATGGGATGCAATTCCTCTTCAGATGGTCAATCCTATCACAGTGACTCAAATGACTGTCAAATACAAACTGGCCAGTATCAGTCCATTTTAGCTCATTAATGCCTAGGATATCGATCTTTATGCATTCTTTGTCATTTCTGGTAACTTGCAATTTTTCTAGATTCATGCTTCATACATTGCATGCTCAGATAATTAATGGATAATTACAGCCATTTCTCTTCTTTTTTGAGTTGCTACCCATCTGCAAATGAAAATGTGTACTCCATTCACGTATCACTGTCAACTCTACTTTGAGGAGGTATCTCTTCCAAATTATATTTTCAGTTCCTTCAAACTTGAGGAGCTCATCTTCTGGCACTATATCTGATAATATTCTGGTGCTATTCATCATGTTTCAATATTCAGTATTCTGGTGCTAGCTGACAATGTCCCACTTCATAAGGTTTTCAGTGGTTAAACATTCAGAAGTTTTTTTTTCTTTTCCTTTTCCTAAGTCTATGTTTGTCTGCAAGCTCAGGTGAAACCTATTGTGGTGTCTTGAATTTACTTGATAAGGCTTTTCTATTCAAAGCCTTCTTAATTCCCAGCAAGTGACTGGGTGGGGACATGCAAATAAGGTATAGGGGATGCTAAGGCTGGGAATCCCGGTGTGGCATTATGAGTTAATGCACTGCACTGCAAAGTCAGTTTAAACCTGAAGGTCAGCAGTCCAAGCTCATCAGCCTATAGAGGGTCTCTATGGGTTGGAACTAACTCAACAGCCTTTAACAACAAGGCTGAGATTGGTTAGTTTTGCCATCCAGCTAGGTTTCAAAGGAGACATCTCAGAACCAAGAATGGAAGATCTCAGGACCAACAAGAAGGAAGAGCAGGAGACAAGAGGCAATGGCAACAGGTGATGACATGGAAAGACAAAGCAGATGTGGACTTTAGGAACTAGGTTTGGGCCAGAGGGCAAGAGGCCACAAAGGTGAGACATCAAAGACAAAAGTGAGGCATGTTTGCATGAAGGCAGAGAAAAGGCATTTCCAACTGGAGAACTACTGGGTCCTAAGTTGTTCCTGATCCTGAATTATACTCTGCTCACTTCCGTAATACATTCTGTGATAGTGAGTCTTGTTATGCGTTCTGTGTGGCGATTACAATGGATTACCTAACCCACATGTGACACAGAGTGCTGTGGAAGGGATGGTTGTTATCAGAATAGGTAAAGGGGTTGTAGGGTGGAGGCATGTCTGACATTCCCTTCATAGGAATCAGTCTTGGGCTAATTTTGAGTTTGATTCTCTTTCCCTCTTGTGAAGCCAGTGGAAATCAGACATGGTCTCCACATGGCTTTTGTACCCGTCCACCATGGATGATCCTGCTAGTATTAAAATACTGGTGGCATAACTTTCAGCATCACAGTAACATGAAAGCTACCACAGTACTTCACAGTGACAGACAAGTGGTAGATTTCTCATCTTAAAAGTGCTCAAAGCATACAGATGTCATTTTCACATTGATATACATATCCAAAATCTTGAGAATTTAGTTCTGTTTCTACAAGCTAAAATGCAGGAGTGTCAGAGTCTGTAACATTGTTTCATATCAGTGTTGAACTATTCACTTGTTTCACAAGTTTATTTATCATGTTTAATTTTCTGATCCTCTGGTTTCTCTTCTTTCATACAAGAATAATAGCTACCTCAGATGGTGATATTAAACACTTCCTAGAACATATAAAGTGCTCACAGACAGTGCCATCATCAGATTAATCTTATAAACATTGACCAATATTTAAAGATTAAAAGATTATAGATAGATAGATATTGCTGATACTTATGTGTACACCATGTGTACAATAGAATGAAATCTGTATTAATCCTATTCCATTCTCAGGATTGCCAGGATGTTTGAGCCCATCTTTGAGGACACTGCTCCTATTATCACCAACGTTCTCCCATGTTCTCACTGTCCTTTCAATTCACCAAAATGATGTCCTCCTGCAGCATTTGCACCTTCCTTATATGACCAAAGCAAGTGAGTCAGATAATGTTTGGTTGTGATTCATAAAGTTGGCATTAGGTAATTTTCAGAAGTAGATTGCCAGGTTTTCTTTATAGTGTATCAGAGTCTTGAAGCTCTGCTGAAGTCTGTTCACCGCAGTTGGCCCTGCTGATATTTAGAAACCAGTGGAGTATTTAGTACAAACTGACAGATTGATGGAAATGATTTTAGTCACATTTCTCCTTTTAAAATTTAGTATTCTGTGATATTCCAATTTAGTTTTGTAAATCTTGTACTTCAAAGTTTCAACTATTGTTGTTGGGTACTGTAGAGTCTATTCCAACTCATAGCACCCTCATGAGAACAAGTAGAATTTTCCCCTATGTTTTCCTAGAACCAGGCTGTGTTTTTGTTTTGTTGTAACAGATTTGATGGTGCCTAACAGCAACAGCTACAGCAGAGCAGATACTAAGGGCTTTCTTTCACAGAAAGCTTGGTAGGTATAAACCACCAACATTTCAGATAATAGCTAAATATTTAACTGTTGAGATTCAGAGTTTTAACTAGAGCAACAAAATATATATAGAGAGAGATCCAGACTAATGATTGAAACCCTTGTTGAAGATAATTAAAAAATGGTTGCAACAATACATCTACTGAGAACTGCCAGAATTGCAAGTTGGATTCAGAAGAGGACATGGAACTACAGATATCATTGCTAATGTCAGATGGCTCTTTTGCTTTGTGACTACACAAAGGTTTTTGACTGTACAGACCACAACAAGCTATGGATAATATTGTGAAGAATGGCTATTCCAGACGCTTAATTGTGCGGGAATCTGTATATATGAGGAAACTATATACAGATCATGAAGCAGTTAGTTAGAACAAACCAAATAAGGGGATACTGAATAGTCTAACATCAGGAAAGGTGTTTTTCAGGGTTGTATCCTTTCACCCTACTTTTTCATTCTGTATGCTGAGCAAATAATCTGACAAGCTAGATTACATGAAGAACAAGCATCAGGACTAGAGCAAGACTCATTAACAACATGTAATATGCTGATGACACAACCTTGCTTGTTAGAAGTAAAGAGAACTTAAATGACTTATTGATGACAATCAAAGACTGGATTTCATACCAATATAAAGAAAACAAAACTCCTAATAACTGGATCAATAAATAACATGATATTTGGAGGAAACATTGAAGTTGCAAAAGACATCATTTTACTTGGATCCACAATTAACATTAATGGAAATAGCAATCCATAAATCAAATGACGTATTTCATTAGGCAAACCTGCTGCACAAGACCTCTTTAAAGTGTTCAAGAGCAAAGTTGTCAGTTTGAAGACTAAGATGCTCCTGACCCAAGCCTTGGTATTTTCAATCACTTCATATGCATGGGAAAGTGGGACAATGAATAAGGAGAACTACAGAAGAATTGATGCACTTGAATTATGGTGTTGGAGAAAAATATTAAAAGTACCAGAAGGACAAACAAATCTGTATTGGGAGAAGTACTCCATTCCTCATAATTCAGACCTGTTATTAGGAGGGACCAGTCCCTGGAGAAGGACATCATGCTTAGAAAAGTGCAGGGTAAGTGAAAAAGACAAAGACTCCCAAGAGATGGATGGACACCATGGCAGCAACAATGGTGTGGGTGGTGCAAGACTGGGAGTGTTTTGTTCTGTTGTGCATAGTGTCTCACTGTGTCAGAAATCACTTGTTAGCACCTAGCAACAACAATATGAAACCCTGGCATGTTAATCAACACCATATTATATTTCTTTTCAAATAGCTATGGAAATACTTTGAATCTTTATTTGGAAGCAAATAATAATAATAATAAAATTGCCTGATAAAATCAAAGACTTATTTAATATCCACAACTTGATTTGTCTTATTTTTCAAAGACAAGAAAATCATTTTCAAAGGAAGCAGCATTAACTTGTTGAACTTAGAGTCTTGAGAGGGCTTCAGTGCTTGTGATGTCAATAGAGGAATATAGATGTGTGGTTATAAATGTGATCTTAGATTGCTATGCAGCTGAAAACCTGAAGTAGATTTAGGAATGGATGCAATTACTACTGATAAGAGAGGTGATGCTGATTTCAGGTTACAGACACCATCATTAGATAGTACATTTATTTGTATAGCTCTTCATGTTTGCAATTATAATCTAGATTTTTTTCTAACATACCTGCTTATTTTATTGACTTCATCTTACTCTTAAGTGATGCTGATATTTTGAATAACCCTAAAGCCTCATCACAATTGTTAAAAATAATATAAATACTGGCTTGTGGTTCTTCTCTCTCCCATTTTGTGGTGGTTTCAGTTTAGCTCACACTGCATTAACTGTCTAAGCAGACAAAACTGTCCTAGATAAATGATCAGTAACATATGCCAAGGGTGCAGATAGTCTATGTTTTAAAGTTGTTATTGAAGAAGCGATCTTCAGTGCCAAGAACATTTACTAAACTTAATATACAAGGTATTGTTTGTTGTTGTTGAGTGCCATTGAGTAGACTCTGACTCAGAAGTCTCATGTAATAGAACTACTGTATCGGGTTTTCTTGACTATAATCTTCATGATATAGATCATCAAATTTTTCTCCAGTGAAGTCACCTTTCAGTTACAAACAGCACTTAACTGTTTGTATAACCAGAGCTGACTTTGTCTCATTGAATATTTGTGACAACTTTTGAGATGTATATTGTTATTCTCATTTACAGTCAGTGACGGTGATATCAGCAAGCGACTAAATTTGTTTTTCACCAATCACACAGCTAATATACAAGAGACCTGAATTGCACACATATTTTTATTTCAAATCCAGTTAATTCTACTACATTGAGTTTAGTATGAAATCAGACCATTATTCTCTGTTGCTGTTGGGAGCATTCTACCTTCTATCATTTTTGAGCATGTCCCTTCTTAATGAATCAAAGGATAAAAGATAGAAAGAGTAATTTTTTCTTTTTTTTTAATTTGGGAAAATAAAAGAGTATCAGAAGAAAAGGAACTTGCTATAAAATAGAGAACCCTGGCTTGGAGAGATAATTCTGACATTTAAATCATACATGTGACATTTATTAGCAGTGAACTTGGGCCTCTTGGAATTTTAGTGTACTTATATTCAAGCCAGCATCTTAGTAACCTTTATCACAAAGAATGTTTAGAGTGTTCTAGTTACATAGTTTAGGTGGAAATGTGAGTGAAATTTAATATGCCTTCAATAATTTTTAGTTTATTTTGTAATATGTATTTATTTTTCTCAATGAGAGTGTAAATTTCTTTAAACTATTCTTTATAAAAGAGGGCTTATTACATTCTTCATAAGAATGTTTAGCATGTTGTTTCCTAGTCATTGATAATTTGATGATTTACTGAAAAAGCTAAACAACATATTAGGAGAAAGAGAACAGATAATCAGAGAAGAGAAGGGGATTGGCTTTGAAAGTTCTCTGCTTTCAGTGCAGAACTGATTTTGTAAAGTCATACTTTTGTTCAGAAAATTTTTCCCCATCAGCCTTCCAAATGATGGGTCTAGTTCTGAATTATGGATTTTTCATTTTTAATTGTACATTTTAGTTTCCAATTTACCTAAAGCCAACTTACGCACTCTTATGGAGACACAAAGAATCCCATACTAAATCATAAGTTAACACACACAAGTACATTTTAAACTCTCAACATATTTTTAAATTTATTATTATGCATACATATATACATGCATGACAGGGCTTCAGATAGTTCATAAGAAAACAGAATTAAAAGATAATGGAATTTTTCCACAAACTTTTTGAAGACCCCAGTGTGTGTGCATACATTGAAACTTAAGTCTTATTGAGGAAACTCACAAATTAACTGGGGTGAAATAATTGCTTTCATTTAATTCTGTTTTTCTAAGAGGACTGACGCATGCTGGGATGAGAAAATATGACCTCCTACATGTGTTTTCCATGAGGAATACAGTTGTTGTACAGCCACTGAATTAAAGCAAGCTCCATTCCCTTGTGCTCAAAAGTAATTTAAAAAGTGAGCCAGAGCAATCAAGACTGCTATTTCTCAGTCTGCTTTAACCATTGATAGACTATTTTTATACCAACTCTAGAGATGTCCAGGTGAGGCAGACACCCCAGAGAATACTGGGAAAACACTTACTTTCACATGGGTATTACATCATGCTCACTCATAGAGTCCAATAACATAATTCTTGTTTTAAATTTAAAGAACTTTTTAGACTATTTTGTATAGTGTCTGAACTTAATCATGCAAATTATATGGTCATTTAAATGCATCCCAAATCCACCCAAGCAACAGGCATTCTTGACTAGAGGAAATCTAAGAAATCTAGCACTTCACACCATTTGATTCTAGCTAAAGTTACACTCTTTCTATTTTGCATCCTGGTGTACTACCTGATGTTTCACTTTCTCTGGAAAAGGTCCAGAAATTGTATGCTATCAACATAATTACCCTTCTATCTCTTTTTTTTTTTGTCTAGAATTCACGTATTTACATTTTTCATTGCATTGTCTTATTTAAAGATAGGTCTGTTATTTAATAAAGAGAAAATGTTATATTTGAATAATTGCACAATTAAAGAAGTGAATGATTTTACTTTCCTTTTTAAATAAAAATTATTGAAAATTATAGCAGTCAGTATTGCAAAGAGAATGAAAAATACTATGTTTACATTTTATATATACACATTTGGTTTTTCTTATATTTCACCTTTACTTTATTATTATATTCACAGTTTGATCTAAAGACCAGGTGGGATGTAATTTATTAACCATAGTACCTCTTCTAGTGTTGGTTTACTAAAATCTGATTCTAAAATTAATGAGTTTACTATTTGGGAAGTAGAACTTTAGCTTTAAAGACATTATCACTGAGTTTGAAAATATAGATTTTATCGTGAATAAAGTGTCTTCTGGGTATTGTAATACTTTTATTTATCTAGCCTTTACCCCTTTGATTATGCATTTCTAAAGATTTTTAAACAGCTTAAATCCAAAAGAAAGAGCAAACATTTTCCTTAAAAAGGTTATTAATAATTCCTTGAGTAGATACTTTTTCTTATGAACACAAACAAACAAACAAAAAAATGCAGTTCTATAACAAGTCTGAAATTTAATCCTATTTTATCTAATGAGTAATATCATTTATACTAAGTGTGAAAATAAAGGTTACTTTTGCATGGTTAAAGTCACATTAAATTTGTAAAACTGCCAGCTCCATTTCCATTCTTAATTAACATTCATTTGAGAATAAAATTTTAAAAAATTGAGAATAAAATAAAATTCTTCCTCCCTGCCCTTTTTTGTCCCAAAAGTATCTACCATTCTGGATACTTCTAATATAATTCAATGCAATTTGCTCGGTGATGATAGTCACTGTATAGATTGAATGCAATGAGTTGTTGGTTCATGTCACTACGGGTAATACTGTTAGAAATAAAACAACACCTTCACTGATTCTTGATACCAAAACCTCTTATTGCTATATGCTTTAAACGTTATTTTCATTAGTGAAAAGGAGATCAATATTATATGCTTGAATATGTGCATTATGTGTCCAAGCATGTACATTTCAGTCACATCATTAGTGAATTAAGTTAACCTGAAGCAGTATATAGGGATGTTTAATGTGTCAATAGGTGAAAAATCATTATTTTTATTCTTATATTGAAATAAAAAACAGATCAATTTCCTTCAGAACTTTTAAATGATTGGGTCATTTAGATTCATCCAAATTCCACCCAAGCAGCAGCCATTCTTGACTAACATTTTACTTCCACTCTGCAGCCCCTTCCCACACACTCCCAACAACTCTTAACTAAAAACAGATTTTTGAAAAATATGAACTGATACATCAGGATGAGATTTGTTTCTCATACAATATAAATCCTTGAGAAATGTTGGAAATGATGGCTTATGAGAAGTAGAATTGTTTTTCATTAGCTTATAGCTTTTATTGTTAAAACTGAAACAGCAATTATATTCTTCATAAAACTACAATTTAGTGACATCTGACCTTTTCCTCATCCGGCCTTCAAGTATTTCTCATTCCAATAGTAATAGCATACAGAGATGAAGGAGGAGAGGAAAAAAAAGAAACAGACCCACATTTACAAGAATGTAGCTTCTGGCAACCATCACTTTAAAGAATTCACTTCCTGACTCACAGTTTACATGACCTGTCTTCTCTTGCTTTTTTCTTATCCTCCACCCTTCCCCCTCTTCTTTTCCTAACAAGCTATGTTTTAACTATTACATTCACTATTGCTTCCTGTCTCCTTTGCTTTCTGTTTTCATATCCTTGGGAATGGAATCCCAACACTATCAGGTCAATATTCTGACTATTGCCGCTATTTCAGCCACCCTTGACTTTGGGTGAAGTTAGCAGAATTAACTAACTGAAAAATACATCATTAAATATCAGTGGTGTTAATTTCTATATTGCACCCTTACATAATCCTGGCTTTCTCTTAAAAAAAATTTTTTTTTCAAATAAAAATGGATGTGATAAGATCTTAGTTTTCTTTTATGGTACAAAATATATGATCTTCTACCTAATTGATTCCTTGTGTGTCACTGTGAGTTAATGCACTGGACTGAAAAGTCAGTTTGAAACACAAGGTCAGCAGTTCAAACTCACCAACTGTTCCTCTGAGAACCTATACAGGGTTGGTATAGGTAAGAACTGACTCAAAGGCACTTAAAAACAACTACCACCTAATTGAAGAATTATTTTACCTTATTATTGTACTATGAATATGACTTTATATATATTAGTTTATCTTGTACTTTATTGTTTTTTTTGTTTTGTTTTGTTTTGTTTTCGTATATCATCTCATTGCCATGTTCCAATCCCCTCCATGCATCATCAACCACCCAAAGGGTATATCCCAGAAATCCGCCCCCTACACTTCCATCTCCTCCCCCCCCAGTTTTCGGCCCACAGTCCCTTTCCCTCTCTGGGTCCAAAGTCCCCAGTCGCTTCATCACTCCATGTCATCATCTCTACCTCCATCTCAGGCATCTCTGTTTCTCTGGGTAGGGTCCCGCTCTCGGCTCTTCTCCGTTGATGGTCCCAGAGGTCTCCGCTCCTATCCTGGATATTTAATCATTCCCTTCCTTGTTACAAAACTTCTACCTTTGCATTTCCAACCCTCATAATCCGTCCTGATAAGCATTATTCACTACAGTATCACGAGTTACCCATCTGTATCTCCTTTCATTGTTTTAAGAATGACTTAATATTTAAGAATAACCTAAAATATCCTTACTTTGAAGTCATGTAAATAAAGGAAATAGGAAATGAGCTATGTAGTAAAAATAAAGTAAAAAAATAATAATTTACTTCAATTAAACCTCAATTTGCAAAACCAAAACCAAAGCATTTATGATATAAAGGAACAAAATATGAGAATCAATTACACTGGTAAATATTATATACATTTTCAATTTTTTAAATTTTAGATCAATATTACTGTTCTTAAGTGCTATTAAATTGGTTCTTACTCATACCAAGGATCTGTTGGTGAGTTTGAACCACTGACCTTGTGCTTCAAACTGACCTTGTGATGGTTCAGTACTTTATTCCACAGGACCACACACTTAAAAAAAAAAAAAAAAAAAATGAAAACCAAGTTCATTGCCATGGGGTCAATACTGAATCATAATTCCATAATTCCAGCTTCATCTTTCTCCCTTGATGTGGCTGGTAGGTTTGAACCAAAACCCAATGCCTAACCCACAGTGCCACCAGAGATTCTTTTTAGGTCAATAAAAATCATATCTCCAGCTTGAGAAACTGTATGCTTCAATGTAAAATTATATATCTATTTCTTTAAACATGTAGTTCATAAAGTAAGAGCAACAATTGAATGCTGCAATTATATTTTGTATATATTTATATTATCTACAGTTTTATTTTGTTTACATCAAATAAAATTTGAGTTTAAAAACATCATTTGATGAGATTAAAGATACTTGGGAGCAATTAGTCCAATGGTCTAATGGAACATGTGAACATCTGTCTAATGACTCTGAGACCAGAACTAGATGGTGCCTAGCTACCACTACTAACCACCCTGAAAGAGATCTCATGTGGAACAAAACTCAAAATTATTTTAAAAGAAAGACTGAGTTTACTGATCAGCAAGAGGCTGGATGAACCTAAGATTATGGCCGTCAACCACCCTTCACATCTGGAAAGGAACTTATCATAATATCCCAACTTTCAGCCAAGCAGTAAGTACATAGGTAGATAGGAAGAACAACATTAGTAAGATATGCTCACTATGAATGATGGAACGTCAATCATTCAAAACCAAAAGGGCAACATGTACCTAATGAAAAAAGTGAGAAGCTTAGACTGGATGGTAAGATGGGTGGAATGGATATGGGAGCCACAGGGAGGAAGAACTGTTCCTTTGAGGGGATAGCAATAATAGAAATGAAATAAAGTGCATTATTTGTTGAATATAAAACTGATGATCATGTCTGTAGATATTCACTCACAATTCACAATAAAAAGCTTAACAAGTTGTTTTGTTTGGGTTTTTTTGTTTTGTTTTGTTGTGTTTTATTTTTTAACTCTGTTGCAAAAGGATGAGAGAAAGTAGAGGTAACCTTTGATTTTTCAAAATTAGGTGAAAAATTCCAGTATAATTTCAGTTGATAAGTTGATCATTTTAATTGGTTGCTGCTTCACTTTTCTTTCTTTCTTTCTTTCTATTATGGCTACCTACCATGTGGTTTGCTATTTTTCTAATTCTGAAGAAAAGAATATACAATGAATTTAGCATATTGCCATTGTCCATATTTGACATAATTCCCTGTGCAAAACGCTACCATGTTTCCAGACTGTGTACCTCTCTCTGGTAAAATCACTGATAAATCTTTAATTATGCCCTAGGTTCACCATCTTTAGCAGTTGTGAGCAGAGTTGTTTTCCTTAAATATTGGATGGACATAGTGAATACTTAAACCAAAATATATTGAAACCTATAAGTACTAGAAATCAGGACACTGCCTCATTATTCTGCATCATCGAACTTTGCTACCCTTGACAGAGTGTGATCTTACCACTTTTCTGTTGTTCTTGCTTAGTGGAAAATATTTTAGTTTTCCTTCTCTGACAGATTTCTTCCTTACCCAGGTTCAACTTTCACAGGTTTTACTGTTTTGTATGGCTGTATGCTTTTGTGTGCTAGAGTCGGTTCTGACTTATAGAGACCATTTACAGGGTTTTCAAGGCTGTAAATCTTTATAGGGATTTTAGTCTGCTGCTACTTGAAACTAAGCAAGTTGTTCCCCAGGTAGCCATCAGGGCAAGCGAGCGGTCTCCTCAGGGCAAACCCTCTTCCAAGACTGAGACTCAAGGGAAATACATGGTAGGCATATAGTCTTGCTGGTGACCACTTTGGTCTACCAATAAGGGGAAGTGGGGGTAAAACAGCAACGAAGTTGTGGACTAAGTCTAACCGCATTCAATAGACTCCTGTCCACCTGGATTGAGACCTGGTTGGCCATCAGTATGGTGAGATTAGGGGACTCCTGGACCCAGGGACAGAGACAAAACCACAGAGGACTTGAGTGGAGAGTGAAGTGTCCAATTGATATGAAGTGAGGGGAGAAGCACAAGAACACCCATACTTGCAGACAGTACCCATTTGACCTGGCTTCAATGGCTGGATGATCAGAACTCTACTAGAGGATGAAAGAAGAGGAATAAAAGAGTAATCTGCGACACAGACTGTGCCTGCCTGAGCCACTTCTGCCCTGCCCAGTTGACCCATGTCCGCTGGCCAGTGGACCCCCCCACCCCAGCACAGTCCAACCGTGTTCCCAGGGCCCTCCGGGAGTACACGCACACACAGGTGAGCAGATCCCCTCCTGCCCGAGCCGTGTCCCACGGGCCTGCCAGATGCACGAAAGCAAGAGACCTGCCTCACGCTGAACCGAGCAGCGTTCCTCAGCCCTGCCGGGCGTGCACCGACAAACAGCTCACCTCATGCGCAACTGAACCG
>NW_006408671.1:7973797-7976742 GCF_000296735.1 Chrysochloris asiatica | reverse complement strand
TATTTTGAATGCATATTTTTTAATAATTATGTTTTGTTATGCTTCTTGAAGCTGTAGTTTATTGTAGAAATAGTTTTTCCATTGTTTATGGAAAAAAAATTTGCCATTATCTCTACCTCACCTTTATTCTCTCCATTCTCCTTTCTCAGACTCCTTTTAGAAATGTTAGAATTTCCATTTTAGCCTCCATATCACTTACTGTCTATTTCATATTTCTCATTTCTTTATCTCCTTTTATAGCTTCTAGATTGTTTTCTTAGTTCTATATTCTGTATCATTGATGTTCTTTTCCTGAGTGAATAATTGGTGATTTAACCTTTCTGCAGAGTGTGCAGATATTTTTACTTCTAATAGATTTTTTTTTATAAAAATCTCTTTTTTATTCAGTTACTTTATACTGTGATTTGCTTCTTTTTAAAGCATTTAGCAATTATAATTATAAATTATAAAATTATGTTTTATAATGCTCTATTATTTCAAATTCTTGGAGAGTTATTTTGTGGCTTAATACATTGCCTCTTAAAGTGGTTCAAAAGTTTTCACAAATATAACATCTTAAAAGGACTCTCCTTTCCTCCCAGCAATCACCATTACACTGTATTATGAGTGTCCCTACAGAGCCTCATTGTACGCTTTCCTAAATTATAACTCAGGGTTAACTCCACTAAACTAGTTGGTATGCTATTTCTTCCATTTGAATTTTGATATTATGCAACACTGAAAATTTAGACCTACTACTCCATGAGTGCTGCAAAGCTTTTGTTCTGATATTTCAAAGGAGACTCTTGTACATGAAACTGCTTAGAGGAAAAGATCCTCTGTATTCTAGGGTCCGGGTTTTATTGTTTTGTTTTCTTTAAAGATATTACATCCAACCAGGGCTCTTGCTTAGGTTTTTTATCCAGATCTATGCCTCTACTACTCTATTGGACCTAAGAACCCATAGTCAATGTGATTAAGGGACTTATGAGGTCAGACAATTCCACAGCTACTGTGGAACTGTGAGGTTTGTGATATATTTGGAAGATCCCTTCTTTCTTTTCAACTGACCTCTTTCTTTTCTCTTTCTCATTCACTCTCCCTCTTGCTCTATCTCCCTCACACACACAGTTATGAGGTTTATTAGGGAAATTAACAGATTACAGTTTATGATCAGAAGCTGCTCAGGATATAGTTCTTCCAGTCAGGGTAACCTCTTCTCAGCCATACCCACAGGTAAGTCTCTGTGTGGTCAATATTACAAAGCTCTCTTATGACTACTGATACATTCCCATAGGACACACCTCTACACCATAAATCTCATCCTGAAAGCACTTGGCTCAAACACAGGTTAGGAAACACAGTTACACCAGGTTAAGTGTCTGGAGGCCCCCCATTCTGCAAGAAAGCCTCCTCATTAAACTCACTCAGCTTTACTTGCTCTGCTGCTGGGAAGACCACTATGTTGTCTCTTGCACTGGCTCTTAGTTCTGCTTATGCTGCTCCTCTGTCACCCCTCCAGTGTCACAGATTTCTATCCCTGGGTCAAGGAGATTCTGTGGGTAGGATCTCTGGGTCCAAAGACACATTCCATTCTTGGCTATTCTTCTTTAATGGTAGTGAAATTCCCCACCTCCTGCTTCTGACATGGCTCATTTTATACTCATTCTAAAGTTTGAAGTTTTCACATTACAATGAACTGTGTTAGCAATCAATAACAGAATCATATCATCCCGTCAGGATCATTTCCCACCTTCTCTTACCCAGACCCATCAGGAAAAGAGTCATTTGGTGGAAGTTACAAAGACTAAGGTTAGAACAGACATATTAAGTAACTCCTAACTATTGTTTTGTTTGAGACTATTATTGCAACTTCTGTGTCAATCCAACTTATTGGGGGGTTTCATGTTGTTTTTGACCCTCCACTTTGCCAAGTATAATGTCCTTCTTTAAAGACTGATCACTCCTGGCAACCTGTCCAAGGTATAAGAGACATTCTCTATAAAAGAAAGAATGTAGGATAATAGTGCTGGTGGAAATCACTTAACACGTTGACAGGATTACATTAATAAAATTCCATCTATTGTTCTTTCTCCAACCTCTGCCTACTCTAATCCATGATACACATTGTTTCAAGGTTCCTCTTCCTAAAAATTAACTGATGGCATGCCACATACAATAGTAATGATAGTATTTGTTTGTTAATTTTGCTATGCTATTTTGGAAGGCCTAAGCTTACCATGGAGTCCTAGCATGATGCTGTGGGTTAATGTACTGGATTGTAAGGTAGATTTGAATCTCAAGGTCTGTGGTTCAAGCTCAAAAGCTGCTCCTAAGAAATCCTATACAGGGTCAATATGGGTCAGAACCAACTCGACAGCACTTAGCAAAAACAACAATGCTTACCAGGGAATCCTCGTGTGGTGCTATGTGTTAAGCACTGGAATGCAAAATTGGTGGCTCAAGCTCACCAGGTATTCCTTGGAAACACTATTCCAGGTTCCTATGGTTTGGAACTTACTCAGTGGAACTTAACAACAACAACAACAACATGCTTACCATGGGGAAATATGTCATTCACAGCACCTACAAAAATGGTCTAAACACAGAACATATTCTTTCTTAACTCGGAAAATAACTGAGATCACAGTATTAAATAACAATAACAGAAGAAAGGATTAGTTATAACAGTTGAGATTCTCCATCAGAGTAATGATTAACAATTAGAGCCTATTTAAATGTTAAAGACGTTCAGGTATACTACTTAGAGTAGCTCATTGTTAACAAAGAGGTCCTCTTTCCAAATCCTCAGAAAGTGATATCGATTTAACTATCTATTCTAAAGGAAGGAAAGAGTAACATTTTACCTGTGGTTACGAATTGGGCTGCGAACCTTAAGGTCAGCAGTTCAAAACTACCAGCCGCTCCGCGGGAGAAAGATGAGGCTTTCTACTCCCGTAAAGATT
>NW_006408671.1:7968321-7973592 GCF_000296735.1 Chrysochloris asiatica | reverse complement strand
AGGACGGGGGGAAGCTCACTAGTAAGTAATTCTATGAGAATCCATTAAATTGCAATAGGTTTGATTCTCTACAGAATAAGTTCTTTCTCTTAGCTAGCTGTCAATCTGTATAGTGTGTATCTAAAAGGCTCAACCATGATTATTTACAAGATCATTCATTCTGACTGATAAATGTTTCCACATGATTAGTGTGAAAAAATCTAAAAAATAAAAAATTCTAGTTTTTTTCTTTGTGTTGCCTAAACATAAGCATGATACAAATGTATATTATATCTCATGCATATGATAAATGATATATATACATGCACACACACACACACACACATACACATCGAGAGAAAGATGAAGCTTTCTGCTCCCACAAAGATTAAAAATCTCAAAAACCCTATACATGGTCACAATAAATCAATAAATTGGAAATGAGTCTACATTGGCACTTAACACAATATATATATATATATCCACCACTCGACTGTCAGTTTATCACACTGTGGTGGATTGAATGTTGTGATTCTGGAGCTTTGCCATGCGTATTGTAAATAAAAGCAGGGTCACCCATGATGGACATGTTTCAGCTGAGCTTCCAGACAAACACAGAATAGGAAGAAGGAAAGAGGATCTGTTTCTGAATATTTCGTCACTAAAATCTTTATGAATAGCAGTGGAACACAGTTAACACCAGATTATTGAATACTGAAAGAGGATGAAGAGCATCAGAATATTGTTAGATATAGTGCTGGAAGATGAGACACTCAGGTTGGAAGCCATTCAAAATACAACTGGAGAAGAGCTTCCTCCTCAAAGTAGAGTTGACCTTGAAGATGCAAATGGAATAAATCCTTAAGGACCTTCATTTGCTGATGGGACACAACTCAAAATTATGAGGAACAACTGTAAACATCCTTTAATAATCAGAAAATAGAATGTATAAAGTATGAATCAAGGAAAATTGGAAATTGTCAAAAATGAAAAGGAATGCATAGACAATGATATCCTAGACATTAGTGAACTGAAATGAACTAGTATTGGCCATTTTGAATCTGACAATCATCTGGTTCACAATGGAGTCACATTCATTTTCAAAAAGAACATATCAAGAGTTGTCTTGAGAGAACAAACAAGATGGCAGATCGTGCAGAAGTGCAGTGAGAGCTCCATCAACAACAACACAGAATACCGGACCAAGCAGGCTCAAGGGATGGTGCCAGAACTCTGAACCACATATAAAGGAATATTTAGAAGGTTGGAAGTCTTACAGCAAGGGGAATTTGTAGCAGAAGCAAGAAATCCATTGCTTTCTAATTCAAGATGCTCAGTTGCTCCCAGAGCCACCATCGTGAGCAAGACTAAATAGGGGAAGGATCAGAGCGGCCATGGATGCCTGACAGAACCACAGAGAAAAAGGTGTGGACATATTTTTTTTTTTTTTTGTATCTGTTGATTGGTCTGTTGCTGTCTGCACACCTCAATTCTGGTGACTAGAAGGGGTGACTGAGTGAATGGACACCCCACCCCCACCACTGGAGGATTCTACTATGCACGCACACAGATTGCCTCGAAATTTAAAGTACACAGTTTTCACTTAAAACCAAACTGCACTTTCAGTTTGGGAGTGGGTAAGCAGAGACAGATACTGAAAGTTCCTTCATCAAAAACCCCCAAAAAAGAAGGGAAAGAATGGTCCGCAGAACATCTGTGGATCTTTGAATCTTGTTTAAGTTTCCAGGCACCAGTTTCCTGTCTCCACCTGTGAAAATTCTGCCTGTGGAAGCAAAATACAGTGATGTGTGAATCAGTCCAGCCCTGGCATTGGCAGTCAGAAGTTCTCAGACCAGAGGGCGGGGCCACAGCTAAACAGAGGCAGTGACCCAATGCTAGAAATTGTGGAGATGTGCATCTGGAGGTAGAGGTGTAACCGATTTTTCATATTTCATTTTTCACATACCTTTCCTCTTCACTCCAGTTGAGCCCTAACTGCCCAGCCCAGACACCTTCAGATGGGTGGGAACACACTCCCAAAAGGGTCCAGCATTGCACCCACAGTTTTCCAATGACACAGACAGAAAATCTGCAGGCTGTTTCTTATGATATCTTGACTATGCGACCCAGCCCCAAAGTTTACCTGGGCAGGACACTTTATCCCTGCCTGCAAAGGCCAGTGAACAGTGTCAATCACAATTTTATTTTTGTTTTTGGTTGCTGGTTTCTGTCTCTACTTTTTTATTGTTTCTGTCTTTGGTCCTTTTGGCCTCACTCTTCTACCAGGGATTGGAGCTTTCTACCCCTATCTTACTCAAGAAAAGAGAGCAGTTGTGCCCATATAGCCAAGCTATAAGCATACCCTGTAAATAACCCACCATCTGGACAAGAGCCAAAACCAGCGGTTAGGCATTACACGTGAAAAGGGAAGCCTATCTCCAGATCATATCCACCATGAGATGCTCAGCAAGCTTAACAACAAAGTAACATACATCCATTTAAGTATTGTTGTTGTTGTTGTTGTTATGTGCTCTCAAGTTGGTTCCAACCCATAGAGACCCTGTATAGGGTTTCTGAGGAGCAGCTGGTGAGCTTGAACCACTAACCTTGTGGTTCAACCTGACCTTACAATTCAGTGCATTAACCCAAATAGTCACATCAGGACAACATTTAAGCATTAAAACCCTATATAAGTGCTGAAAATGTCCAAGAAAATACAATTAAAAATCTCAACACATGTCCAAAAGCAGAAAAATGTAGCTGAGACAAATGAACTGGAAGCAGACACAGAATTTCCAGTAGAAGAGCAGGCTCTGGATCTGCAAGAGAAGGAATTTAGAAGAATGATATGGAAACAAATTCAAATGCTATGAAAATGGGTGGAGGAAAATGAAAAAGAAATCAGGAAAGTGCTAAAGAAGCAATCAAACAAAATAGGTACAGCACTGGAAATGATCCAAAACCTATAAAAAGAAGTACCGATGATTAATAATAAAATATCAGAAATGGACAATACACTGAAAGGGCAAAGGAGTAGAAAGGAAGAGATAGAAGCCAGAATGAGCGAACTAGAAGACAAATCTCTCAATACTACTACAATAGAAGAGCAAGCAGAAAAAAAAAAAAGATTAAAAAAATTGAAGAATCTAAGATTCATGCTGGGTAACATGAAGAGGAATAACTTAAGAATTATTGGCATTCCAGAACAGGAAGAATCAGAGACGGACACAGAAGAGATAGTTGAAGAGTTTCTAGAAGAAAAATTTCCTAACATTTTGAAGAATAAAAAGATAAACATTCAAGAAGCTGAACAAAGCCCAGGAAGGATAGACCCCAAAAGAAAATCACCGAGACATATCATATTCAAGTTCTCCAAAATCAAAGACGAGAGAATCCTAAAAGCAGCCAGGGAAAAGAGAAACATTACCTACAAAGGCAAGCTAATCAGATTAAGCTCTGACTTCTCAGCAGAAACCATGCAGGCAAGAAGGCAATGGTGAAACATATATAAAATCCTAAAAAAAAAAAAAACAACACAAACCTACCAAACAAGAATCATCTATCCAGCAAAACTGTTAATAAAATATGATGGTGCAATCAAAACATTCCAGGATAAACAGAAGCTAAGAGAGTTTGTCAAAGCCAATCCAGCACTTCAAAATATCCTAAAGGAAGTTTGTTCAAATGAAAACCAGCAAGAACAGACAACAATCAGAGATTGACAGATGTGGAACACAACCTGGAACACCGTTGATGGATAGAAGAGTTAAGAACAGAACAAAATAACAGCAGTGAATTCAAGGACCTGTGAGACCAACGAAAGATCAAAATATTAACATCTTAAACAGGGCCTAATTTCCAAAATATATAGAAACCTACAACACTTCTACAAGAAAAGGACAAATAACCCAATTAAAAAATTGGCACAGGACATGAACAGACACTTCACCAAGGAGGAGATCCAGGCAGCCAACAAATATATTTAGAAATGTTCACGATCACTAGCCATTAGAGAGATGCAAATAAAAACAACAATGAGATATCATCTCACAACAGCAATAATAGCAGAGATCAAAAAAGTAGAGGACAATGTTGGTGAGGATGTGGAGAGACTGGGACCCTCCTACATTGCTGGTGGGATTTCAAAATGGTCCAACCACTCTGGAAAACAATATGGCTCTTCCTCAGAAGGTTGGAAATAGAGATACCTTGTTGTTGTTGTTAAGTGCCGTTGAGTCAGTTCCGACCCATAGCGACCCTGTACAGGGTTTCCGAGGGTATAAATCCTTACGGGAGTAGAAAGCCTCATCTTTCTCCCACAAAGCGGCTGGTAGTTTCGAACCGCTGACCTTAAGGTTTGCAGCTCGATTTGTAACCACTACGCTACCAGAGAGATACCTTATGATCTAGCAATTCCTCTACTTGGTATTTATCCACAAGAAATACAAACCATAATGTGAGTAGATATGTGTACAGTAATATTCATAGCAACACTATTTACAATAACAAAAAGATAGAGACAGTCTAAGTGCACATCTATGGAAGAATGGATAAACAAACTTTGGTATATAAACACAGTGGAATATAATGCTACCCTGAAGACTAGCAAGGAATCAGCAAGCCACCACATAACATGGATGAATCTTGAGGACATTATGCTGAGTGAAATCAGTTGCAAAAGAAGAATTCATCGTAGAGCCATTATTGTAAAATATTAAGAAAAAGCACCCACACTAAAAGGGGGAATTTTTTTTTTCTTTTTCTTTTTATTATAATTTTTTATTGGTTACTTGGGTGTATGGTGTAGGGGGAGGGATTGGAAGGTGAAGCACAGGGTAGGGAATAGGCACAGGATAGTGGAGGACAGGATATGGAATAGTCACAGGATAGTTTGGGTGCTGGGGGCATATACTATAAGGGGAAGGGGAAGGGGAAAGGAAAAATAAGGCAGATGGGAGAAGTGATAGGCAGGTTTACATGGGCTAAATGGGACAGAGGTAAATAACTATGTAAGCACCAACATGGAACAAGAGGGCTCATGGATAAAAAGATTGAAGCATGGATTGAAAGGGTAAAAGTAGGGGAATCATGTTAACATGCTTGGCTATCTTTTGAATCTGGGTTTCCCTTGCCTACTATTATAAAATAGACACTTGAAGGGGAGAGAGAGGAATAACCAGAAACATCACCTGAAATAACTTATAAGCCCGCCTTCAGCCTATAGCTGATTGTTGTTGTTGTTAAGTGCCGTCGAGTCAGTTCCGACACATAGCAACACTGAGCAGGGCTTCC
>NW_006408671.1:7966241-7967897 GCF_000296735.1 Chrysochloris asiatica | reverse complement strand
GCAAACCCCCTTCCAAGACTGAAACTCAAATGGAATACACTAGCAGGCATATGGTCTTGCTGCTGACCACATTGGTCAACGATAAGGGGAATTGGGGTAAAAACAGCAATGAAATTGTGAACTAAGTCCTATCACATTCAATACACTTCTGTTAATCTGGATTGATACCTGGTTAATCAGCAGTATGACGAGACCTGAGGACCCCTGGTCCCAGGGGCAGGGACATGGCCCCAGAGGACTAGAATGCAGCATGAAGTATCCAGCTGATATGAAGTGAAGGGAGATGCACAAGAACACCCACACTGGCAGAAAATTTTAATTTGACCTGGCTTCAATGGCTGGCTGGATGATCAGAAGACGAATAGAGGAGGAAAGAAGAAACAAAACAAAACAAAAAAAAAAAATGAGTACCCCACTACAAGTGGATGGACTCAATCTATGCTTGTGGATAAAGTATGACAAAAGAGTGGACAAATCCTACAGTGAGGATCATTCCCACCCCCATGGTACACAGGGTCGACAGGGATGGGGAACTTAGACATTGGCTTCCCAAAATGGGTGTACTACAAAGGCAAGAAGTGACTGGCTTATAGGCTTTCAATAGGGAACCTAGCTCCAGAGGATGGTGGGAAAGGTAGAATCTCCGCTGAATTATTTCCAACCTGTCTGGAGGTAACTAATAAAAGGTGAGGGGGGAAAGGACTCCTGTGGTTCTATAGGGAATGAGGTATGCCATCAGGTCTGACTGTGAGTGTTGGAAAGGTAAATGTAAATATTTGGTAAAAAAAAGAGAGGAGTGGCTGATTTTGCAGTCCAGGAGCAGAGATCCCTGGAATCATCAAAGGAGAAAAGCAAAGTGCAAGACTCTGTCCAGAGAGGCAGCAACACTAGGGATGGAGGCAGAGACAATGACATGGACAGAAGGAGTATCTGGGGACTCTGGACTCAGGGAGGGAGAGGGGCTGATTGCTGGCAGCCGGGGGCAGGTATGTGGGGTATACATTTTGGTTGTTTGAATATGCATGCAGGAAATTGTGATCATTGCAATGAAACAAAATACGACAGGATGAATGAAAAGATAATGTTCACCCATGCAAACCAACACATAAATCATAAAAAAAAAAAATCTTAAAAACAAAAACAAAAAATGGCAGTGCAAAATGGCCACAGCCAGCCATGAAATGTTTATCACTAGGAAAAAGGCTTGAACATTGATTGTGGAGCAGAACAGGCAGACTAGAAAGGAAATAGGCCAAAAATTAAATCCTGAGTTACATCACAATGACCAACAGTGGCATCTTGATATTTATCAGGAAGAAGAGTGAAAAGGGAAGCCCATCTCCTGACCACATCTACCTGGAGACAATCAGAAAGCATAAAAAATATCAAAATACACACCAATGTATGTATTAAGGCCACAGATAAATCCTGAATATGCCCAAAAAACATAAATAGATGATCATATCAGCATATGTCTAAAAACAAGATAAAGTAACTGAGGCAAATGAGCTGGAAGCAGACCTACACTCCATATTGGAAGATGAGCAGGCTTTGGAAATGCCTGAGAAGTAATATAGAATATTAATTATAAAATCTTTCAAAACACTTTACAATGGAGTTGAGAAAAATAAGGAAGAAGTCAGGAAAGGAACAATC
>NW_006408671.1:7950326-7965569 GCF_000296735.1 Chrysochloris asiatica | reverse complement strand
CAACCCTGCTATGAAAAACATCCTAAAGGAAGCACTGTGGACTGAGAACAAACAAGAACAGAAAACAACCAGAGAATGATGTACGTGGCAGCATCACTCTGAACTCAAACAACAAATGGAAGAGTCAAGAACAGAATAAAGTTATAAGAACTGAGGACTGAGGATCTGGGAGGTTAGTCTATGACCAAAACAATCCCAATGTGAAAGAAGGTAAACACAGAGGAACAGAGATCCAGATAGTGAGAAGGTCAGGTCGTTTACAGGGTAAAATAGACTGTCTTAAATGGAGGGAAGAGTTAATGGAATATAAGGTAACCACAACAGTGAGATTGAGGTGGGTGGTTTAGTTCGGGTGTTGAGGAGGGCAATACAAGAAGGGATCAGAGGTAGAAGAACAAGATAGATACGGGAACACTGAGACAGGTTTGCATGGCTTAAGTGGGATAGAGGAAAACAAAAATCCTCACCACTGGACCAATAAACAACATTCTTGTCAAGGGAGAAAAGATTGAAGTTGTCAAGGACTTCATTATACTTGAATCAACTATCAACATTCACAGAAGCAGCAGTCAAGAAATCAAATGATGTATTGCATTACGCAAATCTGCTGCACAAGACCTTTTTAAAGCGCTGAAGAGCAAAGATGTCAGCTTGAGGACTAAGGTGAGCCTGACACAAGCCATGGTATTTTCAGTAACCCCATATGCATGTGAAAGCTGGACAGTGAATAAGGAAGACTGTAGAAGAATTGATGCTTTTGAGTTATTTTGTTGGAGGAGAATACTGAAAGTGCCATGAGCTGTCAAAAGAACCAATAAATCCGTTTTGGAAGAAGTGCAGCGAGAGTGCTCCTTGGAGGTCAAGATTGCCAAACTTGGTCTCTCATACTTTGGACATATTGTCAGGAAGGACCAGTCACTGGAGAAGGATACCATGTTTGTTAAGGTGGAGGGTCAGAGAACAAGAAGAAGACCCCCAACGAGATGGATTGGCCAAGTGGCAGAATCGATGGACTCAAGAGTGGCAACAGTAGTGAGGTTGGTCTAAGATGGGGCAGTGTTTCATTCTGCCATGCAGAAGGTTCACTACTGGTCAGTACTGACTTGATGGCACCTAACAACAACAACCAACTTCTTCAGTCTGAAACTGATGAAACATGCAATAAAGATGTATGGATAATTACTGCTGATTTGAATGCAAAGGTTGGACATAAAGAGTATAATCAATAGTTGGGAAATATAGCCTTGATGACAGAAAGGATGCTGGAGAACGCAGAATATAATTTTGCAAAACCAAAGACTTCTTCCTTGCAAATACCTTATTTTAAACAACATAACATATGCCTATACAAATGGACTCATGAGATGGAATACACAGAAATCAAATTGACTCATTTATGGAAAGAGATGGTCTAAAAAGCTTCATACCATAAGCCAAAACAAGGTCAGAGGCAGACTGTGAAACAGACCATCAATTGCTCATATGCAAATTCAGCGCAAGCTGAAGAACATTTAAAACATCTGCAAGAGTCAAATTATAACATTAAGTATATCCCAGCTGAATTTAGAGACCATCTGAAGAACATAATTGATGCATTAGATACTAAAGACCACAGATCAAAAGAGTTGTGGGATGGCATAAAGATCATCATACACAAAGAAATCAAATGGTCATTAAGAAGAAAAGAAAGAAGGAAAAGACCAAAATGGATATCAGAAAATACTCTGAAACTTGCTCTCCAGCAGAGAGATGCTAAAGAAAATGAAAGAAGTGAGGAGGTTCAATAGCTGTACAGAAAATTTCAAAGATTTCTCGAGAAGACAAAGTGAAACATTACAAAAAATATATGAAGGCCTGGAATTAGAAAACCAAAATGGAATAACACACTTAGCATTTCTCAAACTGAGTGAACTGAAGAAAAAATACTAGCCTTGGCTTGTGGTATTGAAGTATTCTATGGGAAAAATATTGACTGACACAGAAAGAATCAAAATACACAAAGTCACTGGACCAAAAAGAAATGGTTGATGTTCAACCATTTCAAGATCAACTTAGGATCAAGAGTCAATGAGTGAATTGAAGGCATTAGCAAAGAAGAAGAAAGCTCTGGAAATAGATGGAATACAAATTCAATTATGTTCTTCAGATTGTTTGAAATCTTTCAACAAACTGATTCAGCACTGGAGGCATTCATTCATCTATGCCAAGAAATTTGGAAGACTGCTACCAATCCAACTGACTGGAAGAGATCCATGTTTGTGCCCATTCCAAAGAGAAGTGACCCAACAGAATTTGGAAATCATTAGACAATATCATTGATATCCCATGTGAGTAAAGTTTTATTTAATAAAATACACAATCACCTGAAACCATATATTGACAGAGAACTTCCAAAGGTTCAAGCCAGATTAAGAAGAGGATGTGGAACAAGGGATATTCTTGCTGGCATCAGATGAATCTTGGCTGAAAGCAGAGAATACCTGTTGCCTACACAAAGGCTTTTTAATTTGTAGATCATGACTAACTATGGATAAAATTGCAGAGTGAGTGTTCCGAAACACTTGTATTCATAAGGGACCTGTACATAGACCAAAAATCAGTTGTTTCAATAGAATGAGGAAAGAATGAATGGTTTAAAATTAGAAACAGTGAGATCCAGGGTTATATATTTTCACCATACTTATTCAATCTGTATGCTAAGCAGGTAATCTGAGAAGTTGGGTTATATGAAGAAATATGTGGCATCAGATTTGGAGGAAGACTCATTAACAACCTGCAATATATAAATGATACAACCTTGATTACTGAAAGCAAACAGGACTTAAAATATTGAAGATCAAAGACCACAGCCTTCAATATGGTTTGCACTCAATGTAAAGAAAACAAAAACCCTCACCATTGGATCAATAAATAATATCACAATAAATGGAGAAAAGATTGAAGTTGTCAAAGATTTATTTTGCTCAGATCAACCATCAACACTCATGGAAGCAGCAGTCAAGAAATCAAATGATGTATTGTATCAGGCAAATCTGCTGCACAAGACCTCTTTAAAGTGTTCAAGAGCAAAGATGTTAGTTTGAGGAATAAATAACTGACCCAAGCCAAGGTGCTTTCACTAAACTCATATACATGTGAAAATTGGAGAGTGAATAAGGATAACTGTAGAAGTATTGGTGCATTTGAGCTACAGTGTTGGAGGATAATATTAAAAGTACCATGTACTGTGAAAAGTATAAACCAATCTGTGTTGGAAGAAATACAGCCAGATGTTCTCTGGAAGCCAGACTTCGAACATATTATCAGGAGGGACCAGTCTCTGCAGAAGGATATCACATTTGGTAAAATGGAATGTTAGAGAAAAACAAGGTAGACACCCAAAGAGATGGACTGACACAGTAGCAGCATCAATGGGCTCAAGTGTAGTAACAACTGTGAGGGTTGCCCAGGACCAAGCAGCAGTGTTTATGTTATGCATAGCAGTACAATGAGTCAGTGCCGGCTCAATAGTACCTAACAACAACATATATATGTTTATATATACACGCACACACACACACACGCACATATATACACACATGTATGCATGTATATATGTGTTCTGGTATGTATTCTGGTGTGGCGCTGTAGGATCTGCACTGGACTGCAAACCACAAGGTCAACAAAGTCTGTTTGAACCTACAAATGCACCAGCTGTTCCTAGGGTCCTACAGGGTTGCTATGAGTCAGAACCTACTCGATCGTATTTAACTATATAATATATAATGAGATATATATATATATATATATCTCATTATATATTTATAAATCATGAAGGGAATTGTGGTCAGTAGTAGAAATCTCCTTTTACATGATGGATACCAGAGCTAGACAATGCATCTTCAACTGAGTCACCACTTATCCATCAGGATGATTACATGCTTCTATAATGCTGAATGAAGTCCTGTTGTGGTACTACAGGATAATGCACTGGACCACAAGGTTGGTTTGAACTGCAAGGTTGGCTGTTCACATCCATCAGTTGCTCCTGGTAAACCCTATACATGGTTGCTATGAGTCAGAACCAACTCCATGGCACTTGACAACAATAACATGACACTGAATAGGTTTCAACAGAGCTTCCAAACTCAGACTGGAAAAGACCTGGTAAACTGCTGCTAGAAATCAGCCAACAAAAATCATAAGGATCAAAATTATGCAATCCCCGATTAGTCATGAGGGATGGCATAGGTCCTAATGGCATTACATTTTGTTGTGCATAGGCTTGTCATAATTTGTGGCACTAACTTGACTGCCATTTACAACAAAAAAAATACATAGCACATATAGTTGTGAAATATTTCTCTTTCGCAATGGAATATTTACAAAAATCTTAAGAGTTAAGTACAGTTATTAGCCTAATATTATAGAAACTTGAAGATCACACAGCTGGTAAGTGGAAAACTATATTTGATCTGAAAATTTTGCCTCTTGATCCTGTTCACATGACCATTATGAAGTACTATTTCCCAGCAAAAAGATAAACATTCCAGTATGTGAGCAAATGGCAACTTCTTTGAACTGAATGGATTTGCTTCCAAGTTAGATAAAGCTATGTTGTTGTTGTTGTTGTTAAGTGCCGTCGAGTCGGTTCCGACCCATAGCGACCCTGTACAGGGTTTCCGAGGCTGTAAATCTTTACGGGAGCAGAACGCCTCATCTTTCTCCCGCGGAGCAGCTGGTAGTTTCGAACTGCTGGCCTTAAGGTTCGCAGCCCGATTTGTAACCACTACGCTACCAGAGCAGATAAAGCTATAGTCATTTTAAAATAATTTTTATGAACTGATTAGTATAATTAGTTACATCTCTGTTATAGAATTATTTCATTAGACTGAATAATCTCCAGAAGAATATTTAAAAATCTATCGAAGTAATCAATATAGGAAAATAAGTTTGCTATATATTCAACCTCAAATTATGACACCAGAGAAAAACTGATTAGGATTTAGAAATTTATTCATGAATACAAATTTAAAAACAAACCAGTTAATTGTGTTAATGCACATCCCTCCTAGTAAAAGGCAGATGTTAACAATGTAATTAAAAGAATAAATTTTTTATCTCCCCAACTGATGGAATGCACTCACTACTTGTCGTTCTCCTGCTGCAGTTCTTAAGGACATTTTATTTATCTAACTGTAGGGGATGAGAAAATCAACCAGCATGAAAATTCTTTCAGCTAAATAGGAGAAAATATCTTCTCATAAACTCTAGACTCTTGTAGTTGAGTCTCACTATAAATTACATGATGAAAAACAAATAACAAATGCCGCATCAAATCTATGCATTGCAAATTACCAAATTCCAATGCTAGAAGGCATGACTGACATTATCACATGAACTAAGGTGACATAAAATATGATTCAGATTCCCTAAGGACATATTTTATAATGTGGTATGTGTTAAGTTCTCTTGTTGCCCAGAAGGTATTTGTAAGAATGGAGACGAGAAAAATGGTGTGCTTGAAAAATGTTTGAGTTTTCACCCATTACCCCTTTTTGCTTTTAAACTGATCCTTTACTGGCAGCAGATGGGCAATAGGATGAAAGTCTTCAATATGGTGTTGTGGGGTTATATATTTCCAGACACAAACTGAGAGTACAAAGTAGCATTCTTAATGTGATTAACAAAGAGGCATGTAATCCGCTATCAATCTTCCTTGTTACTGTCATAGTACTTCCCAGGACTGTTAGAGAAACTTTACAATAGCTGAATACATGTAACACATGCAGATGGGGAAGTGCCTCAGGCCATTTAGCAGAATTTATGAGGAGTCCACTCTTTGAATTTCTGTTTTGTGAGTCACCACCAGCAGTCTGACATTTCCATCTCAGAAGTCTTTCTATCAAATGTTGACATTGCAAAGCAAAGCTTGACTGTGTCATCATGCTAGAACCATATCTGCTGCATTTGAAACTATTACCAACAGAGAGTATACTTCACTGAGATTCTAAATAAATTACAAGATAAAATAGTTTTGTTATTTTTAATCTATTTGGGCAGGCAGCAATTATTTTTCCTTGTGGCATAGGGAAATCCCTTTCTTAATTTCAATTTTTCTAACTGTTGTTAGTTAAGTGTCATGGAGTTAGTTCCACCTCATGGTGGCCCTGTATAGGGTTTCCAAGGAGCAGGTGGTGAGTTTGAACCACTGACCTTGGGGTTCCAAATGACCTTGCAGTCCTGCACACTAACCCACAATGCCACACCAGGATTCTTTTCTAAATGTAGAGAAAAAATGAGGAAATATATTTCTGTCTTGAGAATTTTTATGAAATGACATTCTGACTAATTTTGATAAAAGGTGTGAACATTCCTGTGAACAAAATGCAGAACTGTGTTCATTATAAAAGGCAAGAGAAATGGGAACACCTTTCAAATATCTAGTTGAGGGGAGAATTCTTTTCATTTAATTTATTCCTTACCAAGAAGCTCCTAACTTTGGTTAGGCCTCAATCTGGTATCGATCAGAATCAGAACAGTTAAATGTATAAGATTTGCTGGAGATGTCATAGAGTAATGATTCATTTCCATACTTAAACTATGGATGGATTTTCTTAGGTTCTCCTTACTGTTAAACTAGGTTTCTGTTTGGAATCCATGGATGATTCAAATGGTTAAGCACTTGACTGATAGTTTTGAGTTTTGAATCTACCTTGGAACAAATCTACTTCTGAGAACTCAGTCACTGAAAACTCTTAAGGGAAACAGTTCTAAAATACATGGTGTTACCATGAATCAGAGTTGGTTGACTTGAAGTAAGCTATTAAGGTCTTATTTAAACCCTCATGGTTCCAAGTGAGGTTAAGAACCTAGGTGGAGGGTCTGCTGTCCCTTTGGAAAGATATAGAAGGAAAAGAAATGGGAGGAAACCAAGATAAACAGGTAAAACAGAGAAACCAAGGGACAAGGGGCAACATTTAACACTATCTATCATCTGTATGCTATTGCAGTTGTTTTTGTTAAGTGCCATTGAATCAGTTCCGACTCATATCCACCTTATGTACAACAAAACAAAACACTGCCTGGTCCTGTGCCATCCTCACAACTGTGGTTACACTTTAGCCCTTTGCTGCTGTACTCTGCCAGTACATTTCATTGGAGTTCTTCCTCATTATCACTGACCCTCTACTTTACAAAGCATGATGTACTTCTCCAGGGATTGGTCCCTCCTGATAATATGTCCAAAGTATTAGAGATTAAGTCTGGTCATATTGGATTTTAAGGAGAATTCTGGTTGTATTTCTTCCAACACATATTTGTTCTTCTGGTAGTTTACGGTAATTCCAATCTGTTCCCCCAACACCATAATTAAAATGTAGCAATTTTTCTACTGTCTTTCCTTTTCATTGTTCAACTTTCACATGACTATGAGCTGATTGAAAATACAATGGCTTGGATCAGGCACCATTTAGTCACCAAAATATTTATGCTCTTTAACACTGTAAAGAATTCTTGTACAGATTTGCCAAATGCAATTAGTCATTTGATTGCTTTGCTGATGCTTCCATAAGATTTCATAGTGGATCAAAGGAAAATGAAGTCTTCGACAACTTCAGTGTTTTCTCCATTTATCATGATGCTATTTATTGATCTGGTTGTGAAATATTTTGTTTTCATTATACAGAGGCACAATCTGTATTGAAAGCTTATGTCTTTGATATTCATCAGTAAGTATTTTAAGTTCTCTTCACTTTCAGCAAGCAAAGCTATAACAACTGCACATCACAGGTTGTCAATGAATTTTCTTTCAAGCCTACTGTCACATTCTTAGTTCCCTGTCGATGCACTGTTGCAGCTGATCTTGAATTATCTTCAGCAAAAATTTACTTGCATATGATATGATTTATATAATCTAATGATTTCTGCACTCCACTGGGTCAACTCTCTTTGGTTTGGGTACAAATATGGATTTTTTCCAATAAGCTGTCCAGGTAGTGGTCTTCCTAATTGTTTGGAACAGATAAGTAAAGGCCTGTATTGATGCATCAGTTTGTTGAATGATTCCAATTTGTATTCTTTCTATTCCGAGAGCCTTGTTTTGGCCAATGACTTCATTGTAACTTGGAGTTCTTCATTGAGTACTACTGACTCTTGATCAAACACTACCTTTTGAAATGGCTGAGTATCAACAATTTCTTTTTGGTTCAATGACTCTCTATATATCCTTTTTATGTTTTCTACATACGATATTTTGCCAAAAGAAACCTTCATTACAGCAAGTCAGTTCTGGAATTTTTTCTTCAATTCTTTCAGCTTGAAAAAACCTGAGCGTGTTCGTCCCTTTTTGTTTCTTCCATTTGCACATTTCATTATAATAATTGACTCTGTCTTCTTGAGCTGCCCTTTGACATTTTTGTTCCGTTGTATTATCTATTTTTTTCCTTCTGTTTTAACATCTCTATGACACCCAGTTTGTGGTTTTCTTTCTTTCTTTCCTGTCTTCTAATTAACTTTTGCTTCTTACTGTATGATGTTTTTGATACTATCCCACAGTTTGTCTGGTTTTTAGTCATTTATGTCAAATGTGTGGTGCTGTGGGTTAATGCACCAGACTGCAAAGCCATTTGAACTGCAAGGTCTGCAGTTCAAGCTCACCAGCCACTCCTGGGAAACCCTGTACAGGGTCACTATGGGTTGTAACTGACTCAATGGCACTTAACAACAACAACATCAATTCTTTAATTGAAATGGTTTCTAATTTGAGATGCGATATATTTAATGCATTCTGAAATTTGCTTTCCAGAGTAGCAATGCTAAAGCAAATGGAAGAAATGAGGAGGTAAAGGAGATGAACAGAAAATTTCAAAGTGTAGCTCAACAAGGCAATATAAAATACTATAATGAAATGTGCAAAGATCAATAATAAGAAAACCAAAGAGAAGAGCACACTAGGCATATCTCAAGCTGAAAGAACGGTGGAAAATATTCAAACCTCAACTTGCAATATTGAAGGATTTTATGTGAAAAAATTTAATAACTCAGAGAGCATCAAAAGAAGACGGAAAGAACACATAGAGTCACTGCAACAAAAATAAATGGTATGTACAACTATTTTAAAAAGTAGTATATAGTCAAGAGCCAATTGTACTGAAGGAAGAAATCCAAGGTGCACTGAAGGCATTCACAAGGAAAAAGGCTATAGGAATTGATCAAACACAAATTGAAACTTTTTAACAAACTTATCAAGCTCTGTAGGCACTTACTCATCTATGTGAAGAAATATGGAAAACAGCTACCTGACCATTTGACTAGAAGATTTCCATATTATATAAAATCCATAGAATGTTAACTTAATGGAATGTGGAAGTCTTCAAACAATATCATTAATATAACATGCAAGTAAACTGTTGCTAAAGATAATTTAAAAATGCCTGCAACAGTACATTGAAAGGGAACTATTAAAGATTCAACCCAGATTCAGATCAGGAGGTGGAACCAAGGATATTGTTGCTTTCATAAGATGGATCTTGGTCGAAAGCAGGGAAGAACAGAAAAAAGTTTACCTGTGCTTTATTAACTATGTAATGGATTTTGACTGTCAGAATCATGAAAGTCTATGAGCAACATTACAGAGAATGAGTATTCTGGAACGCTTAATTGTACTCACAAGGAACCTGAACATAGACAAAGGGCCAGTTATTCAAACAGAACAAAGGAACACCAAATGGTTTACATTTTGGAAAGGTCTGTGCAAGGGTTGTATTCTTTTACCACACTTATTCAATATATATGTTGAGCAGACATTCTGAGAAGCTGAATTATATAAAGAAAACATGGCATCAGAATTGAAGGAAGACTCATTAACAACCTGTGATATGCAGATGATACAACCTTGCTTGCTGAAAAGGATGAGGACTTAAAATACTTACTGATGAAGATCAAAGACCAGAATCTTCAGAATGGCTTGTACCTTAACGTAAAGAAAACAAAAATCCTCACAACTAGACCAATAAACAACATTCATGTAAATGGAGAAAAGATTGAAGTTGTCAAAGATAGAACAAAGCGATGATGAACAGTGTAAAATCGGGAAAGGTGTGCACCAGGATTTCACCATATTTATTCAATCTTTATGCTGAGCAAATAGTCTGACAAGCTAGATTATATGAAGAAGAATGTTGCATTGGGACTGGAGGAAGACTCATTAATGGTCTGCAATATGTAGATGATATAACCTTGCTTGCTGAAAATGAAGACAACTTTAACTACTTACTGATAAAGATGAATGACAAGATCATGATAAGTGGAGGAAAAGCAGAAGTTGTAATGATTTCATTTTGCTTAGATCCACCATGAACACTCATGGAAGCAGCATTCAAGAAATCAAACAATGTATTGCTTTAGGCAAATATGCTGCACAAGATCTCTTTGAAGAGATCAAGAGCAAAGTTATCAGTTTGAGGACTAAGGGGTGCCTGGCCCAAACCATTATCTCTTCAATAGCTTCCTATGCATGTGAAATTTGGACAATGATAAAGTAGATGACAGAAGAATTGATGCACTTGAGTTATGGTACTGGGGCATTTATTAAAGGTACCATGGACAGCCAAAAAAAAAACAAAAAACAAAACAAAAAACAAAAAACAAATTTGTTTTGGAAGACGTACAACCGGAATAGCTCCTAAGAAGCCAAGTTAACCACACTTCGTCTTTCATGCTGCTAACATATTATCAGTAGGGATAAGTTGATGGAGAAGGACATCATGTTTCATAAAGTGGATGGTCAGCAAAAAAAGGAGACTAGAAACAAGACAGACTGGCATTGTGGCAACAGTCATGGGTTCAAGCATAGCAACAATTTGGGGTTGTTGCAGTATAGTATGATCTTTCATTCTGTTGTATATATGGTTGGTTGCTACAGATTCAAATTGACTTGATAGAACCTAACAACAACAACATATTTAAGGTCATTATTTGGCTTTCATAAACTTATTTTAATGTTCTTCAGTTTCAGCCTTCAGTTGCATATGAGAAGTTGATGGTCTCTTACAGAGGATGATACTGAGCTTTTCCATTGTCTATTCCAGCACATGTAGTCAATTTGATTCCTGTGTATTCCATCAGGTGAGGTCCATAAGTAAAGTCACCTTTTACGCTGTTTAACAAAGGGTATTTGCCTCGAATAAGTCATTGGTCTTGCGCAAGTCTCTCATGCTATTTACCAGAGTCATTTCTATCATGAATGCCATATTTTCCAACTATTAATCAAGTTTCTTTCTTCCAACTTTTGCATTCCAATCACCAGCTATTATGAATGCATCTTAATTTCATGGTTTATCTATTTTAGACTGAAGAAGCTGATATAATTCAATTTCATCATCAGTGGCTTTAGTAGTTTGTACATAAATTTGTATACTAATGGTGTTAACTGAGATTCCTTATAGGTTTATGGATACTATGCTATTATAGACTGCATTGTACTTTAATACATCTTCAAATATTCTTTTTGATGATGAGTGTGATGCCATTCCCCTTCAATTTCACTTCCACTGCATAGTAGACTATAAAACTGTCTGATTCACCATAACCACTACTGGTTCATTTCACACTAATGCCTAAGAAAAGCCTTCATTTATTCTTTTTCATTTTTGACAACTTCCAATTTTCACAGATCCATAATTTGTACCTTCCATATTCTGATTACTAATGGATGTTTGTAGCTATTTCTCCTCATTTTGAGTTAAGCCCTATAAGCAAATGAAGGTACTACAAGCCTCACTCCATGTGCATCATCACAGTCAACTCTATTATTAGCTCTTCCCCAATCATATTTTGAGGGCCTTCCAACCTGAGGGACTCATTTTCTGGCATTATATCTGACAATATTCTGATGTTAATCATGTTTTCAGTGGCTAAACATGCATAAGTAGTCTACCGCTCCTTCTTCCTGGTTTGTTTTAGTGTGGACACTCTACTACAACCTGTCTGCCATGGTTAATTCTGCTGGTGTTTAAAGTAATGTTGGCATAACAGCCAGCAACATGCAAGTCACCACAGTTAGACAAACTATATGGAATAGTCTATATGTTGTAGAACAGATTATAGTTATAGTCTATATGGGAGCTTAGATTATAGTTCAAAAGTCTTGATAGAGTGTGAAATAGAAAATATTGAAATTGGGAATTCCCAAATATACCGGGACCTGATAGAAAGGAATGGAAATTTTATTTTGTAGTAAATATGTTTTGAAAATTTGGATTTCTCGGCATCTAGTTAACATCTTCTAGTTGTCTCCAACAGTGATCAGTTAATCAGGAAAGGCATTCAGGGATTAACTGGAGCTATTATTACTGAAAGTAAAGGCCATGAAAGATTCTGGTATCAAACACTATTGGGAAAGGAGCACAAGTTCCTTGCTAGTGGATTGTCAGAGGAAAAGATGGAACACAAAAATTAAAATAGAAAATAAATACAAATTTTACCATATGAGAAAATGAGACAAAGCAATATGGTAATTGTTAGGTTGTTGTTATATCCCATTGAGCTGATTCTGACTCAGAGCAACTATTCACAACAGAAGGAAACACTGCTCAGTCCTGTGCCGTCCTCACAATCTTTAAGTTTCAGCCCATTGCTGCTGCCACTGTTCTAATCCATGTTATCGGAGGTATTCCTCTTTCTCACTGACCTTCCACTTTACCTAACATGATATCCTTCTCCAGTGTCTAGTCCCTACCGATAATATACCAGAAGTATGAGAAACAAAGTCTCATTAAACAAAGAAATCTGGGTTGGAAGAAGTACAGTCAGTTCAAACATTCTTGTTGTACTTCCAACACAGATTTCTTTGTTCTTCTACTGTCTGCTGTTCATGGTACTTTTAATTTCTTCTCCAATACCATAACTCAAATACATCGGTTCTTCTATGATTTTCCTCATTCATTATCAAGTTTTAACATGTACATGAAGCTCTTGAAAACATTATGGTTTGGGTCATGCTCACTTTAGACCACCAACTGACATCTTTGCTCTTAAACATTTTAAAGAGGTCTTGTGCAGCAGATTTGCCTAATGCAATATTTCATTTGATTTCTTGATTGCTGCTTATATAAGTGATGATTGTGGATCCAAGCAAAATGAAGTCTTTGACAACTTCAATTTGTTTTTCCTTTATCATGACATTAATGGTCAGGGTGTGAAGTTTTTTAGTTTTTTTACACTAAGGTGCAACTCATACCAAAAACTGGTATTTGATCTTTATCTGTAAGTCTTTGAAGTCCTGTTCCCTTTCAGAAAGCAAAGTTGTATCACTGCAAGTTGTTAATGAGTCTACCTCCAATCTACATGCCATTTTCATCTTCTTATAATCTAGGTTCTTGGATTATTTGTTCAGCATAAAGTTTGAATAAGTATAGTGAAAAAATACAACCCAGGTGCATACCTTTCATAATTGTAAAGCATTCAAAATCCTTTTGTTCTGTTTGATTGCCTCTTGGTCTATGTACAAGTCCTTCATGAGCATAATTAAATGTTCTGGAATACTCATATTTCACAATGTGATCAAAATAGCAGTTAGAGTTCAGAAAACAAAATTTCCAAAATTATGATTTTATAAATGGAAGTAATTAAGTTAATGATTACACTAAATATGTGGATTGTTTACATTATAAATATTGTTTTATTATCAAAATTTATAGAAAATGAACAATTTGTGAACTGTAAGTCTCAGTTCTCCTGTCATTATATTTAAATATTTTATCTTTATTTTTAATAAACTAGACAAATTTATCAGAGTTTGTTGGTGATACAAATGGTTTAGTGCTGGACTATTAACCAAAACGTTGATTATTTTTAAGTAGCCCTGGTAGTGTAGTGATTTTGAATCGGGTTGCTAATTTCACAGTCAGCAGTTCAAAACTACCAGCTGTTCTCTGGGAGAAAGATGAGGCTTTCTACTCCCATAAAGATTTACAACCTCAGAAACCCTGTACAGGGTCTCTATGAGTCGGAATCAACTCCACAGCACATAACAACAACAGAGGTGTTTTTGAAGTAAGGCAAGGTGATGTGCTTCCAAAATGTCACATTTGGAAAATCATACAGAATAGTTACATGACTACTCAGTCATCAGTTGCCATCAGTCAAGACTGACACAATGGCAACTTACAACATACATATTTACAAAACCCTAGTCTTACTTTTCCCAGTACATGCTTATGTGTTAATTTCATTCAAAGACATTTCCAGGAAAGACATTGCACCAGTCTGAGCTATTCTCTAATAAAGGCAATAACCCACTATCATCAAGTCAATTGCACCTCATCCTTACCCTACAGGACAGAGTAGAATTACTCCATGGAGCTTCTAAGACTGTACACCTTTCTTTACTGCAGCAGGCAACCTCATTTTCTCCTGTGAAGCAGTTGGAGAGTTTGAACGATAAAACCATGAGGTTAGCAGCTTAATACATAAACCATTGCATTACCCCGACTTCATATTGAAGTCAGTGGTTTATGTGTTAGGAAGATATGTACATGGCAATTATTTGGTTTCTTAAATAAAAAAAGGGAAGGATCAGAAACGTTTATTATTTTTTTAAATAATAATGTTATCCTCCCTTTAATTATATCTTTTTCATAACCTGCCCACTCCTGCAAACATTGTAGGCTGTGATGTTTGCTTTTTGCATGTATTTATGACCATTTCATAATTCACTTTCTCTTTATTTTTCCCTCCTCTGACACTTTAATCCTGCTGACATCTTTCAACACATAATGAAAAACAGCTCTGCCTTTTCCTGGTTGTCTCATTTCTGAGCACTATGGCAACGGATGCTAGTTGACTTAGTAAAACTTGAAAATGTCACATTGCTCTTCACTCTTTGATGAATACACATTCATGAGTACAGTTTGATGTAAAAGCAATTAAACACAGCCTTAAAAAGCACTATAACCAAAGTCACCCTCAGATGATATTCCCCAGGTGTTGCATTCAGAGCAAAGCATGGGTAACCAATCCTTACATTAAAAAGACAAACCTCTTTGTCTCAAAAATGATTAGCAGTCACTTTTCCAAACCATTTCATCTAAAACACAATGATTTTTAATTAAATCTCAATTCTAACTCATTTAATTCCCTTTGAATTCCTCAAAAGGTACTGAAGTCTATGAAAAGCTTGCAATGAGGAAGAAAACAAATTTTTTTAAAAAATGATAAAAAATAAGCTAAAACTTAGGCCTAATTTCAGATATATATATATAT
>NW_006408671.1:7928612-7947761 GCF_000296735.1 Chrysochloris asiatica | reverse complement strand
TTTCTACTCCCGTAAAGATTTACACCCTCGGAAACCCTGTACAGGGTCGCTATGGGTCGGAACCGACTCGACGGCACTTAACAACAACAACATATATATATAACTATATATATACAACTATAACTACTCTGGTAGAGTAGTGGTTACAAATCGGACTGCTAATCTCACGGTCAGCAATTCGAAACTACCAGCTGTTCCAGCGGGAGAAAGATGAGGCTTTCTGCTCCGGTAAAGATTTACAGCCTCAGAAACCCTGTACAGGGTCGCTATGAGTTGGAACCGACTCCACGACATATAACAACAACAACATAACTATAACTATAAAACTATAACTCTAACTTGAGAGAGAGAGAGAGAGAGTGAGTGGTGGTGTGGTGCTGTGGGTCAATGCGCTAGACTGCAAAGTCAGTTTGAACTGCTAGGTTGGTGGTTCAAGCTCACCAGTCGTCCTTGGAAACCCTTTAGAGGATCGCTATGGGTCAGAACCGACTCGACGGCACTTAGGCACATAAGTACCGTAGAGTCAGTTCCGACTCATAGTGCTTTCCAGCTGACTCAGACTCATAATGACCTTATGCACAACAGAACAAAATACTGTCCAGCCTTGAGCCATCTTCACAATTGTTACCATGTTTCAGCTCATTGTTGCTGCCAATGATTCAATACATCATCTTGTGGGTCTTTTTCTTTTTTTGCTGATCCTCCACTTTACCAAGCCTGATGTCCTTCTCCAGAGACTGGTCCCTCATGACAATATGTCGAAGTATTAGCAGTGAAGTCTCTTCATCTTGGTTTCTATGTAGCATTCTGGCTGTATTATCTTCCAACACAAAAATCATCAAACAATACCATTAATAGCATATGAAAGTTGAAGCTTGTGGAAGATAATTGCAACAATACATTAACAGAGAACATCCAGAAATTCAGGCTTGATTCAGAAAAGGACATAAAACTAGGGCCATCATTGCCAACATTAGATGTATCTTAGCTGAAAGCACAGAATACCAGAAAGACTATTCAAAGGCTTTTGACTATGTAGATCATAAAAAAACTATGGATAACATTGCAAACAATGGGTATTCAAGAACATTTAATTATGTTTATGAGGTATCAGTACATAAAAAAAGAGGAAGCTGTTTCAACAGAATAGGGAAATATTGAGTGGCTTAAAAATCAGAAAAATTCTATGCCATAAATGCTCAATTTATATGTTGAGCAAATATTCTAAGAAAGTAGATTATTTGAAGTAAAATGCAGCTTCAGGATTGGAGGAAGACTCATTAACAACCTGAGATATGTAGATGACACAACCTTGCTTGTAGGAAGTGGAGAGGATTTGAAATACTTACTGATGAAGATCAAAGACTATTGTTTTCAGTGTGGATTGTACCTCAGAGTAAAGAAAATAAAAATTGTCACGAATGAACTGATAAATAATACCATGATAAGTCGAGAAAGGATTGAAGTTATCGCATACTTCATTTTGATTGGATCTGCAATCAACACTTATAGAAACAGCAGTCAAGAAATCTACTGACATAGTTCATCAGGTCAATCTACAGCAGAATAACTATGCAGGGTCACTATGAGTCGGGACCGACTCCATGCCACACTACCACCACACACCATGGTATGTGCAGTTACTGTGCCATTTCTTGACTCCGTGCTGCACACTGTGGACTTTTCAGTGCATTCCCTGATTTGAGGAAATGCAACTTGGTAGCCCAAATAGGTGCAGCATCTTTTGTTCTAATCCCATAATGATGTTTTTGGAATACAGAGCTATTACGGGATATGCAAAGCCTAGTCCAGAGTAAATATGTATTCCTGTGAGGAGGATCTATTTGTAGCCACTTGATTCTAGTAGCAATATTGGTCTGGTCAATTATGCTCAGGACACCCAGGAGGGTGGCTCTTCTGATGTGCATCAATATATTCTACCCTGGTCTCATAGAAGTGTTCCTTAATAGTCCAGTTTTCTACTACCCACTTACCTGACTATATAACCAGACCAACGATCACTGCCCATGAATTAATAAAAATCCAGATATATGGGTTTTCACCATGGCTAGTAAAACAGCATATAGGTTAGCCCATTAAGCTGACTTGTTCTTACCTTCTTCAATTAGGTCTTTCCATCTGTTGGTCTTAATGCAGCTGCTTTCCACATCAAGTACTATCCATGTACTCTGGAACTACCATCGGTGAAACAATTAGTCTGCTGTTTGTCAGCAGCATGTGGGTCATAGAGCATCATACATGTAATACTGATCTCTAGCACATGCAGGTGGCAGACCTGTAGAAAAAGAGGCTACCTGCTCATGAATACAGTGGGTGCCTTCTTGCTTGTTTTTGTACAAGCCATTTCCATTTTATTATAGAGCTATTTTGCAAATCACCTTCCTTACTCGACATCACCCATATGATGTCATGGGTATCTCATCTATCATGATGATTTTATGTCCTTCTGTCATTGAGCTCTTCTTTGTAGTTGTTGCTGTTGTTAAGTGACACTGAGTTGATCCCAAGTCAATGTGACTCAGTATGGAATTTCTGCGGACCAGTTTGTGGGTTTGAACTGCCAATCTTGTGGTTCAAAACAACCTTGTAGTTCTATGCTTATTCTACAGTGCCACACTAGTACTCCACAATACACTGGTGGTGGTTGTGGTTGTGTGCCACTGAATTAATTCTGACTCATAGTGACCCCGTGTAGGGTTTCAGAGGTAATAAATCATTTCAGGAGCAGAAAGCCTTTTCTTTCTCCCACATAGAGTTTGGTAGATTCAAACTACTGACCTTGTGATTAGAAGCTCTGCTCACTACGCTACCAGAGCTCCTTAATGCCCAACAGCAGATAGATTATTGCCCCTCAAATGACATGCATCATCTGGAAAATTTATAGTCCAGAATCCCAATGGTAGTTGTAGGGCAGTGTTCTCAGGTTTTTGAAATAAACTACAGTAAAAGTACATGTGGCACATATCTCCAAAATCATGTCTGCCTGTGGATAAGATCTTAAAGATAGGGATAATAAGACTGTTTTTTCTAACTTAGATATAGTATGCTGTTGCTTGTGACCCCACTTGAACAAAATTATTTTTTGCCTAGTGGTTGTATGCATGGGAGCCAGCAATATTACCAGATGTAGTATATGTGTCCTGAACAGTCCAAATAAACCAATCAAATGTTAGGCCTTCTGCTTAGTGTTGGGTGGAGGTAGTGACAGCAACATATTTTTGATTGTCTGTGGAATTTCATTGGTGACCCTGTCACGAGTTATTCCCAAGAGTTTACCATTTGTGCAGTGCAGTGGATTGATTAACTATCAGTCACATGGGCTACTATTATTTTCAAATCTGCCCTGATTTTTTTATGCTTTTAATATATTATCCTTATAATGTATCATTATACTTGAGATCTGCAATAAGTCCAAATTTCTTCTAACCATATTATGACAGTAAGTTGTTGTTGGTAGGTGCCATCGAGTCGGTACCTTGTACACAGTGACCCTATGTACAATGAATGAAATACCACCTGGTCCTGGGCCAGTCTCACAATTATTGCCAAGCTTGAACCCATTGATGCTGCCACTTTGCCAATCTATCTCTCTGGCCATCTTCCTATTTTTCTCTGACCCTCCACTTTACCAAACATGATATCCTTCTCCAGTGACTGCTCCCTCTGACAATATGTCTGAAGTATGAGAGACGAAGTTTGACCATCCAGGTCTCCAGGAGCACTCTGGCTGCACTTCTTCCAACACAGATCTGTTGGTTCTTTTGGCAGCCCATGGCACTATCTCTTCCAACATCATAACTCAAAAGCATCGATTCTTCTACAATCTTCTTTATTCACTGTCCAGCTTCCACATGCATATGAGGTTATTTAAAATACCATGGCTTGGGTCAGGTGCACCTTAGTCCTCACGCTGCCATCTTTGCTCTTCAACACTTTAAAAAGGTCTTGTGCTGCAGATTTGCCAAATGCAATACGTAGTTTGATTTCTTGACTGCTTTTTCCATAAGTGTTGATAGTTATCCAAGAAGAATGAAAGTCCTTGACAACTTCAATCTTTTCTCCATTGATAAAAATATTGTTTATTGGTCCAATAAATAATATTTGCTTATTGAGGATTTTTGTTTTATTTACATTCAGATGCAGTCCATAATGAAGGCTGTGGTCTTTGATCTTCATAAGTAGGAAAAATTCAAATAACAAAGTGGCAAAACATTGAAAGTGTACTGAGATCCTTCCCACTTGTAAACTGTGATTGACTGTTTACTGAGATTGGGAAGGAGAAAATTACATTTGCAAGATCAATCATTGAGTACCAGTCTCCTTTACTCAGTTGTATTTTTTGTAGCCTCAATACCATATCTGAAACAGCTGAATAGTCTATTATGAACCCCAATGGGTCATGTACCTTTTTCACAGGTCACACAGACATTGAAATGTTGACACCAACTTTCCACCCTTTGTTTTTGTTGTTAAGTACAGTCAAATTGGTTCTGACCCATAGATACTCTGTATAGGGTTTTCTGAACCACCAACCTTGTGGTTCAAACTGACTTTGCAGTCCAGCACATTAACCCACAGTGCCACACATTAGCATGCCTTTAATTGAAGAAGTATCTCCTTTAATCCAGCAGGTAGCCTATACTGTTTTAAGTTAATAATCTTAGTGGGTTTGGATGATTTTAATGTTTTCCATTTATCATGTCTAAACAATACTGGTCAAAGAGCAGACTGATATGCCTTCAATTTTATAATAAAAGGTAGAGGGAGTGTTCTTCAAAGAGTCATAATATCTGTACCAACCAATAATACATTCAAGTAAGAGAGATGGTTACTTCATATAAAATCTGTTTAAAGTTTTCAATTCTCATACAAATATTCACTTTTATCCCATCAATCATTACATCCCAATAATATCTGAGTCTGACCTTAGGCTCTTTCAATATTTTATTGACAGATTTTGAGATTTACATTGAGCTACTGTGTCTAGGACCTCCAAGAAGGTCTCTTGTTTTCTCTGGGGCTGTTTTACCTTCACATGCATATGTGGCCATGGATCCCCTCCTGGGCCCTGAACCAGAAAACCCTGATTCCCTTGTCAATTTTTATCTTGATCAACTAGTTAAGACTTGGGAATTCACAACATTAAATTCCTCCCAGCTGGGGTGACTAAAATGAACTTGTCCAGGCTTCTTTAACATTGAGGGACCGGCAGAAGTTCCTTTTTGTCCATTCAACCTCTTGTAGAGCTATATTAGAACCTTTGTATCTAATCCATCAATGTCTACTATATTCATCCCATTCCTCAGTGACCATCTAAAAATCTCTTTCCTACTGGAGTAAATCTTTCTCTATTACCTCTTTTCATTCTCCTGTGAAATACCCATATCTTTCTTGCATCAGTAAAACCCATGTGAAGAAGCTGTACACACAATTCTGACACAGCTTCTCAAAATGTTGCTTTGTTTCCTAGTAGTAAGGTTACATGGGGTACTCATGTAGAAGGGCTCCCTTGATTACCATATCTGCCCTGACTTATGTAAGGGTCATACTCATTGTATGAAAATTATGATCACCATAGAGCCATTCTAACATTACTTCTATATACAGCACATCAACTGCTTCCTTTGGAGTGTTTCATGGAATATTTGGAGGGTGGGGTAATTCTGACATTTCCCTTGTAAGACTAAACAGATCTTACTGCAAATTTGATTTAGTCCACTAAATTAACTGTCCCATCTGAGATCGTTTTCCAAGTAAATCGATGGAGTATTATTATTTGTTGCTGTTCCAAAATGAGTTGTGAGTCTAGCATCAACCCAAATACATTCTTCCATTCTGCAGTATTCAAAAGTGAAGTCACTACTGCTAAATGAATCATGGTCACAATGCATTCAATAGGATGTTAATGATTCTTGTATACAAACTGAAGTAACTCCTTTAAGTATACTCCCTTAGTTTCAATGGTCTCTTGATTTTGCCCTTTTCCCTCCTGAACTAACTTCGTGGTGACCACTGGTTGTAGAGGTACTTCCTGTCGTTCTAATTCAGTTTTTCCTCTCTAAATGGGGTCTGAGATATCAATGTCCTTAGTTCTGACTGAACCAGATCTGGACTTGGTTCAGTGCTACAGTTACTCCCTACATTCCTTTTCCTTGTCTTTGCAGCTATTACTGAAAACAAAACCCAAGGGATTGTATATCTTGCCATTTTCTTGTCACATTTTCATAATTTAATCCTCTTGAATTAGAAATTACATCCACATCTTCAAATTCTTTATCCTAAGAGCAGCTTTGCCTAGGGTATGGAACTACAATATAACAGCTGCTTTAAACCATCGGTGTTTTTTACCCAGTGTTTCTCATTCTTTTTTATCCCTTTCCCCCCAAAACCACATATTCTAGACAGTCACAGCTATTTCAGTGAGCACCACCATTCTGACACAAACTGCAACAATAATTTCTTTTAGAGAGATCAGCATGAAATCTCCACTGTGAGGTGGATGTTAAAGACACCCCAAATGTCCAACTTTCTGAAAGTGCCATACTGTTATTGTTGAGTCATGTTGAATTGGTTCTGACCCATAGCAACCTTGTATAGGGTTTCTGAGGTTTTGAATATCTATAGGAACAGAAAGCCTCATCTTTCTTGCCACTGAGCAGCTGGTAGATTCAAACTTCCAACCATTCGGCCCAACTTGTAACCCACTTTGCCACCAGAATGCCCTAAAGTTCTATGTTGTTGCTTTGTTATTGCTAAGTGCTGTTGAGTTGGTCCCAATTCATAGTGACCCTGTATAGGGTTTCCAAGGAACAACTGGTAGATTTGAATTGGCAGTCTTTCAGTTAGTAGTTCAGTGCTTCTCCTACAGTGCCACACCAGGAATCCTTAAAGTATTATTATTGTTGTTCAGGACCATTTAGTGGGTGTCAATCCATAGTGACCCTGTATAGGGTTTCCAAGGAGAGACTGTGGGTTTGAATTGCCAAAATTGCGGTTAGCAGTCTAATGCTTATCCAACAATGCCACACCAGAACATCTATTCTGTAATTCCTGATATCAACTACTTCCACTCCCCTCATTGCATTCTCCCCCACGTCCTGGAATGCTGCAATTCACTGCACCATCTCACAGAACTCACAGGACATCAAGGAAATGTCTCACATGTTTGCAGAAGTCAGCAAGTCCCAATTCTGTAATTCAGATGTCAGACTGGAGGATTCTCTTCACTCACACAGAATCAAATTATTGACTCACAAGGCTGTTGTTGTTGTTAAGTATCGTGGAGTAGGTTCCGACTCATAGTGACTCTGCACAGGGTTTATGAGGCTGTAAATCTTTACGGGAGCAGAACATCTCATCTTTCTCCGCGGAACCGCTGGTAATTTCGAACTGCCAACCTTGAGGTTAGCAGCCCGATTTGTAACCACTACGCTACCAGAGCTCCTTTACAGGGCTGTGGAAGCCAGAAAATCAGATCAGGTTGCTGGCTCAAGACCCAAGATCAAAGGTCAAATGAAGGCAAGCTTGATTAATCAAACAGAGAACACAGCCTACTCACACAAACAAGATGGCTTATTAAATGCTTGTGCTAGAATTTCTAGTTTTTACTAACACAATTAAGGAGCTCCGCTAGCATAGCGGTTTCGAGTCAGGCTGCTAACCTCAAGGTCAGCAGTTTGAAACTACCAGCCGTTCCTCAGGAGAAAGATGAGGCTTTCTTCTCTGATAAAGATTTATAGCCTCGGAAACCTTACAAATAGTTGCTTTGAGTTGGAACCGATTCCACGGCACACCACTACTATCACAATGAACTCAATATTCCACAGCTTTATCATGTCATCCTATCAGCATCTTCTCCCACCTTCTCTCACTCAGACCTAGCAGGAAAAGAATCATTTAGTGGGAATTACAAAGACTAAGGCTAGAAGAGATATACTAAATAATTTACAGACCACACTTGATAACTTTCCAGTATCCTGCAAAGTAACATAAAACAAAAAATTACATTGCACATATCAAACAATTTTAAAAATCAGAAAATATATTTAAAAAAAAAATGAATTTGAGCATGTTGAATTTGAATATCTAGCATAACACAATCAAGATTAAAGAATAAATGAATTGTGGAAAAAGAAAATTTTCAATACGTAAAACAAAGAAGACTGGAAATCCTTAGTACATAAAATGTGATAAACAAGTTAAGTAAAAAATGAAAACAATAACCACAACCTAAGTTCATTTCTAACTCACAGCAACCCTGTGTATGCCTTCCAAGGAGCAGCTAGTGGATTTGAACTTCTGACCTTGATGTTGACAGTCCAGTGCTGATCCTACAGCACCACACCATGAATCCATGATATGAATAGGTACTTCATAAAACATGGATTACAAATGAGTAAAGAGTTCTGAAAATATTTTCAACAATAATATGAACCAAATGAAAATATTAAGATTACTATAAGAAATTATGTTTTATTATTAAAATGGCAACATTTAAAAGACTAAGAACCAATGGACAAGAAGATATGTGGCACTGCCATATTTGTATTGGCTGGAAAGTAAAAATGGGCGGGAAATATTTACAGAAGCATCCAACCTCATGTTTCTTCTACAGAACAGCAGATGAGTTAGTTACTAACCTTTCACTTAGCAGTCAAGTGCTTAACAGCTGCACCATAAGGGATCCCTGAAATAGCAATATAACTGTTAATTTTAACAATAGAATGCCTGGGCAAAATTGTGTACACATTTTGGGACTAATGATAAATTTTGCCAAATTACCATTAACCAAAGAGCTCTGGTAGTGTAGTGATTGTGAATCGGGCTGCGAACAGCAAGGTCAGCAGTTCGAAACTACCAGCTGTTCTGCGGGAGAAAGATGAGGCTTTCTGCTCCCAAAAAGATTTACAGCCTCGGAAACCCTATGCAGGGTCGCTATGAGTCAGAACCAACTCCACGGCACACAGCCACCACGAATGATGTTATAAATATATAAATGACCCTTGACAGAAGAAAGGTTTCCCACCCCTGCACAGGGGAACTGACTTGGTGGCACTTAATAACAACAACAAACTATTGGATAGGTCTAATCTGTCCTATAGGGTAGTTATAAGCTGCGAATCTGCTGTTAAAAAAACTTACTAATGTGTTAAAAAGCGTAGGTGTTACCTGGGGAACTGAGGTGTACCTGAGTCAATCCATAGCATTATCAATCACCTCATATGCATACAAAAGGTGAATAGTGAATAAAGAAGAACTTGTGCCTTTAAATTATGGTATCAGAAAAAGGAAAACTGAATATATGAGACTTCAAAAAGATTATTTTTTGGCAATATTTTTAATTCCATTTTTCTGTGAACTTTTTAGAGTCCTCTTATATAATGGACTGCCATAAGAACTATGTCTTTGAAGAAGAATAGCTAGAATATGACTTAGAAATGCGCATGGGGAGGCCCTGAACATGTAATCAGTAGGGACCTGTTGGTGAAATAGAAAGAGTTCTCATGTGATGCCGTAGAGTAAGTACTTGACCTCAAGGTCAGTTTGGACCATAAGGTTGGCAGTTCAAACTCACCAGCTGCTCTTTGGAAACCCTATACAGGGTCTCTATAATTTGGAACTGACTCAACAGCACTTAACAACAACATAGTTGATCATAGTCAAACTTTTATTTTCCCCTCAAATCACCTCTGAGCTGACTTCAGCTTTGTGGTTAGCCACAAACTACATAAACTTTTGCAACACCCAGTGACAGGAGACCAGATTTGCCCCAGCTTTCCTACTAACTAAACTTGGAATTCAAATACGGTGATTCATTTTACTTTGTAGACTCAGATAACTAACAATACTTTTAAGTATTTTAATAATGTATAATTGACAAATTTACATAAATCTGAAGATTAGTAGAGGCTCTTTCACAATGAATTAATTTTTTTCTTGTCATCTTGTGTATTCTTTTTCTTTCCTATAGTGAGTACAGTAGGTTAAGCCACTTAATAAGTATAAGCCCTAGCCTTGAAAACTAGCAGCTATTCTCGTTATATATGTATATATATATATATATTTTTTTTCCTTTTCCCAGACTTATCGCTTCTCTATCACTTGACTCAAAGATCAAAATGTCCAACCAGCTAAGAGACTTTCAGCAAGTCAATAAATTTAAGTATGCATATCAGTAAAAAGGTAATAAGTGTATCTAGATTACAGAGTTCTTGTAAGAATTAAATTAAATATTGTGCTTTTAAGTATACCTTATAAATTGTGATGATCAGAAAAAGTTGGCAATATCATTAATGTGTTTCCTTCTTTTGTTGTTCCTTCATTATTCCAAGGCATATTATGATTTTTATAGACTTTATTAAAGCTCTAATTTTGTAATGCTTGAATATTACAAAGCTGTTCAACAGTTTACTCATGTATGCTATTGTAGGTAGGCAGGATATGACATTTCATTCAGAAGTACTGAATGAAAAAATGACACCTTTATCTAGTCCTGGTTTTTCAAGTTAGCAAGTTGCTTATTGAGAAGAACAGTTTTACATGAAAAATGATGGGACTATTATCAGTTATGCTTCCACAAAGAATATTTAAGACTCAGTTCTTTTAAAAAATGATGTGGGTTATTTATAACTTACCATATTTCTCTTATATAAATGGCAACACAAAATATGATATTTTATAACCTCTGTGATTTCCATTATCAGTCTGCAAGTCTGCATTTCTTTCTTTGTTAAGTCATATATTCACAAATTATTTATTCATCCTAAGGTATAGCCATGCAGTTGAAGGAAAAGACTGATGTCAAGGCAGAGCCTGAGTAAAAGTAGCTCAGTAAAAGCTACACGAATCTCTTATTCTTTTTATCCTCATGTCTCAAATTAGAGGAATGCCAAAACTTTGGGACACTTGAAATATCAAAAGATTGTTTCTGTGAATTAAAAGTACATTCTGCATACTAAAATGTCGCTTTTTCCCCACCTCATTAATGTTGACTTCACTTCACTCTGTATTACAGGCAGTATTTAGATGTATTGTAAGTAAATATTTCTAACCTTTATCTTTCATCATCTATTTTTTGAAATTTCCCATGGAAAATGAGGTTCTTCTCTTTTAAATTTGTATTTATTTGTATAACTGAAGATTTCACATGAATTTTTTTTTGATGAGGGGTATTAGGATGTATTTACTTTCAAGTATCTTGTTTCTGTAAACATCCCTTGCCTTTATCTTATATGTGACTTTGCATCACTGGTTTCACTTGATTATTTTAACTTACTATCAATGCTATTGAAACCATCATTTTCAAATTTCTTTCCTTCAGACCTTTCTACTTTTTCATGTTGTATTTGCCAGACATTCTACAGGATTTTCTCCCGTGGAGACATGGAGAACTGCTTCTTTAAGGATTTCAATCAAGAAATTGCCCTATGGGGCAATTTGACTCTATCACATGAGGTTGCTATGAGTGGGAATCACTGACTGCACCTAACAACAATTCTTTTAGGGCTATAGAAGTTTTGTAAAATTATGGAATAGAATAATCTGCTACTGAGTATTGAAGTCCTGATGTGGCCTTGTAGGATAAGTACTGCAAACTGCTAATTGCAAGGTTATCAGTTCAAAACCACCAGCTGCTCCTTGAAAATCTTATACAGATTTGTTATGAGTTGAAACCAACTAGGTGGCACTTAACAACAAAAGTTTATTTTTAAAATACAAGGTTTTAAGATTTACTTTTTGTGCAGAAGGTTTTTTTGTTTTGTTTTGTTTTTTGACATCATGGCAAAATCTATACACTGACTTTGAATCAACTCTGGATTACAGAAATATGAGTTTAACATCCTGCTTATTGACTTCATAAAGGAGAGCTATATATTTTCTATGACAAACACTAACCATAATTGACTATTGTTAGTATTAGGATGGAGATCTGGTGGTGTAATGGGTTATGTGTTGGACTGCTAACCACAAGGTCAGTAATTCAAATTCACTAGCTGCTCAGCAGGAGAAAGATGAATCTTTCTGCTCCTGCAAAGATATACATCATCAGAAACTGGATGCATGGTTACTATGAGTTGGATTCAACTTAGGGGCACACAACCACACAAGCACTGAGATGAGCTCCTTGCATGAACCTATATCATTTTATAGTTAATACTTCATTTTGAGTTTTAATATATCCATGTCTAAATCAAGTCGATTTAAAAATTTATAACAAAAAATGTATATGTGAACAGGGCAAAAGAAAAACATAAATTTAGGATATATGTTAATTTAAAAATATCAAGGAATGCAATATACTACATAAAACTTCAGGGATTGTTGTTGTTGTTAAGTGCCATGGAGTCAATTCTGACTCATAGCAAACCTGTATAGGTTTTCCAGTGAGAACCTGACGGATTTGAACCACCAGTCTCACAGCACCACACCAAGACTCCATTCGGGTGTTGTTGCTGTTGTTATTAGGTGTCCTTGAGTCAATTCTGACCCATAGCAAACCAATGTGTAACAGAAAGAAACACCAGCCCATCTTATGCCATCTCACATTAGCTGTTGCACTTGAACCCATTGTTGCTGTAATTATGCCAATTCATCTCATAGGGATCTCCCTCTTTTTCATTATCCCTACACTTTAGCAAACACTTTCTCCATGGACTTGTACCTCCCAATGTAATCTCTGATGTAGGAGACGTGAAGTCTGGCCGTCTTGGCTTCTAAGAAGCATTCTGGTTGTACTTCTTCCAACACAGATTTGTTTCTTCTTCTGGCAAGTTCATTACCATTAATATTCTTCTCCAACACAGTAACTAAACTAAAATGCGTCAATTCTTCTACAGTCTTCCTTATTCATTGTCCAACTTTCATATTCATATTGTTGTTGTTGTTGTTAAGTGCCATCGAGTCGGTTCCGACCCATAGCGACCCTGGACAGGGTTTCCGGGGGTGTAAATCCTTACGGGAGTAGAAAGCCTCATCTTGCTCCCGCGGAGCGGCTGGTAATTTCAAACCGCTGACCTTAAGGTTCGCAACCCGATTCGTAACCACTACTCTACCAGAGCTCCTCATATTCATATAAGGCTATTTAAAATACCATGGCTTGGGTCAGGTGCCCCTTAGTCCTCAAGCTGACATCTTTGCTCTTGACCATTTTAAAGAGTTCTTGTGCAGATTTGCCTAATGCTATATGTCTGATTTCTTCTTGTGTGAGTGTTAACTTTGGATCCAAGCAAAATCAAGTCTTTTGCAACTTCATTCTTTTCTTCATTTATCATGATGTTATTTATTGGTCCAGTGGTGAGGATATTTGTTTTCTTTACATTTACATTCTTTACATTGCAACCTATACCGAAGTCTGTGGTCTTTGATCTTCATAAGTATGCATCTTAAGTCTTCTTCACTTTCAGCAAGCAAGATTGTATCATCTACATACTGCAGGTTGTTAGTGAGTCTTCCTGTAATCCTAATGCAATGTTCCTCTTCATAAAATCCAGTTTCTTATTTAATTTGATCAGCAGACAGATTGAATAAGTATGGTGAAATAATACAAACCTAATGCACACATTTCCTGATTTTAAACCATTCAGTATCCCTTGTTCTGTTTGAACAACTGCATCTTGGTCTATGTACAGGTTTCTCATTACCAAAATTGTGTTCAGGAATACTCAGCAATGTTGTCACATACCTTGTCATGAAACTACCAGCGGCTCCGTGGGAGAAAGATGAGGCTTTCTGCTCCTGTAAAGATTTACAGCCTCAGAAACCCTAGACAGGGTCGCAATGGGTTGGAAATGATTTGACGTCACTAACAACAACAACAAACAGCTTTCTTGTATTCTCTGCCTTCGTGTAGTTTTGATTTCTTCCATCAGTACCATGGGCATTGATCATATGTTACTGCTTGAAATGGTTGAACACAAATCATTTATTTTTGGTACAGTAACTGTGTATACCTTCTATCTTCTTTTGATGGTTTCTGCATCATTCAGTATTTTGCCCATAGATATTTCAATATCGCAAGTTGAGGCTTGAATTTGTTTTTCCATTCTTTCAACTTGAGAAATGCTGACTGAGTTTTTACATTTTGGCCGCCTCACTCCAGGTTTTTGCACATTTCATTATAATATGTGACTCGGTCACCTTGAGTTGCCCTTTGAAGTTTTCTGTTATGCTTTTTACTTCCTCTTTTTTCCATTTGTTTTAATATCCCTACACTGGAGAGGGTTTCAATCTCTTCTGACATCATTTTGGTTGTTTCCTTTTTTCTTGTCATCTTAATGATCTTTTGCTGTCTTCTTGTATGTTATTCTTGATGTCATCCCACAAATCTTCTGGTTTTCAGTCATCAGTGACTCATGTGTCAAATGTATTCTTGAGATGATCTCTAAATTCAGATAAGATATGTTCAAGGTCATATTTTGACCCTCATGGATGTAGTTTAATTTTTTTCATCTTCATTCTGAACTTTCTTTTGAGAAATTGATGGCCTGATCCTCAGTCTTCCTCTGGACTTGATGATATGGAGCTTTTTTACTATCTCTCTCCACAGTTGTAATCAATTTGATTTCTGTGTATTCTGTCTGGTGAGGTTCATGTATATAGTTTGTCTTTTATGTTGTTTAAAAATGGTATTTGCAATGACCAAGTCATTGGTCTTGAAAAATTCTGTCATGCAAGCTTCTGCATCATTTTTACCTCCAAGGCAAGTTTTTCCAACTATTGATCCTTCCTCTTTCCTTCCAAAGTTTGCAACCCAATCACTAGTAATTATCAATACATCTTGATTGCAGTTTGATTGACTTCAGATTTAGGAAGTTAGTAGAATTCTTCAATTTCCTCATCCCTGGCCTTAGTGGTTGGTTTATAAATTTGAGTAATAGTGGTATTAAGTGGTATGCCTTGTTGTTGTTGTTATGTGCTATGTAGTCAGTTCTGGCTCATATTGACCCTGTACAGGGTTTCCAAGGCTGTAAATCTTTATGGGAGCAGAAAGTCTCATGTTTCTCCTGCAGAGCAGCTGGTAGTTTTGAACTGCTGACCTTGCGGTTTGCAGCCCAATTCCTAACCACTATGCTACTAGAGCTCCTATGCCTTGTAGATGTATGGATTTAACTAGCTGTTATTAACTAGCATATGCAAGGATGCTGTCATGCTGTCAGGTGTCTTAGAGTCAGTTTTTACACATTAGGATCCTATGCACAACAGAACAAGACACTACCTCACGGGTGGGGAACTTTTTTCTTCCAAAATTTATAACATCATTATCAGGCCATATGAAAGTATCAACTTAAAAATTAACCTGTTAATGCCAGAGATGGAGGCAGAGATGATGACATGGAGAGACCGAGCATCTGAGGATTCTAGACTCATGGAGGCAATGCTGGCGGCCAGGGGGCAGGGTGTGCCCTTTGGTGATTTGAATGATTGTATATTCCTGAGTGTTTTGATGCACATCAAATAAATAAATAAATAAATAGAGGGAATACAAGCAATACTGTTAATGATGAAGCATGCAGGGGATTGTAATCATTGCAATAGAATGAACTTATGCTCAATTCACAATAAAAACTTAAAAAAAAAATCTGCTATATTTGGGCAAACATTTAATTGGTTAATATGCTGGACTGCAAAGTCAGTTTGAACCACAAGGTCGATTGTTCGAGCTCACCAGCCATTCCTCAGAAACACTATACAGGGCCACTATGGGTCAGTATCTACTTGATGGCATGTAACAATAAACACCAATGTGATGGCTGGAACTGCAGTTACCTTGGCAGGGTCAAACAAAATTATTTTGAGGACCTTATACAGACTGTGGGTTAGACTTTCCCTACCCCTGCCCTACTTGATCCTATGCCATCCTCACAATCATTCCTATGCTTGTATTTACTTTTGTGGTCACGTCAGTCCATTATGTCTTTATTCAGGGACTTGACCCTCCTGAAAGTATTTTCAAAGCACAAAAGACATCTTCCATTCTAAGGAACAGTCTGACTATACTTCTTGGAAGACAGATTTGTTCTTTCTTTTGGCCATCCATGGTATATTAATTATTCTTGGCTAAAATCATAATAAAATATATTTGTTCTTTTCCAGTTTTCCTTATTCATTATCAAACATTCATGTATACAAGAGACAGTTGAAAATTCCATGACTTGGGGCAGGCACACCTTAGTCCTCAAAGTGACATCTTTGCTCTTTAACACTTCAAAGAGTTGTTTTGCAGCATATTTACCCAATGAAATAATTAATTTGATTTCTTTGCTGCTTTCAGGATAGTTGATTTTGGATCTCAGTTAAAAAAAAAATTGACAGCTTAAATCTTTCCTTCATTTATCATGATGCTATTTATTGTTCTAGTTGTGAAGATTTTTATTTTCTTTATGTCAAGGTGTTAGCCACACTAAAGGATGTATGTAATCTTTGGTATATATCAGTAAGTACTTTAAGTCCTCTTCACTTTCAGCATGCAAGGTTGTGTTATTTGCATATCACAGATTGTTAACAAGCCTTTCCCATCCTGATGCAGTGTTCTTCTACATATAAGATTATTGGCTCAACATACAGCTTGAATTAGTATGGTGAAAAAACATAACCCTGACATACTCCTTTCCTGATTTTAAACTATTCAGTCTCCCTTTGGTCTGTTTGAAGGACTGTCTCTTGGTCTATGTACAGTTCTCCCATGAGCACAATTAAATGTCCAGAAAATCCCATGCTGCTTCAAAATGTTATCCATAATTTGTTTTGAGCAATGCATTGAGATGTTCTTGCATAGTCAACAAAACACAAGTAAACACATTTTGGGTATCTTTATTTCAGCCAAGATCCATTTGAATCATTACTAATCTTCCTCATTCCATCTACTCTTCTGAATCTGAATTTTGACTTTCTACTAGCTTTCTGTTGATGCATTGCTGCAATCATTTTAAAGTTCTTTTTTTTTTTGCAAATTTTTACTTGCATATAATGTAACTGATATTACTAGATGATTATGCATTCTCTTGGCCCATGAAAAAATATGGACTTCTTCGATTTGTTGGCAAGGTCTTTCAAATTTCTTAGCATACATGAGTTAACCCCCTCTAGCATGCATTGGTGTTTGAAGCATTTCAATTAGTATTATTTCAATTCTTGAACCCTTCTTTTTGAGCAATACCTTCAGTACAACTTGGACTTCTTTCAGTATCAGTGGCTGTTGGTCATATTGTTGCTGGTGTTAAGTGCTTTGGAGTCAGTTCAAACTCATAGTAACCTTGTATGGGGTTTCCGAGGAATGACTGGTAAGTTTGAACCATGTGTGCCACCTCTTAAAATCATGAGATCTTGACTAATTTTATTTGATACAAGACTCTGTGCATTACTTCCATCTTTTTTTTATGCTTCCGGAACCATTTAATATTTTATAATCATTGTCCCTAATCCTGTTCCCACTCCCTAGAGATAATCACCCTCAAAACTTTTATATGTATTTTACTATCTATTTCTTCTTACTATACTAACAGGAGTCCTAGTGTGGTGCTGTAGGATAAACACTGGACCACAAGTTTGGTTTGAACCACAAGGTCAGTTTGAACTGCAAGGTCAAAGATTCAAACTCACCGGTTGCTCCTCAGAAACCTTAAATAGGGTCGCTATGAGTTGGAACTGACTCGATGACACTTAGCAACAACACTATTAATGTGTGTATTTACCTTTTTTAAATTCATAAATTGTGCATTGCTGTTATTAAGTGCCACTGAGTTGCTGCTTACCCATAGCTACCTTGTATAGGGCTTCCAATGAGTGACTGATGGGTTTGAAGCACTCCCCTTGCAATTAGCAGACCAAAGCTTATCCTGTACTGCCATACCAGGACTCCATTCAGTACAGCTGTTGCTTCAGGCATTGGTGCTCAATTAATCAAATCTATTCTTGATAGAATCTCTAAATTCAAGTGGGATTTTCTCAAAGTTGTATTTTGGCTTAGTGACTTGTAATTTTCTTCAGCTTCAATCTGAATTCTCACTGAGCAATTATTGGTCTGTTCCAGTCAGCCCCAGGCCTTTTTTTGATTGATGATGTTGAGCTTCTCCATTGTTTTTTCCCACATATGTAGCCATTTTAATCCTGCATATTCCATTGGGTGAGGTCCACATGACCTATTCAGTGGCCTCCTTGTACACATGCCCTTTGGTAGGGCAGGCAGTGTCTGGGTCACAAACTTACAACTTACATAAAACTTGTACATTCCCTTTAACATTACATAAGTTTGCCCTCACTTTGAGATGACTAAACTAAGCCCTACTCACAAGAAATTCATCACAATCATTTCCACTTGTTTGTACACGCAGCTTTTAAATCATTGAAAAGGCTTCAGATCTTTTCTTGCTAAGGGAAAATGCGAACTGTATACACCTGTTCCAATTTACTGACAAATTCAACTTAAAGACACACTTAGGAATGAATCTTCTTTGTAACCTGGGGATTGCCTGAATCCTCTCAGATCCAACTTTTGACTTTATGACTTGCTTTAAACAAGAGTAGTAAAGAATTTGATGCACGTAACATTTTGAAAGAGTGATTGCACAATTCCTATTCAACACTAGATTCTGTAAATTTCCATGAAATGATTCCAGGAGAATAGAAGTGATCAGCAGAAGTGCTATGAAAGACAAATGCATAGGAAAAACCTGTGAAAGTAGTCAAATCAACCAACATGTCCTGAATTAACTAACCCTCTAAATAGCATATGAATGAGCTCAGCCAAGATCAACTATGCCCTACAAAGGCAGCCCAGCTAAATTTCTCAAAAATTCTACAAATTGTTATTTTACATTATGTAGATTTGAGGTATTTTGTTATATTTATCCAGTTCAGTGTCTAAAATGGCATAGTGAGAGGTAGTTTTATATAGAAGGGAGTTACAAAAGGTTTGTAGAAAAAATGGAATGGAAAGAAAATGAAATTTTCCTAAGAACTTTTTGAAGGCCCCTCATACATATATATGAAAAGGGTGATCAATCAACAGATATAAAACCTAAAATGAATTAAATAGTCTTTGATGACTAGAAATGACAGGTGGAGGAAGGAGCATACTGTCAGTTTTTAATTGAAAGTGATCTTTTAAAACCAGAAGCTTGCTTTAAATTA
>NW_006408671.1:7927273-7928055 GCF_000296735.1 Chrysochloris asiatica | reverse complement strand
GATGGCACCTGACAACAACACCAACAACAGTCTTTGTGAAAAGAACCCTATTAACATAGCCAAAAGGCTGATGTTTCAAATACACACTGTGGGAGAAAACGTGGCAGTCTACTTCTCTAAAGATTCCAGCCTTGGAAATACCATGGGACAGTGCTACTATGTTACACTGGGTTGCTATGAGTCAGAATCTACTCAACAGCAACAACTTTAATCTTTACAGAAGCATATCTACAGGTTGTTCTTTGTGGAGCCAGTGAGAGTGTTCAAACTATCAAACTTTTAGTTAGAAGCTGAACAGTTAACCATTGTTCCTCCAGGACTTGAGTTGGTAGTTTTTGTTGCTGCCGTTGTGTGTCATTGAGTTGATTCAAACTCATAGTGACCCTGTACAGAGATTCCGAGTGTCGGGTGGATTTCAACTGTCAACCTTGTTAGCCATCTATTGCTTATCCTTCAATGCCACACCAGGGAAGGTGTTGTGGTGGTTATTAAGTGCTGTGGTATTGCTTCTGACTCACAATGATCCTATATAGTGTTTCCTTGTAGTTAGCAGTTCAGTGCTCATTCTACAGTGTCACACCAGGACTTTCAATATGACAGTTATTGTTGTTGTTAAGTGCTGTCAAGTCACTTCCAACTCATACCGACCCTGTATAGGGTTTCCAAGGAGTGTCTGGTGACTTTGAACAGCCAACCTTGTGGTTCAAATTGACCTTGCAGTCCAGCTCATTAATCTACAGGGCCACTATATTTTCACATTTCACTTGTTGTTGTTGTCAGGT
>NW_006408671.1:7923608-7926523 GCF_000296735.1 Chrysochloris asiatica | reverse complement strand
TTGACATTGAGATGTAATCCATATCGAAGACTGTGCTCTTTGATCTTCATTTCACTAAAGATGTAGAAATAAAGGGTAATGGTAAATTTAACTAGTCTCTCAATTGTGAACACATTTCTGTTTAAAATTTAAATTTTTTTTTTTTATGTTTTTGTTGTTATGTGCCATCCAGTCAGTTCTGATCCATAGCAACCCTGTATCGTGTTTCTGAGGACCAGCTAGTGAATTTGAAACACTGACCTTGAAGTTCAAACTGACTTTGCAGTCTACCATATTAACCCACAGCACCACCCCAGAACTCCATTTACAGTATAAGTACCTTAAAAATACCAGTTTAGCCATCAAGGCAAGCAATCAACTCCCTTCAAGACAAACCCTCTTCCAAAACTGAAACTCAAAGGAAATACCTGATCAGGTATGTAAGCGTTCTGGCTACCACATTGTGAGTGGAAGTAGGGGAAAAGCAGCAATGACTATATGGGCTGAGTCTGACTATGATACATAGATTCCTATTGACCTGGAATATGGTGAGACCTGGTTGACCCGAACTGTGGTGAGACCTCAGGACCCCTGAGCCCATGGACAAGGATATAGCCACAGAGGACTAGAGCTGAGAGTGAAGCATCCAGCTGATATGAAGTGAGGGGAGATGCACAAGAATTCCCAAACTTGAAGCAACTACCATTTAACCTAGCTTTGATGACTGGATGATCAGGACTTCACTAGAGGAAGATTTAAAAAAAAAAAAAAAATTGATAAGGAAAACAAGTATAAATCGCTACAATTTGATGAACTTAACTTATACTTTCGGATGTAGTAGCTTAAAATATCAACCAAGAGGAAAGGAATCTTCACAGCAAGAATCATTTCCATCCGCTCTGTACATGGGGTTGATAGGGATGGGCAACTTAAACACTGGATACCTAAAATAAGGGGGGCTGTAAAGGCATGAAGTGACTGGCTTACAAGTTTTCAAGAGGGAGTTTAGTTTCAGAATGTTCAGGGGGTGTAGAATCCCTATGGAATCATTTTCATCTTGTCTAGATGGGTCTAGTGAAAGGAGAAGAGGATCAGATTCTTATGATTCATTAGTGAGTAATTGTCATCATGACTAATTGTGAGTGTCACAACTGTAAAGAAAGAGGTTTTGTAGCAAAAAGGGGAAGTAGTTTGTCTTACATTCCAGGAACAGAGAACCCTAGGACCATCAAGGGAGAGAGAAGAGCAGGAGTGGAATGTGGGACCCTATTAATAGAAGCAGCTGTGCAAGGGATAGAGGCAGAGATGATGACATGGATACATGGAGCAGCAGAGGAGTCTAGACTCATGGAAAGTGAGGGGCTGTGTGCTGGCAGGCTGGGGGCAGACTTTCAGAATGTGCCCTTTGGTTGTTTGGATGATTGTATATTCCTCAGTATTTTAGTGTACATACAAAAAACAAACAAAAAAACAACAACAGAAGGAATAGAGGCAGGTACTTGATGATGCATGGAGGGGATTGCAGTCATTGCAATGAAATAAAATACAATAGACTGAATGTAAAATTGATGTTCTCCCATGTAAACTATCACTCAATTCACAATAAGAATTTAAAAACAAAAGCCAGTTAATTTCCGGGCCTAGGTTTTTGAAAATTGTTTATAAAAGAAAGAGTTAATCATACAATGGCTAATTTTAGTCCAGACTAATTTAAGTCTTTTAGACACCGAAACATGATTCAGAATTAGTAAAATAGTATTTATACATGAATGCAAGGATTACAATTGTTATGCAAAGAAAATGCTTATTTTAAGATATGTGAAAATAGAAGCTTTTCTTTTATCTGAAGAGTACATTAGAAGAAAACACATGATTGGAAATCCAAACATATCATTGTAAAAGGAAAAGTTAAGTTTGCAAATCTCATTTAACTAGAAGATAAAACTTTTAAGTATAGTGTGATTTAAATGTGTCCAAGTAAATCACTGTGCTCTGACAGAACAAAGATAATCATTTTGAGTAAGCTTGCTTCTTCTGTATGAAGCAGATATTACATCAAGGGATAAATAAGCTGCTAACAACACAGTCATTAAATGAGGTAAAAATGTTCAATGATTTTATATTTTATGAGAATATATTAGCAATAACTTCAATACATAACCCCTCATAATCTCCTTTAGTCTTCTTTTAGCATATTAAGAAGGCTTCAGTCTGAGCAAGCATAGGAAATACAAGTTTATGATAAATAAATAACTTTCCATCTTCTACATTCTACCTTGAATCACCTCATATAAACATTTTAAAGTAAAAACAGTGATTTCTGTGAATCTCAAAACCCATTTCCAATTAAATTTGACAGCTTACACATACTCAAAAGCACTACTGGTCACTTGCATTTAATTCTTGCAAACAATTCAAATTTATTTTACATAAATTCTTAAGTAGTCAACACTCTTCAAGAAAAAACAATGACAATATAGCATCACCTAGTTATACAAAAAGAAAGCTAAAGCAGTGTGAGTGGTATGCTTAGAAGAGAGTGTCTTATTTTCCTAGAGCTGCTGAAATAGAAATGCAATAAGTAAAAGGTTTAATAAACACATTTATTTTCTCATAATTCAGAAGGTTAGAATTCAGGGCATTAGCTCTGGGAGAAGCCTCTTTTTTTGTGAACTCTGGGAAGGAGTCATGTTTTGTTTTGTTTTTCCTAATTCTTCAGTTCTTTGGCAATTTTCATTTGCCTTGACACCTATCTTTTCCAGTTTCTGCTTGTTTCATTGTCTGTTGTTGTTGTTGTTAAGTGCCATTTAGTTGATTCCGACCCATAGCGAGCCTGTACAGGGTTTCCAAGGCTGTAAATCTTGATAGGAGTAGAAAGCCTCATCTTTCTCCCGTGAAGCGGCTGGTAGTTTCAAACTGCTGACCTTCAGGTTCAC
>NW_006408671.1:7913308-7919927 GCF_000296735.1 Chrysochloris asiatica | reverse complement strand
ATTTTCCAGTTCTGCCAGCACCATCTGTTGAAGAGGCTATCCCCTCTCCATGGGATATGTTTTGGTGTTTTGTTGAAGATCAATTGGCTGTACGTAGATGCTTTAATTTCTGGATTCTCGATTCTATGTGTCTTTCATTGTACCAGTACCAAGCTGTTTTGACCACTGTCGCCATGTAGTATATTTTAAAGTCATGGAGTGAGAGGCCTCCAACCTTCTTCTTGTTCTTAAGCCTAACTTATTTTTAACATCTATGTTTGACCTTATAGGATAAGCACCGAACTGCTAATTGCAAAGTAAGTAGTTTAAACCGATCTGCTGCTCTTGGAAATCCTATACAGCATCACTAGAAGTTAGAACCAACTCAGTAGCACTTAGCAACAAGAACAACAATTTTTGAACATGTTAATCATGTTCAAGGAAAACATCATGCTTGGTAAAGTGAAAGGTCAGCAAAAAAGAGTAAGTCTCCCTACCAGATAGACTGACGACACATTGGTAGTAACAATAGGCTGAAGCAAAACAATTTTGAGGATGACACAGAATTGGCTAATGTTTCTTTCTTCTCTGTAGTCACCATGAGTGGAAACCAACTCAAGAGCATCTAACAGCAACAACAACAACAATAATAACATACTGATATGGCCTCATTAACATAAAAAGGAAACCCTTCTCCCAAATGAGATTAAATTACACAAGTACAAAGATGATAATTTGAACACAGAAAGAGATGATCCATGACATCTTTTCTCAAACAATCATAATTTTAATAATAAATATAGAAACTTTATTATGAAGGAAATGACAAATACAGTACAAAAATCACTAGTTTCTATCATACTATTTAAAAATGAGCACTTATCTTTGAGAATGTCATCTTATATTTCAATTAGAAATTCCTGACTTTCACTCCTTCCTTCGTATATTTAGATCAAAGATCTATGAGCTGTGTGAACTATAAAACTTCTATGTTCACATGGAGTTCAATGACAGAAGAGGAATTTTGCCAATTTATTTCTGTTTGTGCAACTTAAGGTCAGAGGAAAAAACTTATTTCTATGGGATTATTTTATTAAAAAGAAAACAAACTAATATAAACTATCTTTGTTTATTATTTCAGATTTGATGACACCCAACCTCATGATTTCTTATAGCAATTTCTGTTTTACATTTGTTCTAGCTTTTCCAAAGTTGAACATTAGCAATCCTTATATTATCAAATCAAGGTTAAAATATGGGTTTTAATGTCTAAGAGGGAGATTCAAAATTTTAAGGAAAAATTCCATTATCATTCTATTTTCCACCAAGTTTTTGCAGTCCCCTAGGTATGAAGATATATTTGCTCTTATATTTTGTCTATATGTTATATATGTAAACAGTAGCTATTGATAGATAGGCATTTATTAAAATTTTATTATTTGTTTCATTTGTATTAGTGCAACTGTGTTCACCTCCACATTTTTTAAAAGAGGGAGGGAAATAAGCAAGTACATTAAAGAAATGGAAGATTCTACAAACACAGATCATGAAAAGCATCATAGAGATTCATAACGGACTTCCAACTTGAAGATTTAGGATTATCCATGATTACTTTATTAACTAATTAATTAATTAATTAATTTTATATACAGAAAAGGTAAAATTGTGAACTTGAGAATCTATTGATTTTTTCTCTATTAGCTACTTTCTTCTAGTTTGCTTTTAAAACATTTTTTTCTGCCTTACTTGACTCAAGTTTAGCAAATGAAAACTTAATGGAGGGCATGGGGTAAAATATGTCTTTGCAATAACAATGTTTACAGAATAAATTGCTCCATTTCTTCAGCTGGAAATTAGAGTTCAAAAAGAGTCTTAATGGTAGAAAACTTGCAATGTGCAAGCATTTTTTTAATTCAGTGTTTTTGTCTAAAAAGTAATCCTACTTCCCCTAATTGCTTTCTATGCTGCATATTTCTAAATACTCTAATAAACCAATTAAACTTGCATTACAAGTGAATAGATATGCACATATGTACATTCAGACTTATTAAATGTTTAAATAATTAGGTGTTGTTGTTGTTAAGTACCTTGGAATAGGTTCTGACTCATATTGACCCTGCATAGAGTTTCCAAGGCGGTAAATCTTTATGGGTGCATAAAGCTTCATCTTTCTCCCACGGAATGGCTGGTAGTTTCGAACTGCCGACCTTGAGGTTAGCAGTCCGATTCATAAGCACTATGTTACCAGAGCTCCTTAGATAGTGTTTCATAATTCTTTAAGTTGTCATTATAATTAAGATAATATCAAAGTAGTTCTAAATAGATGTCAGTAGTAATTGTATTTTATATTAATAGCACTGTTTAGATAACACAAGCAGTGGAGTGAAAATGATCAATGTTATTTATTATAAAATTGTCCATATAAACTCTTTAGCATATTTCAGATATAGTAAATGGATGTAAGGCGATGTGACAACTAATGTGGCTTGCCTAGAGTGCTAAGTTAAAAAGAAATGTGAGGCTATCTTTGTCTTTTTATTGAGGAATGAGTACTAAAATTGATTAGTGATGTCAACCATAGGGGAGAAATTATAGCACTTCTGCTTTATATTTATTATTGCTTATATAAAGTTAAATTTAGAATAATTTATCAATAGCAAGTAAACTATATTTGATCAATGTTTATTAAATTGATTTGTACATTTGCCTCCATATATGAAGTATCTTCCTATCACTAGTGTTTTTCTCTGTGCCTTCAAGCATTTGTTATTCAACATTCAAGGAAAAACATTCACATATATCCATGGCCCTATCCTGAAACTTTTATTACTAGAAACTACTCTGCCCTCAGGGAAAACAACAACAACACGAGAATCTTAGATATTCTCTATAGCTCTCAATCAGTTACAGCTAATAAAATTGTTCTTTGACCTCCTGGAGACCCAAGGCTTTGATTGCCACATTTTATTCCTCTATATTAACCCTCTAGAAGACTCTAGGTAACACAATGTGTTATGCCCTAGGCTACTAACTGAAAGACTGGCAATTTGATCACACCCAATATCACTTCAGAGTTCTGGTGTGGCACTATGGACAGCCAAGTCAGTTTGAACTGCAAGGTTGGCAGTTTAAGCTCACCAGTCTCACCTTGGAAACCATGTACAGGGTTGCTATGGGTTGGAACTGATTTGCTAGTACTTAACAGCAGCAACACCAGTATCACTCACTTTTGATGATAAGCCTAGAAAGCTGCTTCTGAAAGGTCAGTCATGAAAAGCTTACAGAGCACGGATCTGCACTATTCACTTGGGGTGTCCATACATTGGAATCAGTTCAATGGCAATGGGTTTGGGATTTTATCAGCCCTCTATGAAATTAATTATTTTTCTTATAAAGCTAGATAATATGAGCTCTCATTTTTACAGGATTGTGCCACAGAAAATAACGGATCTCAGGTAATTCCATTTCCTTTCCCATTATTCAGTCCCTCCCTTAAATTTCAATGGTTGCTCATTTATACTAATCCTTATATCTTACTCTGCTGACTCAGAAGAGAAAACTTGTATTTTATTTTTGATATCCTGTCTATCCAACTGCTTTTTATACCCTTCCTTTCTTCTCTTGATTCTCTATGATGGTACTGCATGGATTATCATATTCTTTCCTGTCTCCATATTTATAGACATAGTATTCTTAGCAAATAAACATTCTCAATTGTAGTTATCTTTAAAATTATAATTATGTGAATAATCCCCTAGTCAATACATTTCATTCTATATATAGACGTATCCCTTTCCTTTCACAGGAAAACTTCTCCCAAAACACCATCCAGATTCACTGTTGCCACATTATCTGATTCACAGAAGCAACAATCCACTATGGTGTTGGTATTAATGAGTTTTGAAATCAGTATATGCTGGAACCCTGTTCAACCAATTCTCTGTCACTGGGCAGAGTTCTTTAAACTGTCTATGAAAGTCTTCTCAATTGTTATAAGATACAAGAACTGTGCCATACAGTTATGTGAAGACAAAATTATTTAATGATATAAAAGTTACTATGTACACTTTTGTTGTTGTCCAATTGATTCTTCTTTAGTGAACTTTCAAATATATATTGTTCATTTTCTATAGTATCTTATATCAGATTTTCATTATTTCTTGTCTATACTATTCAACAACTTCTTAATGTGCATATTTGCCTGCTATACCAATTTGTTGTAATCCATTTTTTTTACTCAACTACCAGGGAGTTTATTACAGGCAGTCCAGGTTACAAACTAGAGTTGTTCCTAAGTGTCTTTAATATGAATTTGTAGGTAAGTCATAATAGGTGTATATGGTACTTATTTAGCCTTACATCAGTGCTAGAAAAAGTTTGAAGACCAGTGGTTTCAAAGCTGAACACAAATGTAGCAAGTAAAGTTGATTGTGATGAAGAATTAGTTGAAGTAAGATTCAGTAGAAGTGAGTTCTAGTGACACAATGGTCAAGTCACTTGGCTCATGACTGAAAAGACAGCTATTGGAATCCACAAGTTGATCCACAGGCAGTCAGCTGCCTTAAATATTTATAGCTGGGGAAGCCCTATGTGACAGTTATATTCTGTCCTATAGAGTTGGAAAGTAAGAGCAAATTTACATAATATATAGGGCAAGAGAGTGGAGGATATCCACTGAAATGAGAACCATAAGGTTACTAGTTCAAGCCTACCAGCTGCTCCCTGGAAGAAAGATGAAAATTTCTACTCCTACAAATATTTACTGCCTCAGACACCCTGTACAGGTTTGTTGTGAGTCAGGACCCATTCAACAGCACTTAACAAAAACAACAAAGAGAAAATAAGGTGTTTGTAACTGGGGACTTAATGTATTTTAAAAGTATTTTTTCCCTGTTATTGCCAATTGAATATTTTCAAAGAGTTTCCCTTACTAATAAATCTTTCAAAAACTTTTATGCACTTATTTGCATCACAATTACCTGAATGCTTGCTAAACATGAATAGCCCAAAGCCCTAATTACTGAATCAAGATCTTTGTTGTTGTGATTGTTACGTGCCATCAAGTCAGTACCTACTCATAGCGACCTTATGCACAGCAGAACGAAACACTGCCCAATCCTGTGCCAACCTCACTACTGTTGCCACGCTTGAGTCCATTGATGCTGCCACTTGGCCAATCCATCTCATTGGGGGGCTTCTTTTTCTCTGACCCTCCACCTTACCAAACATGATATCCTTCTATGGCAACTGGTCCTTCCTGACAATATGTACAAAGTATGAGAGACAAAGTATGGCCATCTTGGCCTCCAAGGAGCACTCTGGCTTCACTTCGTCCAAAATGGATCTATTGGTTCTTTTGACACCTCATGGCACTTTCAATATTCTCCTCCAACACCATAACTCAAAAGCATCAATTCTTCTATAGTCTTCTTTATACACTGTCCAGTTTTCACATGCATATGAGATTATTGAAAATACCATGGCTTGAGTCAGGAGCATTTTAGTCCTCAAGCTGACATCTTTGCTGTTCAACACTTTCAAAATGTCTTATGCAGCAATACGTCATTTTTGTTTCTTGACTGCTGCTTCCATGAGTGTTGATAGTTGATCCAAGAAGAATGAAGTCCTTGACAACATCAATCTTTTCTCCGTTGATAACAATGTTGTTTCTTAGTCCAGTGGTGAGGATTTTTGTTTTCTTTAAATTGCAACACAATCCATGCAGAACGCTGTGCTCTTTGATCATCATCAGTAAGTGTTTTAAGTCCTCTTCACTTTCAGCAAGCGAGGTTGTATCATCTGCATATCACAGGTTGTTACCAAGTCTTCCTTCAATCCTGATGCCACATTTTTCTTCATATAATCTAGATTCTCTCCAACGATTTGCTCAGCATACAGGTTGAATAAAAATGGTGACAGAATACAACATTGTCACAAACTTTTCTTAATTTTAAACCATTCAGTGTTCCCATATTCTGTTTGAACCACTGACTCTTGATTCAGGTTCAGATTCCTCCTGAGCACAATTAAGTGTTCTGGAATACTCATACTTCACAATGTTGTCCATAGCTTGTCATGAGCCACATAATCAAAAGCCTTTGCATAGTTAATAAAGCACAGGTAAACATCTTTCTGATATTCTCTGCATTCAGCCAAGATCCATTGGACATCAGCAATGAGATCCCTCCTTCCATGGCCTCTTCTAAATCTGGCTTGAACCTCTGGATGTTCTCTGTCAATATATGCTTGCAACTGTGACTGTATTATCTTTAGTAAAACCTTACTAGCATGGGATATCAGAGAGATTGTCTGATGATTTCTGCATTCTGTTGGATCATTTCTCTTTGGAATGGGCACAAATATGGATCTCTTCCAATAAGTCAGCCAGATAGTTGTCTTCCAAATTTATTGGCTGAGATGCATGAGTGCCTCCTGTGCCACCACATTTTTTGATAGTTGATGGTTCAAACCCACTTTCTTGAAAGATTTCAAGTCATATTCCATCAATTCTTGGTGCCTTGTTCTTTGCCAATTCCTTCAATGCACCTTGGACTTCATTACTGAGTGTCATTGGCTCATGATCATATGGTAACTCTTGAAATGGTTGAACATTAACCATTTCCTTTTGGTACAGTAACTC
>NW_006408671.1:7907353-7910773 GCF_000296735.1 Chrysochloris asiatica | reverse complement strand
GTGCATGGATATTATCCTATCACTTATAGCACTGTACCTCATGACTGATCTGGATATGTTCTTTTTGACGATGAATGCAACACCATTCCTCTTCAACTTGTCATTCCCTGCATAGTAAACCATGTGGTTGTCAGATTCAATGCCTAAGATATTGATGTTGATGCATTCTATTTCATTTTTGACCACTTCCAATTTTCCCAGATTCATACTTCGTACATTCCATGTTCCGATTTTCAGTGGATGTTTATAGCTGTTTCTCTTCATTTTGACATGTGGCCCATTAGCAAATGAAGGTTCTGTGAGCTTTTCTCTACTTGGAGGAGGTATTTTTTTTCCCAGTCGCATTCTGAGTGCCTTCCCACCTTCCGGTCCTATATCTGACAGTGTTTCTCTGCTATTCATAGAATTTTCAGTGACTAGCAATTAGGAAGTAGTTTGTCACTCTTTCTTCCTAGTCTGTCTTTGTTTGGAAGCTCATCTGAAACCTGTATACCATGGTGACCCTGGTGGTTATTTAAAATACCGGTGGCATAGCCCTCAGAATCACAGCAATTCAAACCATCACAGCACGACAGACAGACGAGTGGTGGTTGTGTGGTCGCTGTTAAACAAGAATCTCCTTGTGCTATGGCCCTTAAGTCCGTCTCAAAGGTGGGATTTCTGTCCTCGGCTGTCGAGTCAGGCAAGAGGTGGAGCGCAGCAGAGGCGACATGGTTGTAATGAGATGCTTTGGGCTGCACTTGTAGGTCTCTAAAGTTGTTCTACCCCACCTCAAAGCCACGATCCAATGGCTAGGCAGGGACGGCGCCCTCGCATCCGGGGTAAGTAGGACAGCCTGGCTGGCTGCTGCAGTCTCTTCCCACTAGGCAGTGTCCACCCATTGACCTGGCTTCCAGACACCTCTCATCCCGCTGCTCCGTGGTCTGGGTTTCATTTAACATCTCCACCAGGTCTGCGCAGCTCTAGCGCATCGTTCAGCTGCTGCCCCCTCCATTAGCGTGACCATTGGAATCTTTTTATTTGTTTCAGAGTTCCGACACCATCTCATGAGCCCTCTTTGCCCGGTATTTTGTGTTGTTGTTGATGGAGCTCCTCAGTACTCATCTACTCAATCTGCCATCTTGAAGGTGTAAGGCCTGGTAGTGTAGTGGTTAAGAATCGGGCTGTGAACCCCACAGTCAGCAGCTCGAATCCACCAGGTCCTCCACGGGAAAGAGATGAGGCTTTCTACATTATTCAATAATTTGCCCAGAGAATCTTTCACTAACAAAAGTCAAGGCTTGAATTTTTTCTTCAGGTCCCCCATCTTGAGCAATGCTGAGCATGTTCTTCCTTTCTGGTTTTCTGATCCCAGGTCTTTGCAAATTTTGTTGTAATATTTGTCTTTATCTTTTTGAGCCTATCTTTGAAATTTTCTGTTCAGCTCTTGGACCGCCTCATTTCTTCCATTTGCTTTAGCATATGTAAGCTGGAGAGCAAGTTTCAGTGTCTCTTCTGACATCCATTTTGACCTTTCCTTTCTTTCTTGTCTTCTTAATGACGTTTTGCTTTCTTCATGTATGATGTTCTTGATGTCATTCCACAACTCTTCTGGTCTTTGGTGTTTAGTGTTTTATGTATCAATTCTGTTCTTCAGATGATCTCTAAATTCAATTGGGATATATTCAAGGTCATATTTTGGCTCTCGGAATCAAGAGCTTTAGGTGGCTATTATATAATACTCATCATCTGTATTATACATTGTAAATTGAATTTTCATCTATTTTCTACTAAATATAAAATTCATATTATCTGGTCATTTCCCCCTTAAACGTGATAATGAACAATACTGAACTTCTTTTTTAATTACTCTTTTAATTTTTTAAACAAAGAGCCCTGGTTTGGTGCAGTGAGTTAAAGGACTGGGCAACAAAATCAGTTTGAACTGATTTTGATGATTGATGGTTCAAACCCACCAGCCACTCTTTAGAAACCTATACAGTGTTGCTATGGTTTAGAACAATGTTGTCAATCCCTACTTAGGTGTCAGTTTGTTGTACTGTCATGCCTTGCATAATGTTGTGATGCTGGAAGCAATGCCACTGGTGTTTCAAATATCAGCAGTGTCACCTATTGTGGACAGTTTCAGCAGAGCTTTCAGACAAAGAACAGAATAGGGAAAATGAATAGGCAGTCCAATTCTGAGGTATGAGCCACTGAAAACATTATGAATAGTAGTGGAACATCATCTGATATAGCCCCTCAAGTAGGAACAAAGGTTTGAGGACCTTCATATGCTAATGGAGCACAACACAAAATGAGAAGAATCAGCTGCAAACATCCATTAATAATTCATGTTCGGATTACATTATGAATCTAGGAAAATTAGAAGCTGTCAAAAACTAAATGGAATACATAAAAATGTATATCCTAGGCATTAGTGAGCTGAAATTGACTCAACTATTGACCGTTTTGAGTCACACAATCATATGATTTGCTATGACAAGAATGACATTCAAGGGAAGAGTTACATATTTATCATCAAAACATTTGAAGATCAATCTTAGAGCTAAATATTTTCTGTGGTAGGATAATATCTATGTGCCTATAAGGAAGATAAGTAAATACAATTATTTTTCAAATTTACATACCAACAACCAAAGACAATGATGAAGAACTTGAAGTATTCTACTAATTCTTCAGTGTAAAAGTAATCAAACATAAATCTCAATGCACTGATAATTACATGTTATTGGCATTCAAAAGTTGGAAATGAAAAGGAAGAAACAATAATGGAAAATATGATGTTGGAAAATAAAATAGCATGGTAGAAATGGCCAAGTGTAACAACATCTTCATTGCAAACACCTTCTTCAATAACTTAAATGATGACTATACACATGGACCTCAACAGATGAATTATACAGGACTGAATATGACTACATCTGTAGGAAGAAATGATGGAGAAGCTCAATATCACCAGCCAAAACATGACCAAAAGCCCACTGTGGAACATACCATCAATTGCTCTTATTCAAGTCCAAGCTAAAGCTGTATAAAGTTCAAACAAATCCATGAGAACCAATATATGATCTTGAGTATATGTCACCTCATTTATGAAACCATTTCAAGAACAGATTTCACACACTGAACATTAATGACCAAAGATCAGAGGAATGACATCAAGAATCATCTGTGAAGAAAGTCAAATGTCATTAAAAAGATGGAAAAGAAAGAACATACCAAAATAGATGCAATAAGAGACTTTTAAAGTTGATCTTGAATGTAGAGTTGTCAAAGCAACTGAAAGAAATGATAAGGTAAAAAAGCTGAATAGAAAAGTTCAAGCACAGCACAAGAAGACAAAGTAAAGCACTGTAATGGCATGTGCAAAAATCTGGAAATATAAAATCAAAAGTGAAGAACACACTCAATATTTCT
>NW_006408671.1:7904837-7906418 GCF_000296735.1 Chrysochloris asiatica | reverse complement strand
GCAGTGTTCTGTTCTACTGTGCATAAGGTTGCTATGAGTCAGTACTGACTCGATGGCACATAACAACAACAACAACTCAAGCTACAAAAAAGCAAAGGACAATAAATACTGGCAAGGATGTGGAGAGACTGGGACCCTCCTATATTGCTGGTTGGAATGCAAAATCATTCAACCACTCTGTAAAACAGTATGGTGCTTCCTCCGAAAGTTGGAAATAGTAATACCTTATGATCCAGCAATTCCTCTACTTGGAATATATCTACAGAAAATATGAGCCATAACCCAAGTAGATATATGCACACCAAGGTTCATAGCAGCACTATTACAATAGCAAAAATATGAAGACCACCTAAGTGCCCTTCAATGGAAGAATGGGTAAACAAACTGTGGTACATACACACAATAGAGTATTATGCTACCTTGAAAAATAACAAGGAAGCTGCAAGCCACTGCATAACATGGATAAACCTTGAGGCTATTATGTTGAATGAAATCAGTCAGTCACAAAATGACAAATATTGTATAAGACCATAATATAAAACCTTAAGAAAAGATACCCATACTAAAAGGAAAAAGAAAAAAAAAAAAATCTTTAGTGGTTTGCAGCGGTTGCTGGGGAGGGAGGGGATGGTAGAACACAGGATAGACACATCATAGTTCAGATGCTGGTGAGGGTGATAGACAAGAAGAGGCAAGGAGATGGAAGAACAAGGTAGATAGGGGAACACTGAAGGAGCTTTGCATGGGCTAAATGGGCCAGAGGTAAAGAGTGAGGTATGTCAAACCTTGGAACAGGACTCTATGATACAGGGATCAAGACATAGTCTGAAAGGGTAAAAGAGGGAAAATAATGTTAAATTCCTTGACTGTCTTATGACTATTGGGTTCCCTTGCCTGCTATTGTAAACTAGACACTTGAGTGGGATAGAAAGGAATATCAGGAAACATGATTACAGAAAGCTTGTAAGCCTGTCTTCAGCCTATATCTGATTGGAATACTTTAAAGGGGTTCTAGAACTTGCCTAGTGAAATAGGCTTCTTGCAGAGCCTTTGAAGTGTATAGAACCTTAGGTGGACTCCTGAGCCTCACCCAGAACCATCTGAGGTGGGACATTCCCATTGGAAAGGACAAGCAGACCAGCCAGAAACAGTTAGAGCAACAGAAGATACTTCTTGAAAGAAAGATGAGCAAGAAAAAGTCAAAACAAAAATGATTGGCTACTATAAGAACAAGCAAGTTGCTTGCCAGGGAGCTATCAAAGCAAGCAATCAAGTCCCTTCAGGACAAACCCCCTCCAAGACAAACCCCCCTCCAAGACTGAAACTCAAACGTACCACATGAACATGCATATAAGTTTGCTGGTAACCACATTGGTCTACTAATGAGTGGAAGAGGGGGACAGGCAGCAATGAAGATTGGGTTGAGTTTGACCATGTTCCACAGATTCCTGTTGACATGGAGGTGAGAGCAAGAAGAAGAAGTATTGGTTGTTCCAACGTATGGTGAGACCTGGGGACTCCTGAGCCCATGGACAAGGGTATAGCACAGTGTGCTAGAGCTGAGAATGAAGCATCCAGATG
>NW_006408671.1:7898809-7903932 GCF_000296735.1 Chrysochloris asiatica | reverse complement strand
AAATCAAAGTTCTCCCAGGCAAACTATCACTCAATTCACAATAAAAAATTAAAAAAACAATAAATGGTTAATTTAAACTATTCAGGAGGCAGTAGATGATTAAGAACTCATGTTATTAAAGGAAGATATCCAAGCTGGGCCAAAAGCATTAGCAAAAACAAAGCTTTAGGTTTGAGAAAAAAAAAAAAAAAAAATTGAAATATTCTCAAAGAACTGATGGAGGAAGCATCAAAACAATATGGATGCAATTCGGAGTCACTGTTGATGTTCAGTCATTTCAAGAGGTAGCATGTGGTCACAAACTGATGGTATTGAAGGAAAACATCCAAGATGCACTAAATCACTAATGAAAAAACAAGGCCTCCAGGAACTGACAAAATACAAACTGAAATGTTTCAACAAACTAATGCAGTACTAGAGGCACTCTTTCATCTATGCTAAGACATTTGGAAGGCATCTATCTGTTCAACTGATTGGAAGGGATCCATATTTGTACTGACGCCATAGAAAGGTAAATCAATGGAATGTGTAGAAATCTTGCAACAATATTATTAATTTCACATGCAAGTAAAATTTTGTTGAAGGCAATAAAAAATGGTTTGACTTTCATTGACCAGGAACTGCCAGAAATTAAATCTAGATTCTGAAAAGGACATGGAATAAGGTATATCATTTGCTGATATCAGATGGATCTTGGATGAAAGCTGAGAATACCAGAAAGATGTTTATTGTGCTTTATTGACTATGCAAAAGCATTCACCTATGTGGATTGTAACAAAATATGGGTAACTTTGTAAAGAATGGAAATTCCAAAACATTTACTTGTACTAGTAAAGAACCTGTACACAGAATAAGAGGCAGTCATTTCAACAAACAAGAGGATAGTTAATGTTTAAAATCAGGAACAGTGTTGGCCAAGGTTATATCCTTTCACCATATTTATTCAATCTGTATGCTGAGCAAATAATCCAAGAAACTGGATTGTGCAAAGAAGAAGAAGGTAGCATCAGGATTGAAGGAAGATTCCTTGACAACCTGAGATATACATATGATACAAACTTGATTGCTGGAAACAAATAAGAATTAAAATACTTAATATCAAAGACTACAACTACAGTATGGATTGTACCTCAATGTAAAAAAAACAAAGATTCTCACATCTGGACCAGTAAATAGCATAGTAAATGGAGAAAAGATTGAAGTTGTCAAACACTTCATTTTGCTTCAATACACAATCAAAACTCATGGAAGAAGCAGTCAAGAAATCAAATAACATATTGCCTTAGGCAAATCTGCTACACACAACCTCTGTTAAGTTTTAAATAGCAAAGATGTCATTTTGAGATCAAAGATTAGATTTGCCCAAGCCATGGTATTTTAAAATGCCTCATTTGAATGTGAAACAAGGACAGTGAATAAGGGAGACTGAAGAAGAATTGATGCATTTGAATGATGATGTTAACAAAAAATAATGAAATTAACATGGATTATCAGAAGAACAAACAAATATGTCTTGGAAGAAATACAGCCAGAGTATTCCTTCAAAACTAAGAAGAAGTGAACAGAACATATAGAAGGATATCATACTTTGTAAAGTAGAAGGTCATGAAACCATAGGAAGATCCCAATGACATGGGATGACACAGTGCTGTAACAATGGAATTAAACATAACAATATTGTTGATAATGGTTTAGGATTTAGGAGTATTTCAATCTGTTTTATGTACATAAGGTTGCTATAAAACAGAGACAATTTAATTCTACCTAATAACAATGCCACCTAATAACAAAAGATGCTGGAGATAGCATGATCAAATTTTGGAAGACCAATGACTTGCACATTATGAATATCTTTTTTAAAAAACATAAAAGACAAATGTACACATGGACCTCATTGGTTGGAATACACAGAAATCAAATGTAGAAAGAGACTGTGGAAAAGATCCATACCATCAGCCAAAACAAAGCCAGGGACAGACTTTGGAACAATCATTTGCTCATATGCAAGTAATTCAGGCTAAGGCTGAAGAAAAAGCAAATCAACAAGAACCAAAATATGACCTTGAATATATCCCACTGGAATTTAGAGATCTGAAGAACAGATTTGATACATTAGACACTATTGACTGAATACCAGAAGAGATGTGGGATGACATCAAGAACATCAAACTGGAAGGAAGCAATAAAAGAAGGAAACAACCAAAATGGATGTCAGAAGAGACTCTGCAACTTGCTGTCCAGTGTGAAGATGCTAAAGCAAATGGGAGAAGTGAGGAGATACAAAACCTGAACAGAAAATTTCAAATGTCAACTGGAGAAGACCAAGTCAATTATTATAAACTATGCAAAGACCTGGAGTTAGAAAACCAAAAGGTAAGAACACACTCAGCATTATTCAAGCTGAGGAAACTTAAGAAAAAATTCAAGCCTCAACTTGAAGTATTGAGGAATTCTATGGGCAAAATACTGAATGATGCCGAAACTATCAAAAAAAGATGGAAGGAATTCACAGAGCCACTATATATATATGTAAAAGTTATCGATGTTCAACCGTTTCATGAGGTAGCATAAGATCAAGAGCCAATGATCTTTCAGGAAGAAGTCCAAGGTGCATTGAAGGCATTGGCAAAGAACAAGGCTAGGGGAATTGATGGAATGCAAATTGAAACCTTTCAACAAACTGATGCAGCACTGGAGGCACTCACTCATCTATGCCTAGATATTTGGAAGACAACTACTTGGCCAACTGACTAGAAGAGATCTGTATCCAAAGAGAGGTGACCCTACAGAATGCAGAATTCATCAGACAATATTCATACCACATGTGAGGTGTAAAGTTTTACTAAAGGTAATACAAAAATGGCTAGAACCATACATTGACAGAGAACTTCCAAAGCCTCAAGCAAGATTCAGAACAGGATGTGGAACAAAGGATATCATTGCTAAAGTCAGATGGATCTTAGCTGAAATCCGAGAATACCAGAAAGCTGTTTACCTGTGCTTTATTAACTATGCAAAGGCTTTCGATTTTGTGGATCATGATAAACTATGGGCAACATTGCAAAGTATGAGTGTTCCAGAACACTTAATTGTGTTCAGAGGAACCTGTACATAGAACAAAAGGCAGTTGTTCAAACACAACAAGGGAACACCAAATGCTTCAATATTAGGGAAAGTGTGCACCAGGGTTGTATTTTTTCATCATAATTATTCAATCTATATGCTGAGCAAATAATCCAAGAAAATGGATTATTTAAAGAAAAACATGGCGTCAGGATTGGAGGAAGAATTATTAACAACCTGCGATATGCATATGATGCAACCTTACTTGCTGAAAGTGAAGAGGACTTAAAGTACTTACTGACTAAGATCAAAGACACAGCCTTCAATATGGGTTGCATCGCAATGTACATAAATTAATAATCCTCACCACTGAACCAATAAACAGCATTCACATAAATGGAGAAAAGACTGAAGTTTCCAAAAACTTAATTTCAGTTGTATCAACCATCAACACTCATGGAAACAGAGGTAAAAAACTTAAATGATATATTGTATTATGATAATTTGCTGTACAAGACAACTTTAAAATGTTCAAGAGCAAAGATGTAATTTTAAGGACTAAGGTGCAACTGACCCAAGCCATGGTACTTTTCAATTACCTCATATGCGTGCAAAAGTTAGACAGTGAATAAGGAAGATTGTAGAAGAATTTTGATGCATGTCGGTTATCGTGTTGGAGGAGAACGCTGAAAGTACCATGGACAAGCCATCACAGTATGAAAAACTGAAAGATGAGTGGTGGTCGTATGTATAGGATATTTCAGTGTCGATCAGATTCTGGTAGTCCATATCTGTTGATATGGTGTGATCCAAGAACTTACACTGAGATTATTAAAAAGATATTGGATTGGAGGCAGGACTTGATGGTGGATAGGGTAGAAGTGCAGTGCAGTTCTTGGTCATCAATACCACCAAATACCAGGCGAAGTAGGTTCAGAACAGAGCTCTGAACCACATACCTGGAATATTTAAAAAGTTTGGAGGCTTATAGCTAGTGGAACTTGTAGCAGAAGTAAGAATTCTTGTACTTTAGAAACTGCCAGGCTCAGCAGCCCAGAGCTGACAACTTGGGTGAGACCAAACAGCAAGACTAAGCAGAGGAGCAAACATACCAGCCAAGGAATCACACTGCAGGAACCTCGGAGCAAAGGTGGACAATATACGTTGATGGTTTTGCTTTGTTCTGGTTTTTGTTTGTTTGTTTATTATCTGTTCATTGGCCCTACACTGTACAACTCCATTCTGGTGACTGGGGGGGTGGTGCCTGAGTGGACACCCCCTACCTCCACCACTGGTGGGTTCTTCTGCCACACATGCACACAGATACTCTCAGTATTTAAAGCTACAATCTTCTCAAAATGACCACAGCTGGGAAATTAAATCCTGAAACCAGCATAACAACCAACAGAGGCTTCTTGAAATTCATCAGGTGGCCTTGAAGGAAAGAAGATGAAAGAGGATCTTAAACCATACTCATATTAGGCTATAGACTTTTTTTTTTTTTTTTTCCTTCTCTTCCTCCTTTCCCTTTTCTGCAATTATAGACTACAATATACAATCTAGTTTTTTTTGTTTTTTAGTTGTTTTCTGGTGTTTTTTTTGTTTATTTGTTTAAACTTTGGGGGACTCATACTCTCCCTATATTACCCAAGTAGAGACAGCAATTGCTGCCACATAGTTAAGCTACAATAACACCCTATAAAATCCAACAACCTAGGAAAGAACCAATAGCAACTGTCATACACAAGGGAAGCAGACAACATCTGCGAAAATTACTGTCAGTTAAGCAATAAGAAGACTGGAAAGGGAAGCTCACATCCTGATCACGTCTACATGGATGCATAAAAAATACCAAAACACACACTCAAGTGAGTATTAAGGCCACAGATAAATTCTGAACATGTCCAAGAAGCAAAAGCAGATGACCATATGAGCACATGTCCTGAAACAAGATAAAATGCCTGAGTCAAATGACCTACAGTTAGACCTGGACTACATTCTGAAAGGAGGGCAGGCCTTGGAAATGCCTGATAAGGAATTCAGAAAAATGATTATAAAAT
>NW_006408671.1:7896569-7897735 GCF_000296735.1 Chrysochloris asiatica | reverse complement strand
ACTATAAAAAGAATCAACAGGACAAGAAGTTGGTTCTTTGAAAGGATTAACAAAATTGACAGACCATTGGCAAACCTAACGAAAGAAAAGAGGGAGAAGACACAAATAACATGCATTAGAAACCACGTGGGCGATGTCACATTGCAAACAAACAAAGTCAAAATTATAATAACCGAATACTATGAAAAGTTGTACTCCAACAAATTTGAAAACTTAAAATAGATGGGTACATTTTTGAAAAACACAACCTACCTAAACTTACACTGAGTGAAGTAGAAAACCTGAACAGACCTATAACAAAAGAGGAAATTGATCTGGACATCAAAGTACTCCCAACCAAAAGAAGTACAGGTCCAGATGGCTTCTCTGATGAGTTCTACCAAACATTCAGGGAAGAGCTGTCACCAATTGTACTCAAGTTATTCCAGATGGTAGAGGAGGATGGAAAACTTCCTAATACATTTTATGAAGCAAGCATAACCCTCATACCAAAACCAGTGAAGGAATCACTAAGAAAGAAAAGTATAGACCAATATCACTCATAAACATAAGTCCAAAGATTCTCAACAAAATCCTAGCCAACTGAATCCCTCAGCACATCAAAAACATAATACATCATGATCAAGTGGGATTCATATGAGGGATGCAAAGATGGTTCAACATTAGAAAAACAATCAACGTAATCCACCATATAAATGAGAATAAAGAAAAGAACCACATGATCATATCGATTGATGCAGAAAAGGCATTTGACAAAATCCAACATCCATTCCTGATAAAAAGACTCAACAAAGTAAGAATAGAAGGAAATTCCTTAACATAATTAAGAGCATATATATAAAACCAACAGTCTACATTACTCTCATTGGAGAGAAACTGAAAGCCTTCCCTCTGGGAACAGGAACCATATAAGGATGCCCTTTATCACCACTCTGATTCAATACTGTGCTAGAAGTCTTACGAAGAGCTATATGGTATGACAGGAAAATTAAAAGCATCCAAATTGGCAAAGAGGAAGTAAAAACTCTCTCTATTTGCAGTAGATGTCGTCCTATACATAGAAAATGCCAAAGACTCAGTAAAAAAGGTACTCTGGTAGCATAGTGGTTACGAATCAGGCTGCGAACCGCAAAGTCAGCAGTTCGAAACTACCAGTGGTTCCGCGG
>NW_006408671.1:7889887-7893634 GCF_000296735.1 Chrysochloris asiatica | reverse complement strand
AAGAAGAGAGTGCATATGCACAAGAACACCCACACTTTCAGATAATACCCACTTGACGTGGCTTCAATGTCTGGATGATCAGAGCTTAACTAGAAGAAGAAAGAAGAAAAAAAGAGTAATCTGATACAACTTGATGAACTTGACCTACACCTATAAATGCAGTAACTCAAAAGAGGGAACAAACCTTTACAGCGAGGATCATTCCCACTCCCTCAATATACAGGATAGACAGGAATGGGCAACTTGGATATCGTCTACCCACAATGGGGGAGGGGAAGGGGGCTGCAAAGGCAAGAAATGACTTGCTTACAGGCTTTCAAGAGGAAACCTATATCCAGAGGACATGAAGGAAGGTAGACTCTCCACTGTGTAGTATCCAATCTGTCTGTGTGGGACTGATGAAAAGAGATAGGATTAGCACTCATGTGGTACAATAGTGAATCATTAATATCAGGACTGACCTGTGAGGGTTGGAAATGTAAAGGTAGACGTTTTGTAGCAAAAGAAAGGAAGTGATTGACTTTGCAGGCCAGAAGCAGAGGCTCCTGGAACCATCAAGGGAGAAGAGTGGAGTGCAGGACCCTACCCAAAGAAACAGTGTCACAGAGATGGAAGCAGAGATGATAATGTGAAGAGATGGAGCAGCTGTGAACTCTAGACCCAAAGATGGAGAGGAGCTGTGTGTTGATAACCAGGCTGCAGGTTTGCAGGTTTTACCCTTTGGTTGGTTGATGATGCATGGAGGGAATTATAACCATGGCAATGTAATGATATTCGATAGGATCAATGTAAAGCTAATGTTCTCCCATGTAAACTATCACATAATTCATAATAAAACCATTAAAAAAAAAAAAAAGATAATGGATTAAATATTTTTTAAAAATAATCTTTCCTTATATTTCTGGTGGCTTTTGATAAATTAGTGACTGTGTAGTAGGGAAGTAGTATGTGCTCTATAAGTTCACTGAATGAAAATGAATTAATTTAATACCCCTGAATATTTTTGCCTGTGGTTATAAGTAAGAGAGTAAAGTGAAAAGGTGAAGGAAAATAGAATGGAGGTCAAAAATCTTCTACATATGAAGACGAAGCACCTGGCTTTAAATGATTTTAAGAAATTCAAGAATGGTTTCCCAAAAATTTAATGCTGCAGCATTAATCTTTCTAGTAATTCTGATTCCAAATGCATTCTTGGTATAAGCTCTAAAACGCCCTGAAGATACAGAGTGATATTAATACAAATCTAGGTGGAGATTGGCAAAAATCAGTTTTCTTTTCTACTAGTCATTCCTAAAGTATTGCAGTCATTTGAATAAAGGGGGATGGAAGGTTTCTGAAAACAGCAATCTTTGTATTAATTTTTTCCAAGATAGTTTTACAAGGTGACTTGTATGTTTTAGAGGACATTGGTAACTTTAAATCATTTCATTAAATAACTCTCAAGTAGTATAAATTTGTACAATTCAGTAACGAAATCTCTTATAGGTAATCCTTTTAAGGCTTAATAATTGGGTCCAGTCTGAGTAGAAATTAAGTATTTATTCGAATTCAAAAGATTTCACCTCTTCCACCAAAATTAATACTGCATTTTTTTTTTTTTTTTTTTACAATACTGATTTTCTCGGGAGATTTTAAATATTCCATGCTTCCAAGTAACCTACAGTGTGTGATTAGTACATTCCTACCCCCTTTCTTTTTTCCCTTATCCTCCTTCAGAGACACTCAGGAAAGGTAGAGATTTGTGAAAATAAAAATTGATGGAGAAATGAATACTATGAAATATTTACTACATTTTGAGAAAATGTGGGCCATTTTTATTCTGTTTAAACTATACTTGTCCTTACTACTTCTACAACTACATCTGTTTGTAGTCAAGTTGAAGCTTACTCGTGGTGACCCTGTTTAGGGTTTCTGAGGTTGTAGATCTTTGCAGGAACAGAAAGCCTCATCTTTCAGTCATAGAACTGCTGGTGAATTTGAGCTGCTGATATTGCAATTAGAAGCTCAAAGTGTAATCTACTATGCCACCAGAGCTTTTTGTTGTTGGTGGTGTTGTTAAGTGCCATCAAGTTGGTTCCTACTCAAAGTGACCCTGTAGAGGTTTTCTGAGAAGTGGCTGATGAGTCTGAACTGCTGCTTTTATAGTTCAAACTTGGTGGTCTAGTGCTTATCCTAGAGTGGTACACTAGGCTTCCTCCAGGGATCCTTACAAAAAGGAAATGAGACTTCAAAAGCTAAAGGAATAATAGGAATTCATAATACACAATACAGATTTACATGATGGGCTCTGAGATCCTTTCATCTTTTTTATTTTATTAAAAAAATGAAAAAAAAATATGCTAAAAACTTTTTTCCTTTAAAAAATAAAACCTGTAACTGCAATTATTTATGAGGCTACAGCTATGTTGTGTCTATAAAGTTGTGAAGGCCTGGGTGGCACAAACATGGTTGATAAGTTTGCCAACAGCTCCTAAGAAGGAAGGCCTGAAGATCTATTTAAGAAATGTCAAAATCACTGAAAACCCAAAGGAGGTCAATTCTATTATGAAATTCATAGATTGTCTGATGGGTTGAAAATGACTATACTGACACTGGTTTATTTTTTAATATAAAGTTTCAAAAGCAGTTTCCATAAACCATCTATAGAAAGCAGTCTTATCACAGAAGTCTCTCTACCCTTACCTAAGGCAATAATATATAGGTAAAAATAGCCCTACCTCTTATCCATTTTAAGTGCCACATAATGACAGCAAAAGAAGACAAACAAAAAAATATTGTAATAAAATGTGCAAATACATGGAGTTAGAAAAGCGAAAGGGAAGAACAAACTCAGTATTTATCAAGCTGTGGGAACTGAAGAAAAATTCAAGCCTCAACTTGCAGTAATGAAGGATTCTATGGGTAAAATATTAAATGATGCAGAAAGCATCAGAAGATAATGGAAAGAATTCACAGAGGCACTGTACCAAAAAGAAATGGTCAATATTCAACCATTTCAAAAGATAGAATATGATCAAAAGCCAATGATCCTGAAGGAAGAAGTCCAAGGTGCACTGAAGGCATTGGCAAGGAACAAGGTACTGGAAATAGATGAAATATAGATTGAAATATTTCAACAAAGTGATGCAGCACTTCAGGGACTCACTCATCTCAGCCAATAAATTTGTAAGAAAACTATTGGCAAACTGACTGGAAGAGATCTTTATTTGTATCAGTGCCCATTCCAAAGAGGTGACCTAACAACATGCAGAAATCATCAGACAATTATTGCTGATATGCCACGTTTGTAAACTTTTACAAAAGATAATACAAAAATGGCTGAAACCATACATTGGCAGAGAATTTCCAGAGGTTCAAGTTGGATAGAGAAGAGGACATGGAATGAGGGATATCATTGCTGACATCAGATGGATCTTGGCTGAATGTAGAAAATAGCAGAAAGACATTTACCTATGCTTTATTGGCTATGCAAAAACCTTGGATTGTGGAGATCTTGACAAACTATGGATATCATTGTGGAGAATAACTATTCTGGAACACTTAATTGTACTCATGAGGAATCTGTACATAGACCAAGAGGCAGTTGTTCAAACAGAACAAGGGTACACCGAATAGTTAAGATAAGGAAAGGTGTGTGCAAGGGTTGTATTCTTTTACCATACTTATTCAATCTGTATGCTGAGCAAATAATCTGAGAAGCTGGATTATATGAAGAAAAATGTAGCATCAGGATTGGAGGAAGACTCA
>NW_006408671.1:7888007-7889332 GCF_000296735.1 Chrysochloris asiatica | reverse complement strand
AGACTGAAAGCAGGCTTTTGGGCTCACTGGTGACCATGTTGGTCTGCTTGTGAGTAGAAGTGGACAAAAGGCAGTAATTAAAACATGGGCTGAGCTTGATCATGTTGCATAGACTCCTGGCGACTTTGAGATGTGAGAGAGAAGAGGAAGGGCTGGTTAGTCTGAAGTTTGGAGAGACTTGAAAACTCTGAGCCCTTGGTCACCTACTAGCCACTAGGGGCTAGAGTTGAGAGTGAACCATCCAGCTCACAAGAGGTGGGGAGAGGTGTGCAAGAGTACCAAAACTTGCAGATAGTACCCATCTGATCTAGCTTGGATGGCATGATGATCAGAACTCGACTAGAGGAAGATAAATAAATTTGATATAAGAAGCAAGTGTAATTTGCTACCATTTGATTAACTTAACCTGTACTTAACAGATGTAGTAGCAAAAATAACAACTGAGAAAGAAGTCTTCAAATCAAGGATCAAGCCTATGCCATCAGTACACAAGTTTGAGAGGGACAGACAATTTAGACATTGACTACCTAAAATGGGGAGGGGGCAGTTATAAAGTCACAAAGTGGCTGGTTTACAAGTTTTCAAGAGGGAGTTTAGTTTCAGAGTGAGAGGGGAAAGGTAGAATCCCCACTGAGTAGTTTTCATCTTGTCTAGATGGGAATGGTGAAAGGAGTTGGGGATAGGATTCTTTTGATTCAATAGTGAGTAATTGTTATCATGACTAATTGCAATTATCAAGTTAGAAGTTGCATGACAAAAAGGGGGGAGTAGTTAATCTTACATTCCAGGATCAGAGAACCCTAGGGCCAGCAAAAGAGAAGAGCATGAGCATAACTTGGGATCCTAACCAGAAAATCAGATACATCAGAGACAGAGGCAGAGATGGTGGCATGGAGAGATAGAGCAGCTGAAGACTCTAGATTCATGGAAAGAGAAAGACTGTATGCTGATGGGCAGGGGGCTGGTTTGCAAAATGTGCCCTTTGGTTTAAAGGTTCAAATGATTATATATTCCTGAGTATTTTTGTATACATCAAAAAAGAAAGAAAGAAAGAGAAGAAGGAATAAAGGCAAATACTATTAACTGATGGCACATGGAGGCGGTTGGCTGACTGCAAACCTATCAATCAATTCACAATAATAAAAACTTCTATTTAAAAACAAAAGGAAAGAAACCAAATGATGTGTTGCATTAGGCAAATTTGCTGCACAAAAATCTTTGAAGTATTGAGAAGAGATGTCAGTGTGTTGGACTAAAATGTGTCTGACCCAACCCATGGTATTTTCATTAACCACATATACATGTAATGTTGGATAATGAATAAG
>NW_006408671.1:7886381-7887737 GCF_000296735.1 Chrysochloris asiatica | reverse complement strand
GATAGACTCAGGCATAACAATGATTGTGAGATAGGTTCAGCACCAGGCAGTGTTTCATTCTGTTGTGCACAGGATCTCTATGAGTCAGTACCAACTCAATGGCACCTAACAACAACATGGTCATTAACTTACAAGGCTTGTCTCCTTTGTATGCACCTTGGCCTCCATTTCATTAAGTTGTCAGTGTCAGGCTGAAAGGAACTTTTCTTTATGTAACCTGATAGATAGCAGTGAAGATTGTTCCCTTGTGTCTGCATCTTTCAGTGAAGAGGCAAGATTGGGAAAAAGATTTACAACAATACATGAATGCACTGAATTAGAAAAGACAGTTTCAGAGCAATGACATGCATTTCTTTCCCCCTCTGATGCACACTCCACCGAGATATGTCAAATACACTGTATTAAAGCCTTACAAGTTCTGAAAGCTTTTCCAGCCTCTTTTTGTTGTTGTTGTTGTACTGTTGCCTTTGCTTTTGTTTTGTTTATTTGGTTTTCCACTGATTTAGAACCCCCTTTCTAGACTGCTGTTTTAGGAATATGGTTACAAATAAGAGTTCTTCCTTTTACATTCTAATTGTTAAAATTATGTTCCTTAAAAGAAAATCTTATAAAAAAGTAAATCTGTCATATCAGCAGAGCTCCTCACATCCATTATTGAAGAATGATACTCTCAGCTTCACATAAAGAGTCATCTTTGGAATAAAAATGTTTGAAAATCTTCCCAAAAGTGAACTTCACTCATTTAAAGAAAATAAAACTAAGTTTAATAAGGCTTAAATACATTTTAAGTATTCTTTATATAAATTCTTTATATATTTGTTGTTGTTGTTGTTAAATGACGTTGAGTTGATTTCGACCCATAGTGACCCTGTATAGGGTTTCCAAGGAGTAGCTGGTGAGCTTGAACCATAGACCTTGCAGTTCAAATGACTTTGCAGTCTGGTGAATTAACCCATAGCACCACACCAGGACTTAGAGTTACTATAATGAATTAATGGACAAATGACTTGTGACTCATTATTACTCATAAAGTTGCTGCTGTTAGTTGCCATTGAGTTGATTCAAACTCACGACAACTTTGAACACAACAGCTATAAAGGATGTGTGTTACTGCATCACCCTTGTGAATTCCAGTATGTTTAGGTGCATTGTGGTAGCTACTGTGCAAATTCATCACACTGAATTTGAATAAGGCAATATTCTGTTGTGATTCATAAGGTTTGCAGTGATTAATTTACATAAGTAAATTGTTGTTGTTATTTTTGTTACATGCCATCAAGTCAGTACCAATTTATAGGGATCCTATGTACAACAGAATATAACATTGCTGGGTCCTGTACCAACCTCACAATTGTT
>NW_006408671.1:7881464-7885641 GCF_000296735.1 Chrysochloris asiatica | reverse complement strand
TCCTCCAATCCTGATGTCATGTTTTTCTTCATATAATCCAGATTCTCAGATTATTTGCTCAGCATACAGTTTGATTAGGTATGGTGAAAGAATACAACCCTGGCACACATCTTTCCTAATTTTAAACCTTTCAGTGTTTCCTTTTTCTGTTCCCACAACTGCTTATTGGTTTATGTACAAGTTCCTCATGAGTACAATTAAGTGTCCCAAAATACTCATTTTCCACATTCCCACAATCAAAAGCCTTTGCATAGTCAACAAAGCACAGGTAAACATCTTTCTGGTATTCTCTGCTTTCAACCAAGATCCATCTGATATTAGCGATGATATCCTTCATTCCACATTCTTTTCTGAATCCCAGTTGAACCTCTTGAAGTTCTGTCAATGTACCTTTGCAGCTGTTTTTGGATTATCTTTAATAATATTTTACTTGTATGAGATAATAGTTATATTGTGTGATGACTTAAGTATTCTGTTGGGTCACCTCTCCTTGGAATGGGTACAAATGTGAATTTCTTACTGTCAGTTTACCAGGTATCTGTCTTCCAAATTTCTTGGAATATATGTGTGAGTGTCTCCAGTGCTACATTAGTTAGTTAAAAGATTTCAATTTGTATTCCATCATTCCTCAGAGTCTTGTTCTTTGTCAGTGCCTTCAGTGCATTGGTGTTCGTTCATATACTACCTTTTGAAATGTTTGAAAATTGATCATTTCTTTTAGGTACAGCGACTCTACATTTTTTTTTCCATCTCTTGATGCTTTCTGCGTTGTTCAATAGTTTGCCAGTATTGAATGTTGAGGCTAGAATTTTTTCTTTAGTTCCATCAGCATGAGAAATGCTGAGCATGTTCTTCCATTTTGATTTTCTTTGCACATTTTTTTAACAGTATTTGACTGAATGCTCAAGAGATCTTTGAAATTTTCTATTCATGTTTTTACCTCCTCATTTCTTCCATTTGCTTTAATACTTCTATAATGAAAAGCAGGTTTCAGAGTCTCTTCTAATATTCATTTTGTCTTTTCCTTCTTTCTTGTCTTCTTAATGAGTTTTTGATATCTTCAAGTATGATGATCTTGATGTCATCCAACAACTCCTTTTGTTTTTCAGTCTTTAGTGTCTAATGTATCAAATTTGTTCTTACAATGATCTCTAAATTCAGGTGGGATATGTTCAAGGTCATATTTCATTTCTTGTGGACTTTTTTTTCATTTTCTTCAACTTCATCCTGAACTTGCATCTGAGCATTGATGGTTTGTTCCACAGTCTGTCCTTTGGCTTGTTTCTTGGCTGATGATACAGAGCTTTTCTACTGTCTCTTTCCATAAATGTAGTCAATTTGATTGCTGATTAGTACATCTGGTGAGGTTCATGTGTATAGTCATCTTTTGTTTTGTTTAAAAAAGGTATTACCAATGATGAAGTCATTGGTGTTGCAAAAGCCTATCATGTGATCTCCAGCACCATTTCTATCCCCAAGCCCTTATTTTCCAACTACTTATTCTTCCTCTTTGTTTCCAACATTTGTGTTCCAATTATTAGCAACTATCAATACATCTTGATTGCATATTGATCAATTTCAGACTGAGAAGTTAGTTGAATTCTTCAATTTCATCATCACTGTCTTTAGTGGTTGGTGCATAAATTTGAGTAATAATAGTTTGTCTTTCTTGTAGGTGTATGGATGTTATCACAGACCATGTTGTACTTCAATATAGACCTTGAATTCATATAAAGTGATTGAAAAAGTTTTGGATTGGGTCATACTTTAGCATTCTAAGTGATAACTTTTCTGATGAGTTCTTTTGCAGCAGATTAGTTCACTTCAGTAAATCATTTGATTTCTTGACTATTATTTCCATTGTCATTGACAGTAGATCCAGGTAAAATGAACTCCTTGAGAATGAAACAGTCTTCTGGTTTTTACAATGTTGTTTATTGGTCCAGTTGTGAAAGTTTTGTTTAAGTGTAATCCATGTTGAAAGTTGTAATCTTTGATCTTCCTCAGTAAGTACTTCAAGTCCTTTTTGCTTTCAGCAAGTAGGGTTGTCATTTGCAATCACAGGTTGCTAATGAGCCTTCCACTAATCCTGACTCCAAGGCACTTAACAACAACCATTAATGTGATACAAATTAGATAACACTACCTTAAGAACAGATTTGACACATTAAAGACTAATGACACTCTTTGGTTGTTTAAATGATTATATATGTTTGAGTGTTTTGGTGTACATCTCCCTCTCTCCTCCCCTCAAACAAAACAAAACAAAACAAAAAAAACAAAGGGAATAGAAGCAAATACTGTTGAATGATGATGCATGGAAGGGATTGTAATAATTGCAATGAAACAATCAATGAGTGTAAAACCAATGTTCTCCCATGTAAACTATCACTCAATTCACAATAAATACTTAAAAAATAATAAAGGAATATTAATGGCATAAGAGTTATGGGATAACATAAACAACATCATACATGAACAAAACAAGAGGTTATTAAAATGACAGAAAAGAAAACAAAAAGAGGGGGCCAAAATGAATGTCAAAAGAGACTTTGAAAGCATCCTTTCAAAAATTTCATTCTCAGAATTGTAGACTATGTAATTTTCTAATTAAAATGGATAATACCAGTCCATTTCAGCTCACTTAAGGCCAAGGATATTGATCTTCATGTGTTCCAGTTTATTTCTGACAATTTCCAATTGACCTATATTGATCTTTGTGCATTCTGCATTGCAATTTTTAATGAATATTTTGCCGTTGTTTTTTCTTGTTATGTCATGCCACATCAGCAAAGTAAGATCCTAATGCTTCTCTACATCCTATTCATTAATATCTATTATACTTTTAGGAGGGAGACTTCCCTAGTCATATTTTCAGGGCCTTCAAACCTATAGGGCTCAACATCCAGCATTATAAGAGCATCAGATAAGGTTTCATTGTTATCCATGTTTTAACTGATCCAATTTTTGATAAATAGATCACCAGTTCCTTTTACCCACTTTATTTTAGTCTGAAAGCTCCACTGAAACCTGCTCATCATGGGTGGCTCTGCTGGTATTAGAAAGACTGGCATCAGAGTTCCAGGATCACAGCAATATGCAAGCCTCAACCATATAACTGACTACTAGTATCACATGACTAGAAGTCAATATTAAAGTTAATGTTTTGGTAGAAAGCAACTCTGTAATTTCTAATACCAACAATTTATACACTAAATTAATAATCGCATAGGGTGGAATATAATCTCAATTTTAGGTAACATAACCAAATATTTTCAACTGGTGTAAAGAAACAAATCAGTTCAATTCAAAAATTGGGCAGAGGAAAAAATATTGACATTTATTCAGTGTTCAATATTAACATGTGCCATAATAGAGACCTTACATAGGCAATTCAATTTAAACCTCACAATAAATTAACTTATAGAGAAGTATTTTATGGAATTCTACTGATGGGAAAACATTCATATTTTTATCTCTCCAAGATCACACATCTAGTAAATAGCTCCCTTGAAATTGAAGTCTAACAATTTTACTTTTAAAATCACATTTTGAATGGGGCATCTAATAATATGTAATAGCTTTCTGTCATACTATACAATGTAGGTAAAATTTAAGAAGGAAAAATGTGTTATATTTCATTTGGGAATTTTTAAATAAGAAATAAACATTTAACTTGAGATAAAGCTTTTAGGTTTCTAAAAGCATCAGTCATGCTTTACTTAGACTCTAGACATTTATACAGTTTTCTCTGCCTAGTTTAGTCAAGGGATACAATAAGTATAACTCAGTGAGCCTTGGGATTGTTCATTGAGTCATTAATTTAACAATTAAGGACCAGGTCAGACTGGATGTAGTTACTCCATCATTGCTATAGATTACAATCTAGTGGGAAAGAAATGTATTCAACAGATGGATATTATTTTTATTAGCTGTGTGACTCTGGACAATATTCTTATTTCTCTGAGTCTTAGTTCCCTTAACTTTAAGCAGGATTTAAGAGTTCTTGTTGTATCAGAGTCCTGGTGTAGAACCATAGGATACACACTCAACTATAAGGTCAGTTTGAACTGTAAGATCGGTGGTTCAAACTCACCAGCTGTTTCTCGGAAACCCTACACAAGGTAATTGTTATGGGTTGGAACCAATTCAACAGCACTTAACAACAACAATAACT